>NW_026294402.1:66691564-67139959 GCF_007827085.1 Peromyscus californicus insignis
CGTCGGATTCCCTTGGAGCTGGAGTTCCAGGTGTTTCTCAGCTGCTTGGAATCATCTGAAGTCCTCCTCCAGGCCAGCAAGTGCTCGGGACCAAGGAGACGTCTCTCCACCCACAGGACCTTGAGGTTTTATACTTAGGCCCCACTTCCTGTTCTCTTTCTGCTTCTTGACTCTGCTGGTTAGGTTTTGTGTTTTGTTGTTTTTGTTTTTGTTTTGTTTCGTCAACTTGACACAAGCTAGAGTCATTTAAGAAACGGGATCCTCCATTGAGAAAATGTCTCCTTCCGATTGGCTGTAGGCAAGTCTGTGAGCCATTTTCTAGACGGATGATTGATGCGGGCCCGCCCACTGTGGGCGGTGCCACCCCAGGACAAGTGGTCCTGGGCGGCTTAAGCCAGTAAGCGGCATTTCTCCATGGTCTTTGCTCCAGTTCCTTCCCTGACTTCACTTCATGATGGACTTGGAAGTAAACCATTTAGTCCCCGACTTGGTTTTGGTCATGGTGTTTTATCACGGTGACAGAAACCAAGCTAATGTACTGACTGAGATCAGGAAGTGTGCCTCCTGCTCCTGCCCCGCCTCCTCTGCTATGATGGACTGTATCTCTCAGACCATGGTTCTCACAGGCTCTGAGAACTTTTACCTTGTGGGGACCGTCCTCCATACAACTATCATATTTTTATTGGTACGCTGGTATATAGAACAATATATTAATATTAAATATAAAAATAGCCCCTTCCCCCTGAAAGTTCTCTCCACCCCTTCTGATTCTAAGAGAAGTCGATGACCCTGGATCCAGGAGGCGCCCCGTCTGCTTCCGACTACTGAATGGCACCTTGCTTGTGTGTGGATGAGTTTGTGCCCAACACTAATACCCAGGGAACTTAGAAAAACAGGTTTGCTTGGGCCTCATGTGGACCAATTAAATCCAAGGTCCAGGGAGAACATTTTTTGTGCATTCTCTCTCAGGTGATTCTCCTTGGCTTAGGTAATATTTTCCGAGTAGGATCTTTAATTTCTCCATAGAAGATAGTTTTCCCGGTTTGGTTTGGTTTAGGTTTTGTAGATTCTTATTTTCCCAGCACCGAGGCTGACTTCTTTTCCATCCAGAAAAGCCCTTCCAACGTGCCTGTCAGGTGATGCTTTTGAAATGCTAGCCAGAGCACCAGCTCTGTCCTCTGCAGCTCCATCTAACCTTCGAGCCTTTGATCTCTTCACACAGTTGCCTCAAGGGTGAGATCTGACCCTGTGAAAGGCGGGAAACCAGGAATCTTCCAGTGACAGCTTCCAGAGCTAGTGGGGGATGAGGCTCACACCTGGGGTTCGGTTTGAGAAACTACAAGTATTATTGTAGAACAAGACGTGCCTGAGGCCAAAGGCGTCAGGTCCCCCTGAAGCTAGAGTTGCAAGCGATTGTGGGTCGCTAAATGTGAGGGCTTGGAACTAACTAGGTCCTCTGGTAAAGGTGCTTGTCACCAAGGCTGGCAACCCGAGCTCAGTCCCTGGGACCCACACAATAGGAGAGAATTACATTCCCAAGAGAGAATCAAGGGCTAACTGTAGGTGGACTTTTCTCTCAGTCGCCTGCTCACAGACAACGACACGAGACTTATTATGAAAGCTTGGCCTTAGCTTTCCCCAACTAGCTCTTATAACTTAAACTGTTTTTAATTTATCCACATTTGTGCGACACGGCTCAGCTACCTCTCCTCTGGACCGTATGTCTGACTTCTTCAGTGTCTCATTGGTGTCTCTCACCCCCCTAGATTCACCCGAGTTCCTCTCTCTGCCCAGAAGTCCCTCTGCCTGGCTATCCTCTCCCGCCGCCTAGCTATTGGCCATTCGGCTCTTTATTAAACCAATCACGGCGACACATCTTCACACAGTGTCAACGAATATTCCGCAACAGTTGACTAGATACAGAAACCATTACAACCAGACTGAAGAAGAGAAACTGTCTGCAAGATGACTGAGGGAAGGGTAGGGAGCTGCGGGAGCCAGGCCTCCTTCACCAGGCTGCCCTGGGCCCTTGGTACCAGGCTACCAGCACAGTCAGCACCTGGAGTTTGAGAACAGCCAGAGAGTGAGATGCCCACCTGTCCTTAGAGACTTTCTACAGTCCCTGCTCCTGGTCCTGGACACTCCATGCCTGCCTTACCACACTGCAACGTTTGCAAGCCCAGAGCATGGAAGCCTGAACACCAGACACTGATAAGTTGCCTGGCCTTTTCTTTTTTCCTTTTTTTAAAAAAAGCAATTTATTTTTATTCGTGTGTGTGTGTGTGTGTGTGTGTGTGTGTGTGTGTGTGTGTGTGTGTGTTAGCGTGCACGTTCACATGCGGATATGTATGTGTACATGCCAGTGCCCACAGAGGAGGGCATTGGATCCCTCAGAACTGGAGTTACAGGCGGTTAGGAGCTGGGATGCTGTGTTCTAGGAACCAAACTCAGGTCCCTCACAGAGCAGCAAGCACTCTTAACGACTGAGCCATCTCTCCAACCTGACCTGGCTGCTTTTCATAGGTTTAAATTTTTTCAGAAATATAGAAATGAAACATAGCTTCCATAAACATAGTATAATTTACTTTTTAAGATTTTTTTAATGTGTATAAGTGTTTTCTCTGCATGTATGTGTGTGCACTACATGTGTGCCTGGTGTCTGCAGAAGTCAGAAGATGGGTTAGATCCTGTGGAACTGGAGTTACAGGCTGCTGTGAACCACCATATGGGTGCTGGGAACCCAGGTCCTCTGCAAGAGCAGCCCATGTTCTTAACTGCTGAGGCATAGCTCTAGCCCTCTAATCTGTAGTTTAAAGCCTTAATATTTTTTACACTTTATTTTGAGACATGTAGCCCTAGAACTCTGTAGTCCACGTGGGCCTTGAACTCAGAGATCCGCCTGCCTCTGCCTCCCCAGTGCTGGGATTAAAGGCATGTGCCACCACCGCCCATCTTAAAATGTATACTTAGTACTGGAAAAAATCCATCCATTCAGCAATTAAACTTAGACATCAGAACAGATCTCCTTGAATGGATATAACATGTGAGAAAGGCTTTTAGGAAGAACATGGCTGACATTTGATGATGTCATATAGGCAGCTAAGTCTTGCTCTGCTGAGGTGAATTAGAAGAGCATACTATAGTAAGCTAAATTTGACCAGCCATCTCCATGTGGGGATCCTGCAGATCATACACCGTTGATCTTAATTATAAACCTTTCAAAAGACAGAACACCACAGCAGAATGGAGTTTCAGCCAGCTCAGAGAGCTATGAAGTAGCTGCCTTGTCACAAGCTTATGGGTTTGGATACCATCAGGGGACAAAATACTTCGTTTTTGCTCTAATTTTTGTTTTCCTAAAACATTGTCTCACAGTGACAAGGAATGATAAAAAGTGAAGAGTTATTTTCCAAAGGGCTTCTCTGTGGCCCCCACAGGGACAGAGGAAAGATAATGTCCACATTTTCTTTCCACTTCAGCTGTGACTCTTTGAATGAGAAGCACTTAATAAAATGGATAGTTTTTAGAACATTGTGTTTTGAGGAGGAATTTGGGAGATGGCTCACACTACCAACGCTCAACAATGCAGAGGTGATATCTGACCAGTTCCTTGGACCTGAGTATAAATAGAGTTTTATATTACACAGACTTGACCACAATTGGAAAAATGGACACCTTAGTCTCAGTCACACGGGAAAAGAAACAAAAAAATCTCCAGCAGAGTGTGTGTATGTACACATACATGTGTATATATAACCAAAAGAAGTAGGAAGGTTATATATATATACACACATATATTAAACAAAACAGCTTTCTGAGAGCTGGAGAGATAATCGCTCATTGTTTAAGAACACTGGGTGTTCTTCCAGAAGACAGTTTGGTCTCTAGCACCTATATGGAGGCTCATAACCTCCTATAACTCCAGGTAACAAGGGACTTTGATGCCCTCTTCTGGCCTCTGCAGGCTCCTGTACTCACATGGTACACATAAACTCACATAGACACACACACACACACACACACAAAATGATAAATAAGAAAGAAAATAGGGCTGGAGAGATGGCTCAGTGTTTGAGAGCACCCACTGCTCTTCCAAAGGTCCTGAGTTCAATTCCCAGCAACCACGTGGTGGCTCACAACCACCTGTAATGAGATCTGGCGCCCTCTTCTGGCATTCAGGGAATACTGTTTACATAATAAATCTTGAAAGAGAGAGAGAGAGAGAGAGAGAGAGAGAGAGAGAGAGAGAGAGAGAGAGAGAGAAAGAAGGAAAGAAAAAGAAAAGAAAAGAGGCTTGCTAGTGGCACAAGACACCTGTTACCTAACGTTCCTCTTCTCAGTGACCCCACTGGGGAGTGGGGGAGGGGAGCTCTCCCACACCAGCCACCCTGTTCTTACCGCCATTGCCTGAGCAACACTGCCATCACTCCTCTGGAAGGACGAGGTCGCAGTCTGTGTCCAGAGTTGCACAGTTAGTCAGTGGCCTAGCTAGAATTCAGATCCTGGTCTTCCTGGATCCATTTCCAGAGTCCGTGTGCCTGATCAGGGTGACATATCGCGAGCTTCAGGGGCGGGACTTCCTCCCATGCTTATTTGACAAGGATCTGCCTGTCTGCCTCTCCAGTGTGTGCCACCACATCCAGTTTTTAAAAACAAACAAGCTGGGCGCAGTGGTCCTCTGGAGGCAGAGGCGGGCAGATCTCTGAGTTCAAGATCTCTGGTCCACAAAGTGAGTTCCAGGACAACCAAGGCTACACAGAGAAGCTCTGTCTCGAAAAACCAAATAAATAAGAAAGAAAGAGAGAGAGAGAGAGAGAGAGAGAGAGAGAGAGAGAGAGAGAGAGAGAGAAAGAGAGAGAGAAAGAGAGAGAGAAAGAGAGAGAGAAAGAGAGAGAGAAAGAAAGAAAGAAAGAAAGAAAGAAAGAAAGAAAGAAAGAAAGAAAGAAAGAAAGAAAGAAAGAAAGAAAGAAAAACAACAACAAATCCATAGATTCTGGGGATCAACCTCAGGTCCTTATGATTGCAAGGCAAGCACATTTTCAGATTTACGATTGTATTTTTTATTATTATAGAAGCAATTCAGAACTTCCCAGTCAAGATCACTAAGTGAGCGAAAACTAAAGCCATTTCTCTGCGCTCCGGGCTCTTCACAGGGAATAGAAACCTACAGTTACTGGTGCCACCACTGAGCCCAGAGGAAGCTAAGGGCAGGAAAAGGTAGCGGCTGGGCTTCAGCATCCGGGAACTGGAGCCAAGGTCACCGATTCATGTTGGCAGGTGGCTGAATGAGAGCCTTGTACAGAGCCTGCTAAAAAACCAGGGGTGTGGCCGGGCGGTGGTGGCGCACGCCTTTAATCCCAGCACTCGGGAGGCAGAGCCAGGCGGATCTCTGTGAGTTCGAGGCCAGCCTGGGCTACCAAGTGAGTCCCAGGAAAGGCGCAAAGCTACACAGAGAAACCCTGTCTCGAAAAACCAAAAAAAAAAAAAAAAAAACCAGGGGTGGACACGGCTTACTTTCTATGCAGAAACACACCTCTTGCCCCCAGCCGGAGACAGCTACGGAGGTGTCTGCAGGATTGGAAACTGGTTCGTGTCCAATATCTAGAATTCAGTCTCTGCTCAGGGCAGGAACATTATAGCATTAACCTAAGATGAAATTTGGAGCCAGAGTGCGCAAGCAGGAAACCATCCGGGGAGGACACTGCCCTGCACAGAGATCTGAGAAAGTGACCAGATGTATGAGTCCATCTGATGCTAGAGGAAAGATCCAGGAAACAGGCTGGGTCCTGGTGGAGGACACACATTCTTAAAATCCTCACACCAGAAATTAGCAACAGCATTCATAAAATAAAACTAGGAAACAAGAACAAGCAAGATGGGTCAGTGGGTAAAGGCAGCTGACAACCTGAATTCCACCCCCAGGACCTGCATGGGCAAAGAAGAAAACCAACTCCCAACAAGTTATCCTCAGACCTGTCTACATGTATGTCACAGCATGTTAATATAAAATTAATAAAAATTTAGGGGAAAATAGGCAGATATCGAAAATAATTATAAATACTCTGAATTAAGAATAACCACGGTGTGGACTGAACATGGCACATCTCCCACAGACTTGGGTGTTGAATGCTGGTCTCCAGCTACTTGGGGAGATGTTGGAAACTTTAGGAAGTGGGGACCAGCTGGAGGAAGTGGTCACTGGGACCAGCCTTCTGGTCGATCTTCTTTCTCAGCTTCCTGTCTGCCATGGGGTGAGCAGCCTCTTCCATTCCGCTGCTGCCCCTATGATGTTCTGCCTTCCACAGGCCCAGAATCAGCGGAGCCAAGGGTGAGGGACTCAGCTCTGAAACCGTGAGCCAAGAACAGCTCCCCCTGAGATGTTTGTGTCAAGCATTCTTTTTGTAAGTTTTCAAGATTTATTTATTTTATGTGTGTGAGTGTTTTGCCTGCGTGTATGTATATGTGCTCTGTGTATGCCTGGTGCCTGTGGAGTTCAGAATGGGGTGACAAATCCCCTGAAACTAGAACTGTAGAGTCACCATGTGGTTGTTGGGAACTGAACTTGGTCCTCTGCAAGACAACAGTGTTCTTAACCACTGAGCCTTCTCTCCAGTCCCTCAGGTATTCCTGACAGCCGCAAAGAAGGCTGGATGACATAACCATTATAGAAGGGTTGACCAGAGGCTTGGCCATAGCCAAGCACAGCTGTGGTGGTTTGAAAGAAAATGGCAGGCAAAGGGAATGACAATATTGGGAGGTGTGGCCTTGTTGGAGGAAGTGTGTCACTGTGGAGGTCTCATATATGCTCAAGTCATGCTCAGTATGTCAGACCACGTCCTGTGGCCTGAGTCAAGATGTAGGACTCTCAGCTCCTTCTCCGGCACCATGTCTACCTGCACGCTGCCTGCTTCCCGCCATGATGATCATGGACTAAACCTCTGAACTATAAACAAGCCACCACAATTAAATGTTTTTCCTTCATAAGAGTTGCTGTGATCATGGTGTCTGCTCACAGCAACAGAAACCCTGACTAAGACAACAGGTAGTGGAGGATAAAACACACTGAAACAGTGACTGAAGAAGCAGGGAACTGAACCCTCTCACTGTAAGGCACATGGGTTACAGGAATAGGTCCAGCAAGATGGTTAAGCTGGTAAAGACACATGCCATCAAGCCTGATGACCTGGGTTCCACACACCACGGTACACACCACGGTACACACATGCCCCTACATGTGCTCACTCAAATGCACACAAAACAAATAAGCCAAAGAAATGAAAGAAAAAGCATACAGAGAGAGAAGAAACAAAATCACCTCAAAGAAATCTTTTTTAAAAAATTTGCTTATTTTACGCCAGGTGGTGGTGGCACATGCTTTTAATCCCAGCACTCAGAAGGTAGAAGTAAGTGGATCTCTGTGAGTTTGAGGCCAGCCTGGTCTACAGAGTGAGTTCCAGGACATCCAGGGCTACACAGAGAAACCCTGTTTCGAGAAACAAATAAAAAAGAAAAAAATTTATAAGATTTATTTTATTTTATGTGTATAAATGCTTTGCCTGCATGTAGGTATGTATGCATGCCCAGGGAAATCAGAAGAACTTGAATTACAGGTGGTTGTGAGCCACCATATGGGTTCTGGGAATTGAACCTGGGAATTGCAGGTCCTCTGCAAGAGCAACCAGTGCTCTTAACCACTGAGTCAGCTCCCAAATGTAGTAGAATATTTTAAGGTGTGTTACTTTTGTTCATGTTGCATTTGTTTAACTCTGTGGCGCTGTGTTACGGTGCCTGTGTAAAGAATGGGCAAATAGCAAGGCAGGAGAAAGGATGGGCGGGGCTGGCAGGCAGAAAGTAGATATAGAAGGAGAAATCTGGGAGAAGGAGGAGAAGAAGGAACAAGACAAGAAGAGAGGACACCAAGGGCCAGCCACCAAGCCTCACAGCATCATGACATCTCACCAGGAAGTCTACATTCCACAGGAGAGACAATAAGACTCCTCCCTGCCCAGGACTCTCCCTTGCCACAAGAACACAAAGCCATCTTTCCATCCTCAACACCCCTGGAACACACGCCCCTTCTTTCTCTCTCTAGAAAACTCCATTCAAGACCACTTTCCTTCTCTAGCTTCACACTGGAGATCTGTGGCTGGCCCTGCACTCTGCTCATAGTCCAGGTCCTCTGTGTGGGGGAGACAAGAGGGTACATTTTAAACAGTCTATGGAGCAAGGGGCCTGGCCCGGCAGGTGCCCCAGAAAGGACTTTCCCATGAAAAGGGCTGCAGATGGTTGACATGCATGCTCTACTTTCCCAGTTTCTTAGGAATTTGGAAGTACAATCAGAATGAATTTCTTTAAAGTCTGAAATGGGACTAAGCCCACAAATTAAAGAAAAATGTTGGCTAGTGTTATGGTTTGGATGTAGACCAGCCAACACAGGCTCACATGTTGGAGGACTTGGTCCCTGGCTGCCAAGGCTAATTTAGGAGAGTTTGCAACCATTAAGTAGTGTGCCTGGATGGCTACCTGTGTGGTGAGTCTTACGGCCACACAATGCCATAGATAACTATGTAAACCCTTGATGGCTGAGAAGTTAATGAATAAAGGAATGAATACTCAGCTCTTCCCAGAGCGGAAAGCAGAGGGTTACTATGGTCACAATCGTGCATCGCCTGACAGTAGGGATACAGGATTTGAAATACATCACTACTAGATTCTGTCATTGTATAAACATCGAAGTGTTGCTTACACGAAGGCCTCCAGGATGTTGAGGGCAACGTCATCTTGTGAAACCACTGATATGTGGCTGACTAAGTTGTTGTTACGTGGCATGTAACTGTACTAAACTGTTGAAGCTCATTCTGGGGAACGTGGGGTCCTCTCCCCGCCTTGGCTCAGTATACACGGAGATGGCTTTTCCTTTGTTTCTTCCTGGAGTTCACTTGGGGACTAGGGTAGGACTTGTCCAGCATGACATTTTCCTGAGTGGAAATAATTAATTCAAGCTTTCCTGAAATAAGGAAGTCATCAGAGACCTCTTTATTGGCCTGCTTAATGAGGCTTGGATTTCTAGTCTGACTATTTTTAGGGAGGAATTACAGGCCTGATAGAAAACATATCTTGAAGAAAGTCTTGTCTGAAATATCAAAAACAAGAATGGAAGCTGGATATGGTGGCGCACATCTTTAATCCCAGCACTTGGGAGGCAGAGCCAGGTAGATCTCTGTGAGTTCCAGGCCAGCGTGGTCTACAGAGTGAGTTCCAGGATAGCTAGGGCTACACAGAGAAACTCAGTCTTGAAAAACCAAAAATAAAAATAGATAAAACAAAATAAAGATGAAGATAAGCAAGGCCTGACTTGACCCTCGTATTTTAGAGAAATGGAAGCGGGAGATGAGTCCAGGCCCGGGGCAATGAGCGTCACTTAGATGTTTTCTGAAGACCAGGACACCCAGTTATCAGTTCAGCACACTGTGAGCTCCTTGATGTCGGCCTCAGATGGATCCGGGCTCCTAATGTCATCTCGTAGCTCCTGCAGCCTGATTCAAGGCTAACTGGGGACGTTTTTTTAGAATTTTTCTCAACAAAACTAGAACTCAGAAAACCGAAGTGCCGGTCTTGTGGCTGAAGTGTATCCACTACCCAGAGCTCAGCTCAACTCCAAGAACTGAACTTCCCAGCCACCTAACTCCAAGGGCACCACTAATGACTGCCGAGTGCAAGGGCCGCAGAGCCTGCCTGGCGTGGCCTGGGCTCAGTCTCCCCCATTGGCTAGGCCTTTCCGACAGTCTGCAAAGGAAGGGCCCAACACGAGGCTGCTTCCCTGCGAAGCCTGGCCTCTGAACTCAGCCTGCAAATGGCCTTTGCCGGGCTCCCAGCCATGTCTCGGCCATAGAAATTTCCCCTTTTCCACCCGGAGGCAAACTCTGCGTCTGTGAACTGAGTTCTGCCAGACATTTGCTTCTCTCCTTACACAAGGGTCTGTCTTGGGACCGCTTTAAATCGTGGGTCCTCGTGTCATCCTCCGTTCTTTACGCCTTGATCCAGAGAAGCCAACTCTCTTCATTGGCCATAGTGGTGAAGCCAGGCCAAGTGGTCACAGGCACAGGGAGGCCTGTGTCTGGAAGGGTCCGCTGCACCGCAGGGTGGAGATAGCCAGATGCAGACAGCCGTGAGCCGAGGCCAGCCTGGCCATACACGGGGCTGGGGCTAGGCCTTATGTGAAATCTCGTTTGTGAGCTCACTCCTGATTATTTTTAATTAACAAATAAGTTTTGTTCGTCCTTGTCTACAAAGTGAATTCAAGCCTAACCTGGGATGCATCTCTCTCTCTCTCTCTCTCTCTCTCTCTCTCTCTGTCACACACACACACACACACACACACACACACGTAGGGGGAATCTGTGTCCCAGTGCTGTAGGGAATGATGATGAAAACTGAATACTTAAATCTCTGCCTCTGAGTCGCTCCAGGACCAGCCAACAAGGTATGTTTGGCTCTTTCATTGGTGGGAACAGAGGTCGCTCCAGCCACTGTGGTGGAGAGGAAGGTTTACCATGAGACCTCCTGAAGGGCCTCACAGTGAGGACCATAGGAGACCCAGGTCATTTTTAGGACCAGGGGCTCCTTATATATACCCTGACCGTCCTCTTCAGTTTCCCATCTCTGCTCACCCGGCTTCCCTGGTCCCTGGTTTGTCCTAGGCCCCTTCATACACATTCTGCCCTTCAGTTTTGACTAATGGGGCTCCTTACCCACAGCCCCCCAACCCTCAGCATCATCTCCCATGGCTCGGTCTCCATCCCTCAATTCCATGTTCTCCAGTGGGTCTCAGAAGGCAAGAGAAGGCTTTGCTTTTCTCCGGAGTCCCGTGGCCCCGCCAGGGAGAGGAGCACAGGTGGCCTGTGGCGTGGGGGTAATAATCCTTCCAGCGTCTGTACCTCGGAAACCACAGCTGCACCAGAGGAGGACAGGGTGTGAGCCAGGATACGGCCACAAGGCACAGCGGTGTAAAATGACAGGATGTTCGGGCCCAGCAGGCTTTGGAGTGTGTTGCTTCGGTCTGATGGTTATGCTGGAGTACACGGGGTTGGGGTGGGGGGGAAGCCTGGTTCCTAACTTTTGTTTACACAACAAATATTAGCCGACATTCTCTGCTCGAATCGGAAGGAAGCAGGGCAGAGCTGGGCACACAGTCACTTGCCCTGGACTCCTACATCCCCTCTGCTTCATCTGCCACGGAGCCATGGCTACAGCCAAGGTCACTCTACCAACCCCTGGATCTCTGTGAACTCCAGTTACAGCAGAAACTGTGGGGAGGTTTTCTGCAGAGGAGCCTGTGGGATTTGAGAGGAGAAGGGACCAAGCCTGCTGATGACACTCAGAAAGGGAAGGGGGCCGGGTGGTGGTGGCATTCGCCTTTAATCCCAGCACTCGGGAGGCAGAGCCAGGCAGATCTCTGAGTTCGAGGCCAGCCTGGTCTACAGAGCAAGATCCAGGACAGGCACCAAAACTACACAGAGAAACCCTGTCTCGAAAAAAAAAAAAGAAAGAAAGAAAGAAAGAAAAGGAAAGGTAGCAGGGTTGGTACGGCTTAGGGAGGAGCCTGGGAGCCAGGGTCCCATACACTGCCATCCAGAAGAGCCACTCAAGAGGTCCTTCAGAGAAGCCGAGTGTCTGAGGATGCCTTGAGTGGGTAAAGAGGCTTAAGGTAGAGTTGATTAAATCATACCAAATTGCAATCAAGATTCATTATTTTAAAGTCAGTTAATTAAAAAGAGAGACTGTTTCAAAGGGCCTGCTAGTTCTTAACCGACAAGAACCTTAGTGCCGGTTAATAAAAGTGCTAAGATTAGCTGAGCCTGGGAGGTGCAGGGGAGGGGGGCTGCTGAGGAACTTGCCTTTTGTCCTTTAGATTTCAAATTAATAAGGTTTTATAGCAGGAAAAGGTGCCGGCAGGCACCAGCTGCCCAGGAACATGGCTCTAAGGTAATTAATTTTTCTCCTTGGCCTGAGAATCTGATACACACACAGTTATAAATGCTAGAGTTTGCCACCTGCCCCAGAAAACTCCCCCATGTTGGAAACACCTAGTTCATCCACACAAATTAATTACCAAAAAAGCTCTATTATGCATGAGCTATTTTATTTGTTTGTTTGAGATGGGGATCTTACTATGTAACCCTGGGTGACCTGGCATGTACACCAGGCAGGCCTCAAACTCCCAGAGATCCTCCTGTCTCTGCCTCCTGAGTGCTGGGATTAAGGGTGAGTGCCCTCACGCCTGCTCAACTCTTTGTTTTCCAAACAAAGGGAAGCTCTGGGGGTCACCCAGGGGATACAATTCTTGTTGCTTTGAGCCTGAGGACTGGGGTTTCATCCCCAGGACCCACAGAAAAGCCAGGCATGGTGGCTCATGTTTATGATGCCAGGTTTGGGGAGGTTGAGACAGGAGGATTCCTGGGGATTTCTGGCCAGTCACTCTACCCTAATTTTTGGGCACCAGGATCCAGTGAGAGACCCTGTCTCGAAAGACAAGGTGAATGATGGAGGAATAACACCTGAGGGTGACTTCTGACCCCCACACAATCACTGCACACGGTTACACACTTATCCATTTAGTGAGCTACTGTCCTGTAAATGGAGTGCTGGTCGAGGGAAGCCCCACCCCGACCCCCAGGTGTGGTCAGCCTGACCTCAGTGGGAACCCCTAGGGAAGAGAAGGCCTGCCTGGCCTTCACGACGGACGGCCTGCATTAGCAGTTTTTCCTTCCTACGGGGGTTTTCCGCCTGAGGGTCCTCGTCAAGCTCGCTGCAGCCACAGAGCCCTGGAGGTCACCCCAGCATCTGCCTGGGCTTGCCCAAGTCTCCCCGCCCCCAGCCACCTTCACTGGTTCCTGACACCTGCCCCGAGCTCTGCTGGGGCTCAGAGGCTGGGCCTCTCTGGTCATTTCTTCAGGCCATTCCTGTCTAAGACAGGGAGGCGCTCAGAAGGATGACGGTCACTCTGCGGCCACAGACGGTAGTATGGAAAGAGTGTGTACGGGGTCTGAACACCCATCATCCTCTCCCTTGGTGCAAACAACTGCTTTCAGGAGACAGGTACAGACAGTTCTGGGGAAAGGGACTTGTCCTGTAGAAAGGCTGTCTCTATGCCTCTCCCTTTCCTGTGTATCTCAGGAGGTGGATGTTGGGGCCCCCCATTACAAAAGACCTGGGGGCTGGGGGGGCGGTAAACAGTGCTGGGGGCCACAAGCCTGAGATACAGAATCAGCAGAGGTGGCTTGCGCTGAGGCCCTTCCTTCAGCTTAAAATTGGCTTTACTTTCCTTATGTCATAGAGCTTCTCTGTCTCTGTGTCCCCTAATCTCTTTTTATAAGGTCACCAGGCTTGTTGAATTAGAGCCCACGCACATGACTTCATTCCACAGGTAATGACCTCTTTAAAGGACCGTGCCATAGTCACATTCTGAGAAACCGGGGTCAGGACTTGGCCAGTAAAAGGAAGGACACATACCATTATACCTGGGAACTGGCATTGTTTTTTACAGACTGGAATTTAGAAATGGAAGCCTGAAAGAGCTTCGAGTTGTTAGTACTGAGCATGCAAAAATACTCAGAGCCCTTTAGATCCCAATTAAGTAAGAAAGAGAAGAAAAAAGCGCTTCTGCACGCACAGAGGTCCTCTTACGAGGTTTTACGGTAACACTGCGCTTTCTTACACAAAAAGAGCCCTCTGCTTTGGGGCTCTCCATAAGGTGTTGCGCAGGTTGTACAAAAGGGGATTTTTCTCTCCTGAACACAGCAATAATTCCTCCATACAGTTCTGTTTCAACCTCTTTGAAATAAGTTATAGTACTTTTTAAATAATTTATTTATTTTTACTTTATGTGCGTGGGTGTTTTGCCTGCATGCCTGTCTGTGTGAAGATGTCAGACCCCCTGGAACTGGAGTTCCAGACAGTTGTGAGCTGCCGTGTGGGTGCTGGGAATTGAACCTGGGTCCTCTGGAAGAGCAGAAAGTGCTCTCTGAACCCCCTCCAGCCCTCTAGCATTTTTTAAAAACAGCATTTTATTCAATGCTTGGGCTGCAGAGGCGGCTCCGGTGTGAAGAGCGCATACTGCTCTTGCAGAGGGCCATGTTTGTTCTCAGCACCCGTGTTGGGCTGTGACTCCAGCTCCTCCATTTCAGACCCCTTTCTGGCCTCCCAGGTCACTGTACATACTTGCCCATAACCCCCCCCACACACACACACACAGAGGCATGCACGTGCAGGCATGCACTAATTTTAAAAGAATAAAATACACTGGGCAGTGGTGGCGCACGCCTTTAGCCCCAGCACTCAGGAGGCAGAGCCAGGCAGATCTCTGTGAGTTCCAGGCTAGCCTGGTCTACAGAGTGATTTCCAGGACAGGGTCCAAAACTACACAGAGAAACTCTGTCTCAAAAAACAAACAAACAAACAAAAAGAATAAAATACTCAGTCCCTCACAGATGTCTCCTTATCATCATAAGATAGTTCTTTTTTAAAGATATCTCCTTGGTTTTGTGTTGTTTGTTTTGAGACAGCTTTCTTCTCTACAGCCCACTGTGGCCTCACTATCAACCCTCCTGACTCTGCCTCCCAAACGCTAAGATGCCAGGCGTGTGCTTTGGAAAGCGTCTCTTACCCTGTAACTCACAAAGCTCCGCGTGGCACTTTGTGGTTGTTTTCAACCAGCGCGGTGTCTTTCCCGGCATTCTGCTTTCCTTCCTATGGATGGCTTCTGTGTACTAACTCTGGGCTGAGGTTTTGGAGCCAAGGTAAGCTGCCAAGTGTTGGTGGAGAACTGGGTTCTCCCTCTGAGAGAAGAGCAGGGTTGGAGGGAGAGATGTGGAGGGTTGGGGAGGGGCTGGGGAGAGGGGAAGGCGGCAAGGACACCTCCTTCACTGGAGTGAAGAGGAAGGGCCTGGGTCACTGAGCCCTCTCCGCCCACAGTCAGGGTGATGTCAGTCCAGCTGCTGCCTGGCCTGGGTAGGAAGCCATGCTCCTTAGCATCCCTGGAAGTCCTTCCTCAGTGTGGACTCCCTGAACTGCCACATTGCCCTATCAGTGACTACCTGGACCCTGAGAGGCCCTGACCCCTCTCCTGACCTTTGACATGCATCAGACTTCCCCATGTAACAGGAAGTAGGGTTTTAAGACCAGTGACACCTCAGTGACTCATTGCCTGCCCCCTAAAGAAGTTCAGGGCAGGTCATCCTCATGGTAGGTAGTCGCAGGGTGATGTCACCAGCAGGACAGCTGCGTTCTCTCCTCCAAGTCAGCTCTGGGAGGTTTTGACTTCCTGCTTCTCCTCCTTCTACTGGGCCTCCTGTATAATGGGCACTTCTAAGGCCACCCAGAGACAGCCTGATGACATAACACCTCTCCCTAGGAGCTTCCAAAATCCTAGAATCAAGTGGCCAGTGACGAAAGATTTCTGTCACCACCTGTGTGAGGGGGACGGCCAATCTTTCTTCTCCTCCAGTCATCTAACCCCACAGCTCTCCAAGGCCCCCTGACACAGATGCAGGCCACTGGCTGGCCTGTGTATGACCTCTGACCTTCCACCTCCAGCCCTGATTGACAACCATCTTAGGTCATGGTGGGGGTGGGAGTGCTTCATGAAAGATCCCTGTTCCGTACCTCTGCCTCCAGACAAGAAAGGAGAATACATTCAGACACAGCCAGGCCCAAAGATCTCACAAGGAAAATAGAAATCTTTGTCAGCTAGATGGATTAGTAAGTGGACCGGTTCTCGTGCCCTTGTTAACAAATCAGGACAGCACTGCATGATCAAGCCAATATGGATCCAGCCTCAGTGAACTCACCTGAGCATTCTGCACAGCACTGAACCCTTGGATAGTCAGCTGTTGTGTGGTGGCGCCACCTGGTGGTCATGTCTGGAGTAACGCCTCCAGCAACCTAAGTCTGAAGACGTTGGAATTTCAAATGGAAGGTCTGAGAATAAAATGAAAGGCTTTTTATCTCTGTAAACACTGAAGTACCGAGGCAATGCCCATGGGTGTATTATGGAAAGAACACTGGACTTAAGATGAAGGGATTTGGGTTCAAATCCCATTTTTGACAACCTATTATTTTCAGGATTTAGGAGAGGTGTTCAAGCGCCTTAGCCGTGGTCTGCTTGGGTGGCGTGAAGACAACCACAGTTTTCTTGCGGGATTTGTGTGGTCTCCCACACAGTGGCAACCACAGTACCTGGTCCTATGACTCAAGCCTGGGTGTCCTAGATCAGTGACCCATCTTTCCCAAGTGGGATGTGTGAGTTTTGGTCCACCCCCAGCAGGGCTGAGGTCAAGATGGAAACTGAGTCATCACAGCTTGGAGCCTTCTGGCCTCAGGGCCAGGGCAAAGCTGCCACCCCCGAACAAGACCACCACAAAGCCAATATCCGATGCAAAACACACAGGGGTTTATTGATAACAAGCAAGCCCTGGCTTGGTCCGCGTCCAGCACTCGACACAGCAGGTGGAGGAGGATGGCCCTGAGCTCTCAGGGTGAGGGGTTTTTAAAGGGAAAAACCGCAAGCAGGGTGGCACAAGCCTTTGCGTCATATGATTGGGTGAGGGTGTGTATCCTTTGAATTTGCTGGTTGGGAGTTACAGTTATCATTTTTGGGCAGGCCTGGACAAGTCCCAGGCTCTGTCCTTGAGCTGCCATGGAGGCTGGCTAGTCTTGCACGTACTGACTGTGGGGGCTGACTCAGTGGCCCAGGCTCTGTCCTTGAGCTGCCATGGAGGCTGCCTGGCCTCACGAGTTCACACTGACCCATGCACGTAGCTCTAAGTTGGTGAGGGGTCCCAGACAGTAAACAACTGGCTGAACCTTGAGCAATCAGTACGTGCAGAAAGGGAGCTACTGCAAGGACTGTGTCTTTTGTTCATGGCCCTCCCAGAAACTGCTTGCTTAAGTCTCAGGAAACTGAAATTGAGGCCTGATCTCTGAGAGAAGACTGACAGCCTGTTATGGCGTCTGCTTGGTCCTCTCACCACACCAGACAAACACTCTACCAACCGAGCTACATGCCAGCCCTTGATTTTTGCTCTATACTCCCCAAGAAGAACTTTGTCTCTAGAGCCTATACTCACTCTCTCATTCCTCACCCCAACTCCCCAGTATGCACTCACTGGGGAGAGATGGTTGGAGAAGAAGGCTGGGAAGCCGGGTGTGTCTGGTTGAAGGGGGACTATAGCATCAGGATAATAGAGTGCTGGGTGGCGGTCTCAGCAAATACATAACTACAAGCTGAGGTTTGCTTACCCAGTGGGACCCGGAGTATCCAAGGGCCTGGACACAACCCAGGAGCCAGACTGAAGGTGAATTTCTAGGTAATGCCCCCACTGTCCTGAAGCCCACAACGCCTTTGCCATGGGCTCTCAGCTCTGCAGGAGGAAGGATTAGGCAAAGGCCCCAGTCACTGCCAGATTTAGGTTCCCAAGGGACCTGGTGCCTTCTGCCCCTAAGTTAGGTCCACCTGCCAGTATCCCCAACTTTGAGTCAGGTTGGGAGAGTCAGGGACCTATGACTGTGCTCAGTGTAAGTGGTCTCCCCTTTCCAGTCACTCGTTCTTTTTTCTAGACCCTGAGTAAAGCCCCAATCTCAAGGAGGGAAAGGCTCACATTAGAACGTTCAAGATTTTCTTCCCGGGGTCCCCCAGTCTACAGCAAGTGCTCTGCACCTACAGAAATTCTGACCCCAGCACCCACATTTTCCATGGAAATGTGATTGTGTCCACACACTCCCAGGCCCCCCTGGATCAAATGCAGAGGGAGGAGCCTGGCAGTGACAGACTGCTCTCAGGGAAGGCCAGAGGTCCCACCCTGTCCGCTTCACTTTGTCGGGGACTGTCGCTATCACTTGGTGGCTCTGACACCTACTTGGAAGGGTCCTGGTACACAGAGGATCCTAGTGACATTATCCTGCTCAGCACCACCCTCCTCACTGCCGTTCGATCCCCTAGCCTTGGCCTGGGGTGGCCCCGCTCCCTCGAGCTCCTGCAAATGTCTTAGATTCTTCAGGCCACCAGTTTTGCTTGACTCAGAAAGCCAAGATCACTTGTAACAGAAGCTACTTGTTACAGCTCATTAGATGAAACAGGCAGTATTGCCTGCTTTGGGCTTTTCTGTAAAAGCCCAGTCTGTTGGACAACTACCATGAAAGGACCTGTGCACCTTTGAATCTGTTTAACTCATGAGCAAAACAATGGTCTGCAGCTTCCAGGAGGTTAGGGACATCACATGGCTACCTTGCTCCTTGTGGAGATCCAGATCCACAGGCCATCATCAAAGCCTTCTGAGTAATGTACTTGATTCCTTCCACACTCTGTTTCCATCAGACTTTGAATCATGAGATTTCTGCTTTCCCATAAGCAACTTTCATGCAGCAGAGTGGACAGCAGGTCAGAAGCAAACAAATGACAGGGAGAGGCATTCCTAAGCATTCTACAAGCCCAAAATAAGCCAGCCTACTGTAAGCTTTTCCAGTTTTTATGGGATCTTGTTTTTTTGAATTTGTTTTGTCTTATAATTTTCACATTTCACTTTTTTTTTTCCTTTTAAAATTTCTAAATTAAAGGCTAAGGTCACAGGTTCACTGGCTCTATGTTTTTGCTTCAGTTCACCTTCCCCAAAAAGGAAGTCCTTCTGTTTTTATGAGCTAGTATCCAGTATGTGCCTGTTTGCTGCCATTTGTGGTACTGAGAATGTGGCCCAGTGCCTGTTGATCTGTGACGACAAAGGCATTGTCTCACACCAACCACAGCATTCCTCTGTGCCCTCTAGCTCCTGGGGGTGCTTTGCAGGACTGCTGAACTGAGTCTCCAGCAACTCCCATTAGGCCTCGCTCACCAGAATCTGAGCTACCTTAACTGAACAGCTTTGTAAATGCCAGGTCTCAGTGTTTCTAACCCACTGAGTAGGGAAGCAAGCCTGATCACTTGCCAAGGGTGGCATTGAGCAGCACTTCAAATACTTTGCAGATCTCAAATCCCTTTCTTCCCAAGGCTAGCCCTTTTTATCATGTTGCACCATTCAGATTCCAAATGCAACCTCAGTGTTCTTAGGTAAGTTTCAGCAGCATTTTCACTTCACCTCCCCTTCTGCACTCAACCCCCCTCCTTGTGCTCAAAGCATAGTAAACAGTTCCAAAGCCACCTCTTATGTTGTGCAACACATTTCAAGAGCTGGACAAAAGATTTCTCCAGAGCATGAATGAGCTCTTTCTGAATGCCTCTTGTCTCAGTGTGAGCCATTTGCTGCTAAGTGGTTGTGTGTGTGTGTGTGTGTGTGTGTGTGTGTTCCTGCATGTTGGAGTTATGCTAGAACAAGAATAAACATCTGAAAACTAAGGAGTTTCATTAGTGAAATTCTGAGCCTCAGGTCAAAGAATTCCATAGAGCAATGCTAATTTACCAAAGAGCTTTAAAGCAGGGCATTGCTCCATGCCTCACTCAGCAGACACTTCCAGCTTCCCTTATTCCTTGCCATCTGCAGAGGTTAATGGGTTCAGAATGCCCCTGGATGATTCTCATCCTGGAGTTATGCTACTAACATGAAAATGCATTTAGAAGACTCTGATCATAAGAGCCAACAGTAATTACAGCTCAGACTAGGTCTACAGGATCAGGGAGCCTTAGTTTATTTCTGATGGCTGCTAAATCAGTTCCTTACTTTAAGAATCCCCCATTTCTGGGAAAGTATCTCAGTGAATGTGACATGTGTTTATCTGGTCACCTGTATGGACCAGTGAGGCAAATCAGAACACCAAAGAGTTTTTCTCTTGTGCCATGACAGCTGCCACTGACATCTGAGCTCGGGCTAAGGCCCTCAGTTACTTCCACAGTTCTGTCAGTCAAAGACTTTGAGAACTGTCATCATGTGATCACTGAGCTTGCAAAACACTCCTGTCAGCTTTCTAAGTGCCCCATTACATTAAATGTGCCATTTTTTCTGCAAATTTTGATAAGTAACAAAAAAATCCTTCAAACCCTGTTAAGTGAAAGTCTGTAACATTGGAACAGGTTTTAAAGATGAAAGACATTGGCTTTGAGAACATCCAGGGAACCACAGTGGGATAGTTTTGCAGTTCAAGCATGTGCCCTTGAACCTCAAAATGAGTGTCCTTTTCTACTTTTCAATTAAATTTTTGAAATTTACATTTGTGGAATCATTTTGGATAAACTATATTTGAACCTGTTTATATATTTTAAAAAATGTTTTGCCTAGGGTTGGTAATCTGTGCATCCATGCCTGCCTGGTCCAACAAGTGAGGTCTGAAAAGGGCATCAGATCCCCTGGAGCTGGAGCTACAGATCTTGTCCTCCACCATGTTGCTGCCGAGACTTGAACCTGTTGATCCTCTTCAAGAATTTCAGAGACTCAGTCCATTACCCACTTAGCCATCTCTCAGGCTCCTACCAAGTAAAAAATTGGAGACAGGGATAGGATGCATTAGTTGGTATGTGGCCACATGCCCTTTAGTACCTGCAAAGATCACTGGAGTTGAGTTACAGGCAGTTGGGAACTCCTGATGTTGGCTGCCTAGTACTGAATTGTCAGTGGTCCTGTGTGGCCCATCCCTTTTAGCAGGCTGAGTCTGTCTAGGCCCTTTTTTAGATTGCTTGTCCAGCAGGGTTGAGGAATTCAGTGAGCTTCTTTTCTTGAGCCTCTTCCAGAGACTCTGAACTACCATAAGATTGCCACTGGGTTCCAATGTAGGGGCTTTCGGTGGTGCATGCCTTAATCTCCAGCACCTGGGAGTCAGAGGCTGAGCCATGAGCATCTGTAAGTTCTTGAGGCCAGTCTGGTCTACAAGTAGAGCTAGTTCCAGGACAGCCAGGGCTGCACAGAGAAACCCTGTTCTGAAGCAATCGAACAAAATGATATTAATGTCCCACATCTCTAGCCCAAGTCTTGCTTCCAAGCCAGCCTCTAAGTTTTCTCCTCAAGAATAGGCCTTTTCTGCCAACTTAGGAAGGCTGTTTCCTGTCAAATCCCATTGTCAGGTTTCAGGGAATCCCAAAATAGTTAAAAGTTGTGCTTTTTTTCAGTTCTTTAAAGAATAATTTATAGTTATATTGCATTAGTCTAACATAAGCATACAATGTCATGCTGTTCCTCAGATGCCAGTTGTGGAATTCCTGAGTTACATACTGTGAGGCAGTGTGAGTGACAACTATGGATGTTGAACCCACTGTCCTCTAACAAAAGCCTAGTGCTCTTAAGCACTGAACCATCTCTCTAAAATCATTGATCTTTAGACCTCTGTGAGTCTCCATTTTTGGGCTACTGCTTCTCCCGTGTACACTGTGAGTCAGGCTTCTAACCAAGCTTGCTGCCTATAGCCTGATCTGAGCATTCATCAATTTCTTTTACAGAAATGCAGTGTCGCCATGTGGGTGGGTGTCATACTTAAGGGGACTAGGCAGACTGGCTGATTCCAGATCTCCCAACATTCTTCCTGTCAGGTCAATCTCTGTGAGGCTTCTTAAATGTTGGTAACTTAGAAACCTTGATTCTCTCTTACTGACATTTTAGGACCCTGATTCATTGCAGTCCCAAGGTGCACTTCCAAACAGCAGTAACACATGCTTCTGTCTAAGGACTCTAGGGTCCCACAGGAAGGTCTGAGCTGGCAGAGGTTTAATTTGTTATCCCAGCCTGGTTTTCATCAGGACATTGCTATCATGAAACATGGCTTGTCCATTGGGCCAGATGGAACAAAAGAACTCCTAGTTTTTAAAATCCTCCATGTGCACTCCCTATTTCAATGGATGAGTCACTTTTTTTTGTTACATTCAGACCAATGGCTTTACAAAGAATTTAAAAACCCAAAATTTCCATTGCCCTGCCTTAAAAGTGCACAGAACACCCTCATGAGAGAGCCTTGATTCTTTTCAAAATAAGGCTGACTCATGCCAGGAGCATGTTCCAAAGGTCTCTTCCCCTCTGTCAAACAGGAAAATTAGACATAACAGAAAGAAATGAACATGCATACACAGAGGTCCAAGAAGGATAACCTCCACTGGAACTCCTTTCATTAAACAGCCAAGTCAAGTCACTATTACTGAGCCAGAATCCCAAGCCCCCCTGCAGGTCATGCCTGCATTTATCTCTTTCCCTGGGGGATTGACCTTTAATTCCTCAATTTTCTCCTTACATATCCTCCAGTTTGCTAGGCAAAAATTTAAACAGAATTGCTGTAATACATAGGAATCTTTCACTGTCAAGTCAAGTATGAAAGTTCTTCAATCAATTTTAGACCAAGGGCAATGAAAAAACTTGGCCTCCAATAAAATCATCATGACCAACTGCAGACTTTGTGGTGCCAACAATGACAGTCATGTGCTCTGTCTCAAAACTGACCCTGGAGCCCAGAAGTGCTGTGACTCTCATGATCCTTCTTGGACACATCCTTAGGTCAAACAGAATTTAAGAGTTCCATGTTTCTGAATGATCATGATCACCTTTTTTTTCAAAAGGTTTGCTAACCTTGGAAAATCTGTAGGGAATAGATGGTAAATGAACAATGATCAGAACCATTGCATAAAGAATGCAGCAGCATAGCAGGCAATGGCTCCATGTTTAGGGTTTCAATTCCCAGGACCAGTACAAGGGAAAAGCACTGACACTCAGTACCTGAAGGAAGTAGATCCAATCATGTTCCTAATAAGTATGGTCACTTGGAGCAGTAGCCATATCTGGCCTTAGGGCTCACCCTGGATTCTTAGAGTTGAAGTTTGGGGACACTGTTTGCAAAGTTGGCCTGAAAGATGGTCAATGAGACTTGTTGTGGAAAACAAAAGTGAGTAGACAAGAGACTAGTTGGTACTCAATGGCCCTATCTCTACCTTGGTTCCTGATGCTCAATAAACTTCTTTCCCATTTCAACATTTCTGAGCATGAGTTCATGAGAAACTCAAAAACTGCATCTCACTCTCCCTTTTTTTTGAACTGTCAAAACCTTCTCATCTTCTCAAGACTCTTTGCTTCTCTCTGACTAGAATGCAATCCTCTGTCTCTCTCTTCCTCTTCTGTCTCTTCTCTCTCTTCTCTCTCTCTCTCTTCTCTCTCTCTCTCCCTCCCCTCCAACCTTGTCCTCTGAAGTCTGTGCACTTGTCAGAATTCCTGAGGAAAGCTGACTGAATCCACTGGTCATTGTATGCCTATTGTTCAGCTCTCACATATTCCATCAATTTTTTTCAATACCCATGCTTTTTTTTTTTTTGGTTCCAGCAGAAAGTTTGTTTTTTGAACAGACAGGGTTTCTTGTGTAGCTTTCTAGCCTTTCCTGGATCTCGCTCTGTAGACCAGGCTGGCCTTAAACTGAGGACTCACAGAGATCCGCCTGCCTCTGCCTCCCGAGTGCTGGGATTTGTGTGCCAACCAGTTTTGCCTGGAATGGACATTCTTTGAAACTTTTCATGGGAAGCAGAATAGTAAGAAGAAGACTGTGTTTGGCTCTTCTATAGGAGATAGCCCAGGAACTGGTAAAACATTTCTGTTCACATTCGCTCACCTGAGGACCCAGGATGCCACTGAGATCCAGATCACTCATTCTGGAAGCCTGATAATCTGTCCAGAATCCTTTGTTTCACTAAGTACACTGAAGGAGAACAGCACATAGACACACACACAAATAATCTGAAAGAACAATCTGAAAGGCACAGACCTGTGCTAAAAGAAGAATTGGGCTGAAGGAAAAATTCAAAGCTTACATTTTTCCTTTTTGAGCTGCTCCCACAGGTTCAGGAGGCAGGACTATTACAGAAATGTCACACCTGTCAGCTACAGAGCCTCATTCAGGAATGCCAATCATAGTGCTCAGTGCCATTCTGACTCAAATGTTTTTGACTTATGGATCAAAAGTAGGAACCACTAAAGCCTGGCAGCAGTGCATGGCACATTTAATACCAGCACTGAGTGTCAGAGATGGCTGGATTTCCACTCAGTGGAGAGTTCAAAAGCCTGGTCAGGTGGTTAAGACTTCAAATCAAAATCCCCATCTGAACACCAACACACACACACACACACAGTGACACCACACAACCACAACACCAGTTCTTCCCTTACAGTTCTCTCAGACCTACACTGGCCTTTCAGAATCTTGGCTGGCACTACCAGTGCTAGAAACCTGGCCTCTGAGTTTCACTTTCACCTGTGGTCCAGTAGTATTCCAAACTTCTCTAAAATGGCTGTTCAGACAAAGTACCTGCCTGAATAGCCATTTGAAATTTTAAGATATTACAAAAGAACAAAACCCCTGGATTCTGGTAGATTTTAATCCCTTTACTAAGACATTGCCACTGACTGATTGAGGGAGTGTGTCAGTTGCTTTGGGAACATAAATCTGCCAGAGCCAGCAATTTCAATTTTGGCAGAGGTGGAATCTGTACTCTATTTAGATGAGACTAAGTCATCTTCTTTCATTCTGTCTAGGTCATTTAACCATGAATGCTATGCTTGAAAATCCTCTATTCCTTTAAAAATCTTGAAGCATTTCCCTCACTGCTTCTAAAGGTGTCTCATCTTGAAGCCCTGGCTTACCCCAGGTGTTCTGCTGCTGTCACCTTTGCCAGCATCATCCTGGCATTGAGCAGTCCATGCCTGGTCCTGACAGTTTCTATGCACCAAAAAGTCTCTGATGACATCTAGTTCATAGACTCTTTTTCTTGAGGGCATACTTGAGGAGCTTGTTCCAGTTTCTTACTCTCCACCTCCCAGAATTTTGAGCCAAAGCAACTGATCCTTTTCTCTTGCCAAGAAACAGCTTTCTCAACATTAAGCACAGTGTGGCCCACTCTTTCCTCTCCACCCATTTAGAGAATTTTTTTTTTTTTTTTTTTACCATTTTTATTTATTTATTATGTATACAGTGTTCTGCCTGCATGTATACCTGCAGGCCAGAAGAGGGCACCAGATCTCATTACAGATGGTTGTGAGCCACCATGTGGTTGCTGGGAATTGAACTCAGGACCTCTGGAAGAGCAGCCAGTGCTCTTAACCTCTGAGCCATCTCTCCAGCCCCCCCCTCTTTTAAATCAGTTCCCCAGGTAACCTACCCTTGCAAGCCTGATGCACTCCTCAGCCTGGAAACCAGACTTTTACCCTATGTTACATAGGCAAAGGGCTAATGAAGGTGTTTTTTCATTCTGTTTGGTTTTATATTTCATCTGGAGTTTCAAGCTCTGCAAGGCAATTGAAATGATTGCCCCAGGTTCCACTAAAGGTGCCCACATTTCTTGTCTGAGTCAACCAGCTGCTAGTCCATATTCTCCTTTGGATCACTTCCTGCAATATTTCTCTTCTTGACTAAAAGTTTGAGGTTCATAGTGACAACAAAGAAAATTAACTGTCTTCATCTGACATTAGCCAATCTTTCCTTCAGCAAAACAGATTGAGCACACTTTGTTTTCCATGACCTGCCTTAGGGACAATTCAAGGATTCTATTTAGCCATCATAGGTCTTAGCAAATTGACCCTGGCACTAACAGTGCCGTGAACGCTGGTGATTCTTCCCAATGACCTCATTTGTTGAGTCAGACTTAAGTCTGTGACAGCATTGCCCAGCTCAAGGATCCAGAGTGGGCGTGTCTCTGAGGCATTCTCAGACCAGGGGCTACACGCTGACACCTTAAGGGAGGGGAGAAAACTCTGTCAATCAACACCATGAATTGTACAGGTTGCTTTGGAATGCAGATGCCCAATTCCTGTCCATTTTTAGGGAAGGTTTGTGGTCAGATGTTGGTGGCGTTGAGTGGAACTGAAGGAACTGGTAGGAGCATACAGACAACTGAGGGCAGCTGAGTTTAGGGCCTGTGTGACTATCTATATGTCACGGACACACTTTCCTTCTGTGGGACTAGAAATGGACTGACTAAGGCTTAGTACCATGCTGTGTCAGAGGCATACAGAGGCAAGAGGCATTTAAGACAACAGAAGACTAGAAACGCGTGGTTATCCAGTCACTGGTGAAGAGCAAGAGAAAGGAAAAGAAGAAAAAAAACAAACAAAAACAAGAAGATAAACTAAATCAGCACTCCGGAGCCCACACCAGGCAAACAAGTCTTTTTAATTAAGAAAAAACTGTTCAGCAGGAAATAGGAGTGAAGGGCTTAAGGGCAACTCCTGCCCTTGTGAGGTGTTTTCACCAAAGAATTAGGACAACCAGGGATTATTATTTTCTTAAGCTTTTGATTGAAATCTCAGACTTTCATCCCTTCTGCAGTTAGAAAACTGAGAGGCCAGTGGCTGAACTTCCCCAAGGAGAAACAGAAGGCAAAGTAGCCTGGGGATGCTGAGATTCTTGGGGTGGGGGTGAGGATGGGAGTAGGGGTGGGGCTAGGGATGAGGGTGGGGGTAGGGGTGAGGTGGTGGTAAGGATGAGGGTGGATGTTGGGGTAGGGGTAGGGGTGGGAGTAGGGGTGGAGATAAGGATGGGGTGAGGGTAGGGGGTGGGATGGGGATGGGGTGGGGAGGGGTGGGATGGGATGGGGTAGGGTTGACTCCTGAAAGGAAAGGTGGTGTATTCAATCCCACTTTTCCCTGCCCCGCTCATGGCTAGCCACACAGCTGTGGGATTACCCCTCCTCACGCCATACTTTCCCCACAGGTTTTCTCCATCCCAGTTGTCCCTCCCCATGTCCTGAACCCAAATATTCCTCCATCAGACCCGTGTTTTAGCATATATCTTCCGCAGCCACATGTGTCTCAGCAGCCCGGCAAAAGAACCAACCCCTTGGGACACAGTCAGTCCATTTCTTTTTGACACACACACACTCAAGGTTGCTGATCTGGGCTTTTGAACCAGACATGGGTTTAGCTCCTGGCAAGGTAAAAAGAATTCACTAAGGTTCCAAACAGTTTTTATAAATTATATTTCTCTTTTACCATGGGAAAATAGTCTCTTGGCTACACGGGAACTCTCTGTGAAATCCACACCATGAGTGTCACTCAACATTTAAAAATAAGATCTAGGGGCTGGAGCAGTTAAAAGCACAGGCTGCTTTTGCTGAGGACTCACGTTTAGCTCCCAGTACCCACATGGTGGCTCACAACTGTCCTTAACTCTAGTTCCAGGAAATCACATACATACATGCAGGCAAAAGATTCATATACAAAAAAATAAAAATAATAAGTAAATCTTTGAAAAGTCAGATCAGGGCCTGGAGATGTTGCTCAGTTAGAAGAATGCTTACCTGGAATGGATGAAGCCTTGCCTTCGAGTCCAGCATCACATAAACCTGGCATGGTATTACGTGCCCATAATCTCAGCATTCAGGAGGCAGATGCAGGAAGATCAGATGGTCACAGTCATGGTTGGCTACGAAGCAAGTTTGAAGTTAGCCTGGGCTACATGAGACCCCACCCTACCCCCCCCCCCAAAAAAAAATCTGTATCCATTCACTGGGAGGGGTTTTCACAATGACATTATTATGAACAAAAAAAATGGCAGAGAATAATAGGTAAGAGGTTCAGGATTTGGTTTTTTATAGTATATCAACAAAAAGCATGACACTCTTTGAACAAAAAAGGAGAAAAGTCATTTTCAGTGGCTGTTCCCTTGAGCTGCTGGGACAAACACCCACAGTAAATCTCCCTGGAAGAGGAGGGTATACTCAGGCTCATGGTTCCATGGTTGGCCCTGTGGAGAGAGAGCACTCTTCAGGAGGACCTGGTGGAGCTAAGCTGCTTATCTCATGGCAGCCAGGAAATAAATGAGAGAGGGAAGCTGGACCCCTGTATCCCCTTAAAAGGCATTCTCACCTTGACCTAACTTCTTCCTTCCTTCCTTTCTTCCTTCCTTCCTTCCTTCCTTCCTTCCTTCCTTCCTTTCTTCCTTCCTTCCTTCCTTCCTTCTTCCTTCCTTCCTTCCTTCTTCCTTCCTTCCTTCCTTCCTTTCTTCCTTCCTTCCTTCCTTCCTTTTTTTAGATTTATTTATTTATTATGTATACAGTATTCTGCCTTCATGTATGTCTGCAGGCCAGAAGAGGGCACCAGATCAAATCATAGATGGTTGTGAGCCACCATGTGGTTGCTGGGAATTGAACTCAGGACCTCTGGAAGAGCAGCCAGTGCCCTTAACCTCTGAGCCATCTCTCCAGCCTGACCTAACTTATTTCTATAGGCCTCACCTCCTAAAGCAGTGGTTCTCAACCTTCCTAATGCTGTGACCCTTTAATACAATTCCTCATTGTGTTGTGACCCCCCCAACCATAAAATTATTATTGTTGCTACTTCATAACTGTAGTTTCGCTACTGTTAGGAATTGTATTGTAAATATCTGTTTTTCCCATGGTCTTAGGCGACCCCTGTGAAACACAGGTTGAGAACTATTGTCCTAAAGGTCATCCCACCTCCCAACTGCACCACCATTGATATGTTAAGTAGTTTGTCAACTTCACACACACACACACACACACACACACACACACACACACACACACACACACTGTGGTGGTTTGAATGAGAATGGCCTCCATAGGCTGCTGTATTTGAATGCTTGATCATCAGGGAGTGGCACTGTGGCCTTGTTGGAGGAAGTGTGTCACTAGGGGTGGGCTTTGGGGTTTCAAAGGCTCAAGCCAGGCTCAGTGTCTCTCTCTTCCTGTTGTCTGCCGATCCAGATGTAGAATTCTCAGCTACTTCTCCAGCACCTGTCTGCCTGCTCTACTGCCACGCTCCCCACCATGATGACAGTGGACTGAACCTCTGAAACTGTAAGCCAGCCCCAATTAAATGTTTTCCTTTATAAGAGTTGCCGTGGTCATGGTGTCTCTTCACAGCAATAGAAACTGATAAAGAAACAAGCTAAGGCCGTCTGGGAGGTGGGAACCTCAACTGAGAAAGAACATGCCTCCACCAGACAGGCCTGTAGGCAAGTCTGTAGGCCATTTTCTTGATTTACGATGGATATAGGCGAGCCCAGTCCACTGTAAGCAGTGCTACCCCTGGACAGGAGTTCCTGAGTCATGTAAAAAAAGCAGGCTGAAGAAGACATGTTGGGCAAGCCAGTAAGCAGCGCTCCTCCGTGGTTTCCGCTTCAGTTCCCGCCTCGAGTTCCCTTCAGGATAGACTATGATCAGGATGAGTGAGCCAAACAAACTCTTTCCTCCCTGAGTCACTTATGGTCTTCATCACAGCAGCAGAGAGGACAACTGGGGACCAAGCCTTCAGTATGTGGCCCTTCAAGATCCAAACCTGAACAGACGAAAGGGGAAAAAATGTTTGAAAGAAAGCCACCAGACACAGAAACTGAACAGCTCAACCATTGCAGGCTCTCACGCAGAACTCAACATTTTAAATGCACACACAGGACTAAGGAAACGACTCAGTTGGAAAAGTACTTGCAGTGTGAGCCTAAGGACCCGAGTTCCATCCCCAGCACCCACCTAAAAGGCTGGTGGCACTCTGATGACAGGTCCAAGAAAAACTGCTGCTCATGTCTAGCATGGTGATCAATGAGCTCATTGGGCTTACAGGAGTGTGAGAAAGGGGTGATATAAGAGAACATGAGTGACCCCAGAAGAGCTATGTCACTGAAAAGTGTCACCAGAGCATGGATGGCAAAATCCCCAGAGCTGCAAAGCATCCTTAGTCAACCTTCCACATCCTATGCACTCCAGCTTCTCCAGAGACCACATGGACTGGGGCAGAATCACACACAGTTGGCCGGACCGCACAGAACGGAGTGGCTGGAATCTCAGCTGAGGGTTGGGTGACTCTCCCAGCCCCTCCTTCCATGGGGGAACGTCAACCTGAAGGTCACTTGTGGATAGTCACAGCTGTTCTGATGAAGAAGGTAATGGCTGCTCTGTTCAGAGGGACAGTGTTTCACACTTACAAAACTAAACATAGTCTCACCACACAACCCAGTAACCATGCTCTGTGGTTGTTGGCCAGTGAAATAAAAATTGATGTCCATGTAAAGACCTGCAGGGAAGAAACAGAAATGTGTGTGGCTAAGTAAAAGCAGCCTATCCAAACAGGCTGCCTATGATGACCTTCCAGAAAAGGCAAAGACGCTAAAACAGTCAAAAGATCAGGGCTGAGAGTGTAGTTCAGTTCAAAGAGTGCTTGTCCTATATGTACAAAGCTCTGGGTTCAGTTCCCAGCACCACATCAGTACAAGCCTGCAATCCCTGCCTCACCCCTTCGTTCTTCTACAGTTCTAGGACTTCAGTATACAGAGGACCGCTGAGACCCTGCTGAGTTTGCTCTGTGCCTGAGGCCCCCTCTATCCATACTTGTCCTCTCCCTCTTCCCTGCCCTCCACCTCCCTTCTTCTACTCTCCCTGCTCTTTTTTCTCTGCTCTTCCTTCCCTCCTATTCTTCTCTTTCCCCCTTTCCCTCCCTCTTTACCCTCTCTTTCCTTCCATTTGTTGAACAGCAATTTCCTCCACCTTGAAACATCCCACCCTAAAGAGAAGCTTGTTATGCTTCAGGAAGTTCTAGACAGGATGTGAGTAACCCACAAGGCTCAGGAAATCCCTGAAGCTTACCAGATTCATAGGGTCCTTCCCTCCAAAGTTACAGAAGGAATAAGGACTGCTGGGGAGAGGAAACTCTCTGACTTGTCCAGCATCCTGCAAGCCATACAGACAGCTTCAGGGTTGTATGTTGTGGTGACATGAATAGGAACGGCCCCCATAGACTCATGCGTTTGAATGCTTGGCCCATAGGGAGTGGCACTATTAGGAGGTATGGCTTGTTAGAGTAGGTGTGGCCTTGGAGGAAGTGTGTCACTGTGGAGGCTGGCTTTAAGGTCTCATATATGCTCAAGCTCTGCCCTGTGTGGCATATAATGTCTCCTTCTGCTACCTGAGGGTCAAGATGTAGAACTCTCAGCTCCTTCTCCAGCACCATGTCTGCCTATGTGCTGCCATGCTTCTTGCCATGACTATCATGAACTAAACTGTGGTAGTATTGTGTTCCCCAAAATATTGTGCACCCTAATAAACTTTTCTGGGGTCAGAGAACAGAACAGTCTCTAGATACAAAGGCTAGAAAATGGCGGCACTCACGCCTTTAATCCTAGCATTCCAGAGGCTGAGATCCGTCTGGCTCTGTGAGTTGAAAGCCACACTGAAAACAGCCAGGCATGGTAACAAGAGCCTTTAATCCCAGGAAGTGATGGCAGGAAGTAGAAAGGTATTTAAGGCATGAGGACCAGGAACTAGAGCTGGTTAAGCTTTCAGGCTTTTGAGCAGCAGTTCAGCTGAGATCCATTTGGATGAGGACTCAGAGGCTTCCAGTTTGAGGAAACAGGATCAGCTGAGAAATTGGCAAGGTGAGGTGGCTGTGGCTTGTTCTGCTTCTCTGATCTTCCAGCATTCACCCCAATACCTGGCATCAGGTTTATTTTCATTAATAAGACCTTTTAAGATTCATACTACACTAAACCTCTGAAACTGTAAACTACCCCCAATTAAATGTTTTTTGTTTTTTGTTTTTATGAAAGTTGCCATGGTCATATGTCTCTTCACAGCAATAGAAACCCTGACTAAGACAGAATTCATGTCTTTGTAGAGCTTGGGTTCCGGAAACCCAACTAGGGTGACGAGGGAATGAAGGACAGATTGACACAGAGAGCTGGGACTGAGGGGACTGTGTTCTCTGATGGAGAAGCCTCAGCATCCCAGAAGCTCAGTCTGTTTATGTTATACAGCTGGATAGGCAGGAGGGGCTATTGCACACAGCTGAACAAGAAGTCAGGCTTGGCTAATCTTGGTAGAAGCAGGCCCTGTAAGGGAGTCGTCTTCAGGCTATAAACATGGGGAGGAGAAGCTACAGTAGGCACTCCCTGAACGCACCATCAACATTTGCACTTGGACCAGAGAAAGGCTTGGCCACCCCTCTGAGCCTCGCTAGGGCAGGCATTGCCATTCCCATAGGTCTGAAGCATTGGGGTCCTTGACATGACCGGTCCCGTGTCAACAGCACTTTCCCTCGGGATGTCACTTGCTCCACCCACACAGTTGGGCTTTTGTGAGTTATCCCCCATGCCGGGGTGAGCTCTCGTCAGTGCAGCCACTTTTGAGTTCCCCACGCACGGTCCCCGGAAACAACCCGAGTTACTGTTTCACCAAGTCGGACTCTAGTGGTATCTTTGCTTTGCTGTGTTGTTGGCTCCCTGTCTGGAGAGAGTAAACATATGTTCACATCTTCTTCTCATGAACAGTGTCATATAACACCCTTCCTTCCCATCCCTTCCCTGGCTCGGATGCCAAGACTTCTCCCTAACACACCCCTTTCCTGTAAATCTCAGCCTCTGACCAGTGCTGGCTAGCCAGCCATAGAGACCCCTGTGTCAACACCTGCAGACATGCTTCTGACTGCCTGGGGGCCGGAGTCCGGAGCACATGCTATTTCCCCCAAGAGGACGGGCTGCTGGGGTTCCTCTGCCTCTGCTCTTCCTGTCAGCTGTGAGCAGAGCGGGTGAGTGGGTCCTGCGTGGCATTTGGGTTTCATAGCTGCACTGGGATTGCTGCCAGGACAAGGCCTCTGCCCGATCCCCGTCCCCCACCCCCCAAGTGACACACTTCCAAGGCTTTTAAAATTAGAAATCTGAAAGCTGTTTCATTGCCAAGAAGCTGCAAGGTTCTGGCTCCCAAAGCCAAGGCCAAGCTGGAAATTCAGCCTTGAAGCTGGGGGAGGAAAGTGAGTGTCACCCTTCCACACCCTCCTTGCCTCAGATGCTCAGTGAGCACCACCAGGCCTGACTGAGTCACGTGCTGGGCAGTGGTCACTGGCAGAGACCAGTTGTCAGTTCTATAATTACCCAGGATGATGGAGGTTGCCTCCCCGTCTATCTTGACTAATAATCCCAGAGCACCGGGGTAGAGGCTGCTAGGGGAGAGTGGAGCCTAGGTGCTGGGAACATGGTGTGTGATGAAGTCAGGGCCCCCATGCTCTTGCCTTTTTGTCTTCACAAATAAGACATCAGAACCCTATACTGCCACTGGCCCAAGCTGGTTCTGAGTACATTTTAAGAGGCCTGGATGAGCAGAGGGTGGTATCACACACCTTCAGTCCCAGCACTCAGAAGGCAGAGGCAGGTGGTCTGTGAGTTCAAGGCCAGCCTGGTCTACAAAGCAAGTTCCAGGACAGCCAAGGCTACATAGAGAAACCCTGTCTCAAAAACAAACAAACAACAACAAAAAGAGGCCCAGATGAAGAAAAATAATGTATTGTACATTTTCTGTTAAGATTTTATTTTTGCCCAAATTTAATACAGATATATACATTTTCTTAGGGTTTCTATTGCTGTGAAGAGACACCATGACCATGGCAATTCTTATAAAAGAAAACATTTAATTGGGGTGGCTTACAGTTTAGAGGTTCAGCCCATGGTCATCATGGTGGGACATGGTGGTGTGCAGGCAGACATGGTGCTGGCAAAGGAGCTGAGAATTCTACATCTTTAATCCACAGGCAACAGGAAGTGGACTGAAACACTGGGCATGGCTTGAGCATATATGAGACCTCAAAGCCCACCCCCACCCAGAGAACCCTTCCAACTACACTGTACTCTGAGGACCCCACTTCATGGTGAAGACACTGAGCTCTGGAAACTGCTTTAGTCTCTCTGGTACATCAGGGCTCAGTTCCTTAGAGAATTTAGTCCGAGTCAAAAGAGGCATGACATCCATGGCTCTCTCGGTGGCCACAAGCCACACTGAATGTTGATGGAGCCCCCTCACCTCTTTCTTCCAAAGAGCTGTGACTCACAAGGCCTTCTGTCCCGCCGGTTGTTAACAACATCCCTTTACAATCCCACCTCATATCCTGTTTTACTGGCTGACAAAGTACAGGGAACTGACCCCAAAGGCAAGCCACAGTGCCCGGTCAGACTCAGCAAACACCCACAGCATTCAGTCTTTCACAGCCCCTGCTCTCATTATATAGGAATATAAAATTGTAAACCTAAAAAATTAAAAGCTGACACTCATTAGCTTTTTTTTGGGGGGGTGGGGGGGTTTCAAGACAGGGTTTCTCCATGTAGTTTTGGTGCCTGTCCTGGATCTCTGTAGACCAGGCTGGCCTCGAACTCACAGAGATCCACCTGGCTCTGCCTCCCGAGTGCTGGGCTTGAAGGTGTGCGCCACCACCGCCTGGCAACAGTCACCAGCTCTAAAGGTTGATTTCTAACAGTGGCTCTCTGCTTACAGCCAGCTCCTCTGTCAACAGCCAGGGGTTAACTTTTAACCCCCTTGCCCCTTATAGCCGACAACTGCCTGGACCAAAGTTAACTTTTAATAGTTGCTTCTATGTGACTTCTACCATGCACCTCATGCCTGATGCTTTCCCCCTTACTATAAAAAGGGGGCCAGAACCCGCGTCCATTGCCACAGCCTCAAAATCCAACTCTGGTTGTGGTCTCAGCTAGCTGATAAGCTTTTGTGCCCCCCCCCCCCCCCCCCCCCCCCGCGAGGTGGTATATTTTTTCTCCCTTTTTTTCTGGAATAAAGTTTGCTTCTGGTTTAATAGACTTTGGTGGTCTGTCCCCCATTTTTGCACGACCCCGGACTCAACATGCCTTTACCCTTTCTGCCTGCTCTGGCACATGGTCTGGGCCTTCCTAGTGTTTTGCTCTGCTATCTGGAACCACCATACTGTCGGCTACACGGTGGAAGGAGAGAACTGACTCCAGCAAGTTGTCCTCTGACCTCCACACTGGTGCGGTAGAAACACAGACGCGCACACACGTGTGTGTCTGCGTGTGTCTGTGTGAAAAAGATAAAATTGAAAATCCTAAATCTCCAGTATTGCAGAAATATAACAACAACAAAAAGGCAGGGATAGCCAGGCAGAGGTAGGAGCCAGGCCCGGGACGTAGCCCTGCTAATTTCTGACACTCCATCCTTCCCAGAAAACTCCCGTTTCACAAGCATGGAGAGACATTCCTCACAGGGCTAGCAGACCTACCTGAAGTCAGCTCCCTCCTGCCCCAATTCCTGACTTCTCTCCTGTTCCCACTACCCTAACCAGCAGCCCTCAGGGCTGTGTCATGCCCCGCCAGCTGACTGACACCGCTCATGTATTTGTGCCCTGTAGTTTGAACACTTTTTAGTGAACGGAGGTGTTGTGTGTTGTATCTTTCCTTCCGATTCACTTGAAGTCTTAAACCCAGCCACTTTATCATGTGACGGTATGTACAGACAGGGCTCTCCCCCACCATCCCCGGGCAGGGATTCTAGGGTGACTAACCAACCTCCCAAAGGCAGAGCAGTGGTGGCCCAGTCTCCACCCCACAGTGACACTGTTCCACTACACGGAATCAAATCGGTAACTTTTAGAAATAGTCCAAAGCATGCCTGTTTCCTAAGACATGAAACACAAGCCATAATTCTGCTTGTTCCCTGACAATTGTAAATCCCATACACTTTTTTTATTAAAGGAAAATACAGAATCCTGACTGTGGTGGTATTGTGTTCCTCAAAATATTGTGCACCCTAATAAACTTATGTGGGGTCAGAGAACAGAACAGCCACTAGATACAGAGGCCAGAAAATGGTGGCACTCACGCCTTTAATCCTAGCATTCCAGAGGCAGAAATCTATCTGGATCTCTGTGAGTTCAAGGCCACATTGGAAACAGCCAGGCAAGGTGACTCACGCTTTTAATCCCAGAAAGTGAGCCTTTAATGCCAGGAAGTGAGGTCAGAAAGCAGAAAGGTATATAAAGCATGAAGACCAGGAACTAGACTGGTTAAGCTTTTAGGCTTTTGAGTAGTTCAGCTGAGATTCATTTGGATAAGGACTCAGAGGCTTCCAGTCTGAGGAAACAGGATCAGCTGAAAAACTGGCGAGGTGAGGTAGCTGTGGCTTGTTCTGCTTCTTTGATCTTCCAGCATTCACCCCAATACCTGGCTCCGGGTTTGTTTTTATTAATAAGTACCTTTAAGATTCGTGCTACATCTGGCGCCCAACTTGTCAGGTACAAATTCATGAAAAAGCTGCTTGTCTGTGGCCTTGTGGGCCCCAGCTTAGGCCTGAGCTACCCTCAGCTGGTTGTGGTGGAGCACGCTGGTAGGATTTACTGAAGGAGGCAGAGGCAGGAGGATCCCGAGTTTGAGGCCCGCCTAGGAGGCTTGCTAAGGAAAATCTTCGGCCCAGCCACAAACGGTTGGACCATGGAGGCAGCGGCTGCTGCTCCGAGTTGCTGGCTCCTTCTCATCGTGTTGGTGACTGTGGTGATGCTGCTACCTGGGATGAAGGGTTTACTGCTGCTTGTTCAGAGAAGAATTGCCAGGACCATCGTGTTCCAGAAAAGCATCGGAAAAGGTCAGTTTGGAAAAGTTTGGCAAGACAAATGGTGGGGAGAAGTTGCTGTGAAGATTTTCTCTTCTAGGGAAGAACGTTCATGGTTCCGAGAGACATTTATCAGACTGTGCTTGCTCCAAACCACAGAGGCACAGAGGAGACACACACACACACACACACACACACACACACACAAAAAAAAAAAAAAAAAAAAAAAAAAGAGAGAGAGAGAGAGAGAGAAAAACAAAAACATTTTGCAGGGAACCATGACCACACCTAACAGCAATTTTGAAATCTTCAAAAGGATGGCGGGCCCCCACAAAGATGATTCCACATGGACTATGATAAAGCCATTAAGCTGATTACCACCACCAAAAGATCGATTTTAGACTATAAACTACTCCGGACAATTTCGAGATGACTAGCTGAGATGATCCAGCCTGACAGACTACTTGAACAAGGACTTGAAACAAGCCCTGCACTTTCTCATTAGGCAGCGACTAGACACATGATACAGGACTTGACAATTAACCCCAAAATTTTCTTTTCAGGATTCCCTAAAGGTGTCTTCACCCCCAGAAAGCAGGAAGTAATTTTTAAGAAAATGATGCCCACATTCCCAAGAGGTAGGGTGGATGGTTTTTGGGTCATTTAATGAGTTATGGATATTGTCATTGTTTATGATGGTTGGTTACAAGTTGTTAATTGTTAATGGTCAGGAAAAAGGCTGAACAAGGAGATTAGATTCAGCGTTTTTGTTTAAAAAAAAGAAAAAGAGAATATAGATATGAGGTAGATCATTGAATCTACTCTGAGGAAAAGGATGAAGATATAGGATAAATGGGTAGATCATTGAATCTAAAAAGAAAAAGGGGAAGATATAAAAATGACAAAAAGGTAGATTACTGAATTTATTATGAAAAGAAAAAAGAGAGAATATGGATATAAGATAAAAAGGTCAATTATTGAATCTACTTTTAAAAATGAACTACTTGTTTTAAATAGGATAAGTAATGAAAATTTTTTGTCTCAATTTGTCAAATGTTAATGGACTGGACATTAATATATATAATGGAGTTTTTATCTGAATCTGTCAAATGTTAATGGACTAGACATCATTAATGTAATTCTTGACTGTATATATTGTATATACTTATTGGAGAGTTTTTCTTGTATTAGTTATAAGCCTTTTTTAAATTTTAGACAAAAAAGGGGAAATGTGGTGGTATTGTGTCCCCCCAAATATTGTGTACCCTGATAAACTTATCTGGGGTCAGAGAACAGAACAGCCACTAGATATAGAGGCTAGAAAATGGTGGCACACATGCCTTTAATCCTAGCATTCCAGAGGCAGAAATCCGTCTGGATCTCTGTGAGTTCAAGGCCACATTGGAAACAGCCAGGCATGGTAACACACGCCTTTAATCCCAGGAAGTGATGGCAGAAAGCAGAAAGGTATATAAGGCGTGAAAACCAGGAACTAGTCGGTTAAGCTTTCAGGCTTTCAAGAAGCAGTTCAGCTGAGATTCATTCTGGATGAGGACTCAGAGGTTTCCAGTCTGCAGAAACAGAATCAGCGGAGGAACTGGCGAGGTGAGGTTAGCTGTGGCTTGTTCTGCTTCTCTGATCTTCCAGCATTCACCCCAATACCTGGCTCCGGGTTTGATTTTATTAATAAGACCTTTTAAGATTCGTGCTACACCTGACCATTGCTGTGTCCCAGGGATCTTTCCCAAGCGGTGTAGGCCAGCTGCAAGGATCAAGGCAGCTCAGTGGCTGCCCAGAAGATGGCCCCATCAGGTTCGTGTTAGAACTTCCCTGGGTCCCTTCCCCACTACAGTATTTAGAATTCTATTTTATGCGTGTTAGCATAAAAGTACGATAATATTGTATATCAAACCACATTCCCACCCCCAAATTGTTTTTCTTCCTTCTGATTTTAGAGAATACGCTGTGGGCCTGGGAACTGTGCCACGAGGCCGTATGGCAAGTCTGCTGTGTGAGGGACTCTGGCTTGGAGCTCTAAGGCTGTATCCTCTGGGACAGACTGGCCAGTCTAGACTCAGCAAGCTAGGGGAATGGATTCTACCCTTGAAAGGTAGGCAGTCAGATTTGGTTCCTAAGGGAGAACGTGTGGGGTTTGGTCTCCACTGAAAACAAAGGCTGGATCCAGAGATTCTGCTCCCCAGCTTTCCCCCACGTGTCTCTCTGGGTCTTTTCATAAGGCGCTTGACTCTTGATGAGGGCAAGGTGTCCCAGAGTCTGGGCCTGAGAGAAAGATGTGGTCAGGTGCCTGGCAACCAGCAAGGTGGCACTTGCAAGAGGCAGGCATTGGGTTCTGCATTCCTGGGACTGGTAACTTGGCCAGAATGGAGTTCCACTTTCTTCCCTACACCCAGCCTGGGTTCCATGAAGACAGGGTCTCAAATGGTCAAAGTTGGTCTCCAACTGGTTACATAGCTAAAGATGACCTTGAACTTCTGACCCTTCTGCTTCTACCTCCTGGATGCCAGGATTAGAGGCATCCACCACCACACTAGTGCATGCGGTGCGGGAAACGGGACTCAGGGCTTCGTACATGGTAGCCAGGCGCTCCATCAATATCTCCTTAGAAAAAGTTCTTCCTGGTTGATGTTTTACCGCCAAGTTTGCCTGTGAATGGGAAAGCTAAGGGCAAAGTCTGCAGTTCCCGACAGCAGGGGGCGCCCCGGAGCCGCGGGCTGACCGTGAGAAAAGACAGTAGGGATCAGCAGGCCAGGGGAGGAGGCGACCCGGGACACCCTGGTGGCAGCAGGCTGGGCATCTGGGATCTGCTGAAGACACCAGGCAGTACCCAACACGAGACTTAGGTCTAGAAGAAGCCTGCCTAGGAAGAAGTCGCACCGGCAAAACAGATCCGAAGCAATGATTCAGTCCCTCCTGGCCCAGCTATGGAAAGCACTCCCTAGCCTGGGGTGGACAGGAACTGCTGCTGGAGCCCCCACCCCCACCCCCACCCCGGACTCCCAGGCTCCTCCCCTCCCGTGGCTAGGGACCCGCAGAGCTACGCTAGGGTCTTCATCTAAAACCAAAAGTCAGAAGGGAAGGAGCCCACAGATCTTCGCCTCTGCCTCTCAGCCCCATCTAGGAGCCCACTCGGTGGTCTTGTTTTTAACTAAAACAAACGTGGCCCTTTCTGCAGCTGAAGACAGCCCCCAGATGAGAACCATCAGGGCCGATGAGAAACGAGAGAAAACAAAAGAACCAAAGCGTAGGAGGCCCAGGGCAAAGACCAGCAGGACAAATATTGCCTACTAAATACACACAGGAAAAGTCTCTAACAGTGCCGGCCTTTGATAAGTGCGGGGCGGCTCAGCTTTGAGAAAAGAGACGCCAAGTCAGCAGGAAGGGGAGCGAAGAGGGAGAAGCCGGGTCAGTGGCTCCTCTCCTAAGGCCCGAATCTACCTTTCTCTACCTCTTTACAATTTACAAGGGTGGGAACTGAAGCCCAGAGAAGTGAAGGAGCATGTCCAGGATCCCGCAGCCAGTGGGCAAAACACAAATACCCAAAACCTGAATCTGGAATTCAGTACTGGACTCCTGGTCAGTCCAGAGTTCTCTGTTGCTCCTTACTCTGCCAGTTCAGTTCTAACCTTTGATGGCTCTGGCCCTGGGTCTGCAGACTTTCTCCTCCCAAGGGCCAGACTGGCCCATGTTGAGCCCCTCCTGGGGATCTGGGGTTGTCATTGGACACGGAAGCACAAGTATTAATAGCTATGTGCTACTTGGGCCAGAGTTTAATGAATGGCGCATGCCAAGAGTTTGACAAGTTTTCTGGTGGCCTCTATCCTGATGTTAGCCCTTACTGGGTGATTTCCACCATTCCCATCATTCCCATTTCACAGATAAGAAACTCTTTACAGACTTTCCAATTACAAGTGTGAGTGCTCCTGCCTGGAAGAACTAACTGCTGTTTAGTTCCCTTGTCCAGTGTGGACAGCATAAAGGTACTCTGCAGTGGGGCAAGATGGCCAGACCCTACCCATATGGTCAACCTTCTTTTGTGGAACAGGTTGTACCGGGCACACCTCCCATTCTGTAGTGACAAGTGACAGCTCTTTCATACTCACAGGCCGTGTCTAAGACATGGGCTCAGGAGCCCAGGAACCCAGGCTGACCTTGCATTCACTTGTAACTGGTAACTGAGGATGACCTTTCATTTCAGATGCTCCTGCCTCTACTTCCTGAGTGATGGGATTAGAGATGTGTACCACCACATGTTTTGTTGTTGTTGTTTTATTTATTAAGTACATAGTGTTCCACCTGCATGTCTGCCTGCTGGCCAGAAGAGGGTACCAGATCTCATTATAAGTGGTTGTGAGTCACCATGTGGTTGCTGGGAATTGAACTCAGGACCTCTGGAAGAGCAGCCCGTGCTCTTCACCTCTGAGCCATCTCTCCAGCCCCCACACCCGGTTTTATGTGGTGTTGGGGGTGGAAGCCAGGGCTTCTGGTTTGCTAGGCAAGCACTCTACCAGCTGAACTACAGTATCAGCCCGTTGACAGTCGTTCATTTTAATAGTATTTTCCTGGTTGCTGTGTTGAGTATAGGCAGGAAGAGAATGGTTAACGTCAACTTAGCAGGGCTCCGTGATCAAATGACACTCTGGATGTTTCTGGGGTACATTATGGGATGGTGATAGCTTTGGAGTAAAGCCGCTTGCTTTCCCACAATGTAGGTAGGCCTCATCGGACCAGTTGAAGTCCTGGATAGAACAAATCCTGACCTGCTTCCTGCAAGCAAGATAGAAGCCTGAGTATGTGTGATGTGATGGCATCAGCTTATCCCTGTCCTCCAGAGAGCCAGCATAGCCCATATAGACTTTGGACGTGCCAACCCTCAAGACGGTAAGAGCCAGCTCCGTGAAGTAAATCTGGGCATTCCAGCCTGCTGTTTTGTTTCTCTGGCAGGCTGTAGGAGAGGGGCGGAGAGGACTAAGGAAGAGGAGGTTGCTGGCTCAGGCTGCCGGGGACCGTGAGATGCATTACCATTTATTTTCATAGTTAATATCAGTGTCCTAATTTTTTATTTCATCTACCATGTGCTCACTTTGTTTTGTTTTTGAAATAAACCTCCCTTTGGAAAGCTAGTCCAGGCTAGCCCTAACTGAAGAGCCTTCTGCCTCAGCCTCCTCAGTGCCGCCACTGTGCAGCCTGGGCTACCATGTCTGGCTCCCATGTACTTTTCTTTTTCTAGAACGCTTCACCAGGAAATGCCAAGATCATCTCATTTTTACCTATAACCTCTTCAAAGTGTAGGTTTGAGAAGTAAAAATCACCGAATTTGAGCGAATCTGTAATGTCAACCTGCATTCAAACAGGCTGGCCTGGACTGCAGGGTCTGGAGGCGGTGGCATCAAAGGGTCATAGACTACAGCAGATTCCAGGCCAGTCTGGGTTTTGGGACAGGCTCCTTGCATCATGTCTTAGTGCTTGGGCCCACCAGAACCCATCCACATGATCTTCCTCATTCCTTTTCTGTGACTACCCTTCACCCAGAACCATTGGACTTACCCTGCTCACCCATGTGATGAGGGACTGCCATTTCCATGAAAAATGTTTTCTTTTTATCACAGTGTGTGTGTGTGTAGCTGCATGTACATGCGCACGCACACATGCATACACAGACACACAGATACACACACACACACACACACACACACACACACACACACACACACACACACACACGGTGGCATATGTGGAGATTACAGGACAGCTTGTAGAAGTCGGTTCTCTCCTTCCACTGTGGGGCCTAGGGGTTGAACTCACACCATCAGGGAGGGGACTTAACCCAAGGGCCATCTTGCTGCTGATCTCCCACCTTCTACTCAGTCACTCACTGACTTGTCAGGTCACTCAGCCAATAAACAGAACTCTCCCAGTTTGCTAACCCAGCTTACTCATGGGGGTAGGGGGTGGGCTCCTCTCAGTCAGTCCCCCTGAAGAAGGGGACAGTCCACACTCTGTATCTCCCACTGCAAACAGTGAAGGGTGAACCCCAAGTGGGTCTCTGTTTTGGTGGCAAATGTTCTTTTTGAAAAGTGTTTTTAGGGAATGATAACCTTCCTCTGCGGGAAGTTTTAGGACATGTTTTGGAAGTGATTGAAAACAAGTTTTATTGGGGGGCTTCAAAGCACTCTGTGGCCTGCTCTGTCGGGGGCAGGGATCCCCTCCTCCACCAGAGGCCTTGGCCTGGCTAGTCCCCATTGTATCAGCCTCCCTTTGATGTTGGAAGAGCCAATCCATCTCTTTCATAGCACTACAAAGGAGCCTCCTAATTGCTTTGTTTAGACAGCCTCTTTTCCAAATATTAAACATTTGGCCTTCCCAGGCCCCCAAGCTCCTAACATCATCCAGGTCCTTGCAGAAAGCACTCTCCCACATGCTGTGGGTTGGCAGCCTCTCTGCCTCCTTGGGCAGATCTGGACATGTCATCCCATGGTCTTCCCACAGGCCTGTGGCTCCCTGGACACAGCCCTTCCTCTGCAGAAAGCTGGAGGTTTAGGTGGATGTTGACCTTGTCCTCAACCTCAGCCTTGGAGAGACCAGAGGGAACTCTGGGACTCAGGGTACCTGTCATTTCTTTGTCCTGAGTGACAATAGGTACAGCTCTAGCTGGGTCATCTGCTATTTTTAGGATCACACTAGGCGATCTTCCTTCAGACAGAGCTAATCCTGGAGCAGGTCCCCATGGAGGGGAGAGATGAGCTCCTGTGGCCCATCTACGGCGAGTGCTAACCTGTGCTGAGGCCCCTCTCCTGGCCCGATGGCCCTTTCCAGACTGATGTCCCTATGCCCCTTGTGCTATGCTCCTGTCTCCTGCCCTGAGGTCTCCATGCTACAGGCTGGTTCCTCGGAGACTGTGATTTGAGCTGCTCCCCATGGAGTTATCTGTCTCCTCACAGGCTTATTGATCTGGCTGGGCAGAAACCAGTGTCTCCTCCCCTCAGGACCAAGTCAGGATGAACGCAGAGCTTTCCTGTTTAAGCACGTCCCTCCACCACTTCCTGTAAAGGACATCTCACGCATTTTCCAAAGTAGTGTACAATGACTCCACCCAGCTTAACAAGGGACAACAGCCAGTCCAGTTTCATTTAGACCTCTCCTACGGGCTCCCGACACCACACCATACGTGGGTGCCACACATCCTACCATGAGGTCTTCAGACGTCAATACATACCTGTTCAAGACAAGACCTTGTAGAAAAAACAGCCCCACAGTCACATCTAATGGTTTCTGAACGTATCAAATGTGTCCAGCTGGTCAGGGTCCACACTGCCTCAGGAGTTGGCCTATAACTGGTTGTTTGGATCGGAATGTCCTGCAGAGGCTTAAAAGAGCTGGATGGGAGACATATTTTAGTGGGGGTGTGAGTGGTGGTTGGTCATGGGGCAGGGCATTGTGGTCTGACTTCCCACCCATGTCAAGGACTTCCAGTGGTCCTTAACACATCCATAAGCCACTGCTTCCTGAACAGAATGTCACGCAGGACTCAGGTTGGCAGTTCTTCCAGGCAGCCCACTCTGACCCTGGTCTGGCAGCCAAGTCCTCTGTCTTCCCCAGGTCACATTGCCTGCAGTTCTTACAGTTCATCTATGCTCATCATGTGACTTGATTTCAGAAATCCTGGGTCAACACATCCCTCACACACGTTTTCTTACCTGTGTGCTGGTGAATGAGCCGCCTGTAACTCATTTTCTGAGAAGCTGCTTCCTTGGCTTGCCACCTTTAGTGGGGAGGATTGGAAGCCCCTACTATGCTTCAAGAACCTACTCTGTGCCTGTGCACTTCCTCAATAATTCTAACCCTATCCTGAAGCTCAGGGTCAGGCAGGCTGATGGGTATTTCTCACACTTGCTAAAATCATAGCCTCTTTCTAACTCAGTTGCCCTCCCCACTATCAGTAAAGAACTAGTGGGGCCATGGCTCAAAAGTTCTAGAAAATGTCAGGAATACAAGGTAACCCCTGCTTCTTGGCTGCAGAAAGCATTCCTTTGGTGTTTTTAGTCAAGTTTCAGGACACTGACCTCTCCCAACCTAGCTTTTCTACCAGAAGCCAGTGCAGCTGCGTTTGCAATAGATATGCACAGCCGAGGGCAGGAACTTCAAAGCTCAGGCCTTGATTCGGCCTCTCTGTGCATCAGGGGAACAAACTCAGGCCTTGATTCCGCCTCTCTGTGCATCAGGGGAACAAACTCAGGCCTTGATTCGGCCTCTCTGTGCATCAGGGGGAACAAACAAGAGAAGCACACGTGTCCACATGAACTGTACAGGTTTGGACCCAGCAGGAAGCGTTGAGGTGCCGGTACGTGCTTACCTGCTTCAGCCTCCCACTTCCTGCGCCTCCCTCTTCGCCCTGGACAGAAGGTCAGCAGTCCTTGGGGGAAGAATAGTCCCTTTGTGTTTTTCCCTTTCTTCCTGTGCCTAATTAAGAATTATGCTTGGGAATCAAGCTAATTAATCTCTGCAGTTCGGGGAGGATCAAGCTACTCCTTCTATCAGTGTTGATCAATACCCTGCTGCTCAGAGTCTGAAAGCACACCCGCTCATTTCAGGCTTTAATGAGGACAAGGCAAGATGGCCTGGAGGCTTGGATGGAGGCCAAGGGGCAGGGCACCTAGCCTGATAAGAGAGGAGTTGAGAGAACTGGTCTGGGGGCAGGGTAGGGAATGAGTCTCTGGGGAACCTGTTTTCATGGCTACTCTATTGCAAGGTGGGCCCCACAAGACAAAGCTATCGGATGTCCAAGGCCCTGGAGATCAGAGGTGGGGGGACGGGAGCATACCTTCATTAACTGGGCTGCCAGAGGCACCATCCATGAGGGCGATCAATAGGAATACTAGGAAGATGAGGGACAAAACATGAGAGTTGGCCAGAACCAAGTGATCCTTGCTGTAGGCTAAGAGGCCCTGCCACCAGCCTTCTCCAGGGCTGTCACATTAGTCCAACAAGGATCATGGCTGCAGAAGGCCAGAGATGAATGAACACACAGACCTGCCCTGAGAACAAGAGAACAGTCTGGTTAAAGCTTCCTGAGAATCTTGCTATTACTTGGGGGATCTCCAGGTTAAATCTCCGGAGACTTGAAAGTGGCTTTTGCCTCTGGAGGGAAACACACCATGTTTCTCAACTATGAGGAAGTCAGAAATCTAAGAACTGAAAGGTACAGACTGCAGGAAACCAGGCTGACTTAAGACTGATAGGAGCCAGATCCAGCATCAGCATAAAGATGTTTAAACGTTTTAATTGACAAGTTAAATTTGTACATAATTATTACATATAACATAATGCTTTGAAATATTCATACATTATAGAATGACTCAATTGAGCTAATTAGCATGTAGTGATATTTTGTTTGTGCTCTAACATAAAGCTTGCCTGGAGATGAGAGTGTGGAGCTTGCCCTAGTTAACCACAGAGGCCAGGCAATGGTGGCACACACCTTTAATCCCAAGCACTTGGGATCTCATGCCTTTGATCAAAGTACTTGGGAGACACACATCTTTAATCCCAGCACTTGGGAGGAGGAAACAGGATGTGATGTGGCTGGGCAGAGAGAGGAAGTGATAATGTGGAGTGGAGACAGGAGCTGGGCCCTTTCAGGCTGAGGAGTTGGTGAGGTAAGAGGTGGCTGTGGCTTGCTCCTTCATCTTTCTATCTTTCAGCATTTACTCCTATATCTGACTCCGGGTTTATTTTAAGACCAATTAGAATTTGTGCTACATTAGCATATTATTTCATATGCTTATTTATTTTTTGTTTTTCTTTTGTGAGACTGGGTTTCTCTGCGTAGCTTTGGAGCCTGTCCTGGAACACACTCTGTAGACCAGGCTGGCCTCGAACTCACAGAGATCCGCCTGTCTCTGCCTCCCAAGTGCTGGTATTAAACATGTGTGCCACTGTTGCCCAGCCCATGTGCTTTTTTTTTTTAACTATTATCTTAATTTTTTTTTTTTTTTTCCGAGACAGGGTTTCTCTGTGTAGCTTTCCTGGAACTCACTCGGTAGCCCAGGCTGGCCTTGAACTCACAGAGATCCGCCTGGCTCTGCCTCCCAAGTGCTGGGATTAAAGGCGTGCGCCACCACCGCCCGGCTATCTTAATTTTTTTTTTTTTAAATGTATTTATTATGTGTACAGTGTTCTGTCTGCATGTATGCCTACTCTCCAGAAGAGGGAACCAGTTCTCATTACAGATGGTTGTGAGCCACCATGTGGGTGCTGGGAATTGAACTCAGAACCTCTGGAAGAGCAGCCAGTGCTCTTAACCACTGAACCATCTCTCCAGCCCCCTATCTTAATTTTTTTTAAAGACCTATTTATTTCTTATGTATACAGTGTTCTGCTTGCAGGCCAAAAGAGGGCACCAGATCTCATTACAGATGGTTGTGAGGCACCATGTGGGTGCTGGGAATTGAACTAAGGTAAGGACCTCTGGAAGAGCAGTCAGTGCTCTTAACTGCTGAGCCATCTCTCTAGCCCAATCTGCTTATTTTTTATAGTAAGAATACCTAGAAATCCATATGCCATACCCCAGAGATATGTATTTCTGTTCATTGCTGCACCATTCACAATAGCTAAGAACTAGATTAGATGTCCATCAACAGATGAATGAGGTGGTGGTACATGCCTTTAATTCCAGCACACACAGGAGGCAGAGGCAGGTGGATTTCTGAGTTTCAGCCAGCTTGGTCTACAGAGCTAGTTCCAGTACAGTCAGGGCTACACAGAGAAACTCTATCTAGGAAAACCAACTCCCCCAAAACAAAAACAACCCCCCCCAAAACCCCAAAACAACAAAATGAAACAAAACCAAACCAACAACAAAAACAAATGAAAAGTTAAGAGGGAGGAGATGCTTGTAATCTCAGCACTGGGGAGGCTGAGGCAGGAGAACCAAGAGTCCAAGGCTAGCCTTGACTACATAGCACGTTCTAGGCCAGTCTAGGTTATGAGACCCCATGTCAAATGCAATGACAGCAACAAAGCATCTGAACTGATAAAGACCATATAGTATATACATATGTGGTAAAGACCATGTAGTAGATACATATGTGATAAAGACCATGTAGTATATACATGTGATAAAGATCATGTAGCATATACATAAGTGATAAAGACCATGTGGTAGATACATATAATATGATAAAGACCATGTAGTATATTCATGTGATACAGACCATGTAGCAGATACATATAATGTGATAAAGACCATGTAGTGTACACATATGTGATAAGGACCATGTAGTATATACATATGTGATAAGGACCATGTAGTATATACATAATGTGATAAAGACCATGTGGTAGATACATATAATGTGATAAAGACCACATAGGATACACATATGTGATAAGGACCATGTAGTATATACATATGTGATAAAGACCAGGTAGCATATACATATAATGTGATAAAGACCATGTAGTATACACAATGTGATACAGACCATGTAGTAGAGACATATATGATAGACCATGTAGCATATACATATGTGATAAAGATCATGTAGTAGATACATATAATGGAATTTTATTCAGCTCTGAAAAAGAGAAAAATTGCAACACTTGCAGAAAAAAAAAAGGTCATGTCAAGTAAAATAAGCCAGAGACAGAAACACAAATTGGAGTTTTCTCTTGAGTCTAGATGTGTGTGTGTGTGTGTGTGTGTAGGGTCATGAGAGTAAAAAGCAGACTATGAGAAGGCAGGAAGAGGTCTAAAGGAAGGGTGAGGGGGAACAAGAGAAGGTACTGGAAACATGAAAGAATGGGGGATTTTGGAGGCTGAGGGTCAGGGAGAGCAGTGGGCGGTGAGAACAATATAATGATATATATGTATGAGAATATCACAATGAAACTTATTTACTATTTATGGTTTTTCAAGACAGGGTTTCTCCATGTAGCCCTGGCTGTCCTGAAACTAGCTATGTAGACTAGGCTGACCTTGAACTCAGAGATCCACCTGCCTCTGCTACCCGAGTGCTGGGATTAAAGGTGTGTGCCACCACCTCCTGGCTTGAAACTTATTTTTAAATTAAAAAAAAAAAACAAACTTTGGGGGTATGGAGAAGCACCAGAGCACACCTGCTAACTCTAAGAGGACAATGTGTGGAAGCCAGTTCTCTCCTGTGTGGGTTCCAGGTTTGAACTCATCAGTAGGCAAGCTCTCTCGTCAGACATCACACCAGCCCGAAGCCCATTTCTTTGTAATGCTAATAAATAACACGACACACTGCTATTAGCTATTTAGCATGTTACATATTTTCTTAAAGATTTATTATGTATAGTGTTCTGCTTCCATGTATACCTACAGTCCAGAAGAGGGCACCAGATCTCATTATAAGTTGTTGTGAGCCACCATGTGGTTGTTCGGCACTGAACTCAGAATCTCTGGAAGAGCAGTCAGTGCCCTTAACTGCTGAGCTGTCTCTCCAGCCCTTAGCATGTTACATATTAGTAGGCCCCTTGAGCTTATTACTCTCATCTGAAATTCTGGACCCTCTGGCTAATAGCTCTCCCACCCTGATAATCATTATTTCACCATTCTATATTTGCTTCTGAGTTCGGCTTTTTTAGACTGCATATTATAGGTTTTTGGATAACTTCTCCTTTGTTAAGCCGAGTGCTCTGCTGAGTCTATGTGACACATTTCCTTTATTCATTTGTTGGACATTTAGGTTTTGCATCTCTTGGCTGTTGTAAACAGTGCTAACATGGGCAGATGTCTCTTTCATGCACAAATTTTATTTTCTTTAGATGAATATCCAGGAATGGGATTGTGAGATCATATGACAGAATAGTTCTTATTTTTTCCCCCACTCCTAACCTTGAACATGCTAAGCCTGCATTCGATTGCTGAGCTTTTTGTTTTGAAAATGGGGGCTGCTAGTTGTGTTAGTGCACACTCTTATTCTCAGCAGTTGAGAGGAAGAGGCAGAGGCAGGAGCATCTCCATGACTTGGAGGCCAGCCTGGTCTACACAGTGAGTTCCAGGCTAGCCAAGGCTATGCAGTTTAAGGTGTCAAAACAACAACAAAACAAAGAAATGAGTCTCAGGCTAGAGATGACTCAGTGGTTAAGAGCATTTCCTGCTCCTCAAAGGACTCAAGGATGGTTTCCAGCGCCCATGTTGGAGTTTACAACTGCCTCTAACTCCAACTCCAGTGGATCCATTTCCCCTGTTCCCCAAGGACACCTGTACCCAAGTACACACTACGACACAAACAAACACCCAAATAAAACTTGCCAATCCTGTCTTAGTCTCCCAAGCAATGTAACTGATAGAAGCACAACTACCATGCCTGGCTGGCATTCTTTATTGTTATTTTTTTTTTTTTTAAGTTTTTCATTTTTGTGTGCATGGGTGTTTTGCCTGCATGTTTATCTATGCACCATGTGTGCAGTGCCCAAGAAGGCCAGAAGAGGGCATCAGATCCCATAGAATTAGAGTTAGACAATTGTGAGTTGCCCTGTGAGTGCTGGTAATCAAACTTGGGTCCTCTAGAAGAACAGTCAATACTTAACCACTGAGCCATCTCTCCAGACCCTTTATTTTGAGATAGGGTCTATGTGTTTGTCATAACATTCTATTTTCACTACTATGGTTTTGTGGTACATTTTGAGTTGTGATGGTTCCACATTGGTTCTTTCTGTTTAAGATCAATCACTCTGGTTGTCAGGGATCTTTTGTGTTCCATAGACTACATTACATTTTAAAATTACATTACAAAGTATAGGAAAACTGTTTAAAAACACAGTTACTAGCTGGGCTGTGGTGGCGCACGCCTTTAATCCTAGCACTCAGGGGGCAGAGGCCAGTGGATCTCTGTGAATTTGAAGCCAGCCTGGTCTACAGAGTGAGTTCCTGAACAGCCAGAACTGTTTCACAGAGAAACCCCATCTCAAAAGACAAAATCCCCCACAGTATTACACTTTAAAATTTTATAATTGGTGTGTGTATGTGTGTAGGTGCACGTGCAAGTCAGAGGACAACTTGAAGGAGTGGTTTAGTTCTACCACATGGGTCCTGGGGCCTGAACTTAGCTTGAAACTTAACCACTAAGCCATCTCACCAGCCCATGACTGCTTTGGTTATTGGTTCCATTCAATTTTTAAGTTTTTTTTTTTTTAAATTTCTGGAAAACATCTTTGGAATTTTGACAGGGATTGATTGCATCGATCCTATAGCTTGCTTTGAGCAGTATGTGCTAACAATATTAGTTTTCTCAAACACCAAACATGGTATTTTCTTGTGCCTCTTCAATGTCTTTCAGCTTTGGGCCATATACCCTAGGCAGCAATTTGTAGCTGCTGTGAGAACTTTGCCTTACATAACTGTTAGTAGATAGAAACATAGATATCTTTTATGTTCATTTGTGACCTGCAACTTCTTTTGAGATAGGGTGTCACATACACTAGGCTGGCCTCAAACTCAGTGTAAACTGAAGATGACCTTGAACTTTGGATCCTCCTGCTTCTACCTCCTCAGGCGCACCACCACATCTGTTTCGTATGGTGCTGCTGGTTGTGACTGAGCCCTTATGGACACATTGTAGATTAGAGTGGACTTTCCAATGACTATGCTCAAGAGTCCAGCAGAATTGTAGGACTGAGGGCACTCACAGGGAAACACCCAAACGAAGAAATAATAGGCTTTGCACAGGTGGCCCCAAAGACATGCACTGTCCACTCTCTACCAGGCAGAGAGGATCATCAAGTCCTGTGAAGGACTCCAGAACACCATGCACAGCACCCACAGGGGTTTGGTTGTACCTAGAATTACTCACCAGAGCTCTTGGAAGTACAGGTCTCATTCTTCTGAAGTGTAGGTCCACCGGCTGCGGAGAGCCTGAAGGAAAAGCACCGCTACCCTTCACTTCCTTCTCAATGACTTCAGAAGGCCTTGGTTTTGTTCTGCTAATTGTACAGGAGCTGTTGGAAGCCACAGTAGTTTACCGTCAAGGCCATTTAAGGTTACCATTTTGGGAAGCTGCTGTTGGCGGTGTCGCTTGCTGTAACATCTTGTTGCAGCGTTCAAGGCCTGAGATTTGAACACCCAGTTCTACAATAGGCACAGCTCTCTGCTGCTAACCACTGCAGGGTTGTGCATGCCTTTCTAGGAGCCAAGTGACCATTCGTGACAGTCTACCCTCTTCCTTGCTCACTCTTCTAATTTGTCAGGTCTGCATCAGGGCCCGAAGGCCATCCTTGCCTACTCCCTCCTTCCAGTAAGTCCTTTAATACTCTGAACTTGCTCCTGGTATGTTTCCTGGAATCCACACTGGCAGCACTACCCACCCACAATGGTACTGGGCAAAGCCTACAGGTTCATTCTACTGGAATGTGAAGGTTTAAAAAAAATAAATCTTTAACTGGTGTAGTAGCACACCTTTTTTTTTTTTAGATTTTTCGAGACAGGGTTTCTCTGTGTGTAGCCCTAGCAATCCTGGAACTTACTTTGTAGAACAGTAGACCAGGCAGGCCTTGAACTCACAGAGATCCACCTGCTTCTACCTTCCAAGTGCTTGGGATTTAAGGCATGCACCACCACTGCCAAGTGCTTGGAATTAAAGGCATGTACCATCACTGCCAGGCTAGTGGTCCAAGTCTTTAATTCCAGCACTCTAGAGGCAGAAGCAGGTAGATCTCCGAGTCTGAGGCCAGCCTGGTCTACAAAGTGAATTCTAGGACTGCCAGGGCTACACAGAGAGACCTTATTTTGAAAACCCCCAAACAACAAATCTTTAATACACCAACAACAGGAACTGGAAAGCAGTGCCACCTCTCACTGGAGGAATGCAGAAGACGTGGCTCCCGCAGATACAGCTTGCTATCTCCTGGGGTTAGAAGTTATTTCCCACAGTGTGGCTGAAGAGGAATCACCCAGGAACTGGTTAAAATACTATTTATTTTAAAAATATCCATAATTTATTGAGTACTTACTATGTGATAGGAACCATGGTAGAGCTTTCCATACATTGTTTCATTCAATACTTACATAATTCTTGTACAGATCTCCATTTTCCAGACAAGGAAATGGAGTTAATTAGATGTTGAGCTTGGGTTTGAATCAACTGACTGATGCCAAAACTAACACTCTTTAGCTAAACACACACACACACACACACACACACACACACACACACACACACACGCCACCGCTTATGTAATGTCTGTTTAAAATAATTGAGTTTCTAAGGAAGGAAAAAAAATTCATTAACTAGAGAGAAATTAGTGGAAATACATAAAGAAAATGAAACTACTGAGTTGAAGCCCTTAGAAGTTGTACAGAGGGAAAAGAACTGAAGGCAGGTAGGGTTTCTGTAGGAAAAGTTTTAAGTCTTGACCAGTTGTAAGTGCTCCTGGACACAGGATTTTTCTGGGCTCATTCTTATGAACCTGTTAATGAGATAAGGTGACTAGCTCTCTAGATCTCATTTCACTTCTAACATCAGATCTTTTCTTCCTGCATGGAGTTTTTTTAGTTTATCATTTTGTATAAAACCAAACTACTAAGTTTATATTTATCAAATCACACAAGAAGTAAAATGATCTGTTGGGTCTCACATCAACACCAAAGTTCAAAACCCACCAAAAGAAGGGTTTGTCAGGGTCCCGAGGACTCAGTCTGCCTTCTTCATGCAAAGGACCTCCAGATGGTCCCTATCTCAGGCTTCCCATGAAGTCTTCACACAAATTCAATGCATGCATGTATACATGCATACATGGATGTGGTGTTAAAAACGGATGAAAGAGTTTTTCATAATATTGCCACCCCCCATCATGGCAGGTTCGATTGCTTATTTATTTTTGGTTGTAGGTGAGAGAAGAGAGACAGAAAAAATTGTGAAGGTGCTTTAAGAGCTGTTAATTTAAAAACCCTCATCGGAAGTCCTTTCCCATCGTCTTCATTCTTCTCTACATCTGCAAGAGGAGGTTTTCTTTGCTGCTGTGGACTTCTGTTTGTTCCACCTTCAGGAAGACTTAAGGAGCCAGCACAGTAGGGCAAGAGGAGAACCAGGGTTGGGGTGCCCTCTTAGCTCTCCCAGCCCAATCTGTCCTGCGGGGTCACAGTTAGTGAAGACAGGAGTCTTACTTGGGGGAAGGAGGTACAGAAAACAAAATACATTATTCTGTGGGAAACAGGAGTGTAAAAAACTCACTAGTTTACTATGTTAAAAAAAGGATGGCACATTTATTGCTACATAAATGTTATATACATACTGTGTTTTCTGTTACAGTGACAGAAAAAAAATTTGAACTTCTTGCTGCTGGTTGAAAAGTTTATCAATAATACCTTGAATTTGACACAGGATACAAAGCTGCAATAAACCAACAATGGGAACTGGAGAACAAGATGAAAAGCAGCTCATCTCCAACAACTGCTCTCACAATACTCCATAGGAACTACACGGTACGCTAGAACCTCCTATGCCTTAAAATGCTACTGTAAATTTCTGATATTAATGAACAGGTTATGGTAAATAACCCTACATTTTCTTTAACTACCTAATATAATAAAATAAAGTAAGAAACTTTTTACTGAAAATTTTTGATTTCAAAAATCTAGAAAGAGTAATATTTAGAATTCAAGAAATTTTCTTACAAGATTATTGTATAAAAGACTAGCTACAGTGAAAAATAAGCCAAATGTTTTTTTCTTTCTATTTTATGAAGGAAAGCTTCTGGGCATACTGCAAAGTCTAATATAGCGAAAAAGACAACAAGCTCTGAAGAAAAAAGGCCAGGCAGTGGCTTATGTTCACTCACACATCATAAGCAACAACTTCTGTTTTAGCCGATTAACACTGAAATGAAGAACAAGGCCACAGATAGAGTCTGATGGAACTGGAGAACATATGCAAATTAAAGTATACAAATTAAGTCCACTAAATTTACCAAAGACTGACTCGTTAGAAATAGTCCTGATGGAGGATCTGAAGTGCTGTTGAAATAGTTTTTGTTCTTTCAAATTCTCCGGAGTCTCTAAGTTACAGAACGACTTGGGGTTTTTCTTCCGTGTGCAGACTGCCACTTATACTGGCTCTAAGGAGTCACTTAGCCAAGATCACTGTGTTCAGCATATTTGTCTCTCCCAGGGCTGCTGTGGTGGAAGACAGATTTCATGGAAGTTAAGTGATTACTGTGTCTTAAATACAGCTCTGAAGGATTAGAGACAGAGGTGCTTTAATTCATAATGCTAAGATGGACTGACAGTACAGCTCAGCGTTGATCTGGCTCTTGGGCAGAGGCAGGCGGTTTGCAGGTGATTAAATCACCCTCCTGCCCTTCCCCCACTGACCAGCCACCCAAAGGACAGAGAAGTAAAGGCTAGGATAAGGAGATGTGACCATTGCTCTTGGATTCCATAGGTAATTAGCCTCAGAGTGGTTGTGTGCATTCATTACACTGCCTGTCCCAGTGACTACTGGGTTTTGTTACACTCACCATGATCATGGCCTGAAAAATCATCTTTGTATTGTATCGAATGCATTTTGTGCTTACTTACAGCTAACACTTTACAAGTACTATATTATGTAGTACTTACTGCTTGGAAAACAAAGCAATTTCTAAAAAGTAGACTCTTCCTTGTAAGTTACACTTTTTGCTATGATAGCTTTACTATGAAACCTAGAAGCCTGAAAAGTCTTAGTGATGATTAGAAATAAAGCAATGTTTATTTGGGGCAAATTCAGGGGACAATATTTCCCCTTTCAAAATCTCAGCTAGGCTATGGTCACAGATGGTGTCTGCTTGTCACCGTGGACACGGAACAAAGCACACGGGCTACAAGGAGGGCTCTGGACTGTGACCATGAACTGTGCAGACTCAGATCAAATATCACACCCACCAAGAGAAAATAAAAACGAGTGGAAAAACAAGAGAGAAATGCTATACCAAGTAATATTTTCCTATTTCATGGAAAACACTATTCATATGGCGAAGGTCGGAGAGGGCAACAAAGGACTCCCTTCCTTTTTAAGACACTAACAGGTATGCCGGGAATGCTAAGGGCCAATGGTTGCCACTGCTTTGTGAACAGCTTGAACAATGCTGGCATCAGCTGAGTGTGGATCAGCTTCCCACATGAACTTTTCCCTTTATATGTAGACCTCACAGTTCCATAACAATAAATAAAATTTGTAGTTACAATGCATTTGTCAATTCAGTTTAGGCACAAGGCAACTTCCACGCTGAGTGGAGAGATGAGACAGTCTCTGATTGTGCAGAAGCGACACATTGCTCACAGCAGAATGATGCGCTGCAAACACCTCACGGCCGACGTTCTCGATGAGCCTCCTGTCCTCACTTCTGATGGAAGTGTTGACCAGTTGCTTTGATCATAGGATTACATTTGAGTTTCTTGCTTCAAGTGTTTTGTTTTTCTTCTCCTTCCTGTCAGGTTTGTGTCTTCAGATAATCTGAGTTGTCCAAGTCTTTATGAGGAGAGGTCACCTTCTATCTAGCCTACTGATGACACTGGAACTGTGGCAGGGAGAGAGGAAGACAGTTAGCATACAGTTATTAAAAATAACACCACTCTCCCAAATCCCAGTTACTGGTCATTATATCTAGGTTTGCACTGTTAGTCCAAGTGACATACACAAGAGTCTCTTTCTTTTAAGGTTATCAGAAGTCCCTCCTCATGAGAGGGAGCTATGGCCCAATATACTCACTGGATGCCTGAAACTATGCAAAGTACTGAATCTTACTTGCACTATAGTATTTTTCCTATACATAAATGCTTAGGATAAAGTTTACAAGTTAGGCATAGTAAAATACAGGCAATGATAATAAAATAGAACACTCCTAACAATATATTGTAATGTAAGTTTGTGCTTTGGGGCCATTATTAAGTAAGATAAGGACTGCTTCAACAAGTACTTATGACAGTGGATAAGATGACCAAATGGCTACTTAGTGAGCAGCAGGTGAGCAGTGTATATGGAGTAGATACACTAGACAGAGCAAGTGTCTTCCTGGGCAGGATGGAATGCAATTTAATAATATAAATTTAATAAATATAAAAATAACTTGTGTTTTCTGGAGACATGGCTTGGAATTTGCTATAAAGATCAGGCTAGCTTAGAACTTATAGAGATTCCAACTGCCTCTGCCTCCTAGTACTGGGATTAAAAGGATGTGCCACCACACCCAGCCTTCATTACAAATTGTTTATGGACTACTGTTGGCTATAAGAAACTGGAATTATGGAAAGTGAAGCTTCCAAAGAAAGAAACTAGTTTGTGATTGCAAGAGTTTTACCTGATGTGTGTGTACAGGAGAGCTTGTGATTAAGAGCTTCTACAATAGTAGAGCCGGCCAATTATGCAAACTTCCATTTTGGGAACAGGTAAGTTGGCAATACCTGACCTCAGCTTCTACCAACTGACTGTTCAGCACTGTGATCACAGCACTCCCTCATTGCTGGCCCCAGCCCACCATGTTGGTTTGATTGTTTATACTCATTTCTTTTAAATAGAAAGTTCTGAAGCCTCAGCTGCTGGTCCACAGTAGGTCCTCACTAAATATTTATCTAAAGAATTTAAGAAATTACTTTATTAGTTCCAATTTTATACATGCATATGTTTCCAATACAATATATGTATTAGTAACACTGAAAAACTCTAATAAAATCACTTATAATGGAACAGTTTAGAAAGAATTACACTTTCATTCCCTTATTAGATGATAGACAATACTGTTAACAGTGATACTCTAGGGGGTAGAAAACTATTAAAAGCTATTTGGTTTTACATTGGTGGCAAATTGCTGGATATATCTGGTATATTTCCTAAATTATTACTACTACTAGTATACACGCAGAAGCACTTTTGTCACTGAGTGTCTATGTGGTCTAAGGTCAACTGGCAGGAGCTGCTTCTCTCCTTCCACCATGTAGATTCTGGGGATTGAACAAAAGTTGCAGGCTTGCATGGCAAGCACGTATAACCACTGAGCCTCTCAGGGACCCCTCAGTGAGAGTAGTTCCACAGTATAGAGAAAGATAAGGCTAGAGATTCCAAAGCAGCAGAAAGCAAAACAGGATGAGATCAGGAAGTAAACTGAGAGAGACCAACAATAGCAGAGGGAACAAGACAGACTTGTCCAGTGTAAATATCCTTTTCATAGGCTGGAGGAGACCCAGGACTTGAGCTCTGTATGAAGTTACTTCTTATTACTGCTCTTCTAGACCTAGCAACTATAAAGTCACCTCTGCACCGAGAAACAATGGCATGCTTTTATCTGAAGACACCGCTTATTTATGAAACAGATCAGTTCCTGTCTTTTTTCTTCACATGCATTTTCAACTGCAGTCTAATTTGATCCGAGTAGTAGTGACATAAACCAAATCCAACACTGACAGAGCAGTTTACTTACTTACTATTCTATCAAATTCCAGACTTTCATCTCAAAAATGAGATAGCCACAGAGCTAACCAAAGGAAACTACATTTGATATTGTTCCTGACTGTAGGGAAAAGAGGCCAGCTAAAGAAAGCCACTCTGATCCTGGAGCCCAGAACCAGCGAAAGAAACACTTTATCCCTGAACCCAGAACCAAGAAAAACATGCCCTGACTCTGAAACCAGTGCCAAAGAAACACTCTTTGTCCTTAGAATCAGAGCCAGTGAAAGAAATATGCCCTGGCCTTAGAATTAGGGCCAAAAAGCTAAAAAAGGTCAGTGAAAGAAAAACAGTTTGGCTCTGAGATCAGTGTCATCTCTTTCCCTGAGCAGGAAAAACTAACCAATCCCTAAAGAGAAAATCATCTCCCTGGAGAAACTCCGCCCCTAAGAAACCCTATATAAACCACCTTGCCTGGTCAGTTGTGGGCTGTTCTTTCCCACCCTGGTAGAGGCAGCCGCTCTCCTGGACTCCTCCTTCCCAAAGAAATCTCTTTCTCAAAAGAGTCTTGGGTATGAAGCTCTTCATTCACCAGTGCAGAGAAGAAGAACCTTGTTAAGATATCCCTTAGGGGGCTGAGCAAGATGGAGCAGGTGGTGATTGGTACATTTCTGTAGAAGTTTCCTTTTTAGTAGAGTGAAGCAAAAGAAGCAGAGCTCTGCTGGGAAGCCTCCTTAAGGAGCTGAGCAAAGTTCAGCTATGGCGGCTCTCTAGGTTTGCTATATCCTGTGGGGAGACCATCCCCCACAGCACCCCAACTCCAGGTATAGCCTGACTCCCCCAACAGTCAAGATACCTTTCCCTCCAGAGCTGAGCTGTCCCACTATTCCAATACAGATCACTGTATTCCAAATTATGTGACCTTTACATTCACCAGCTCCAGCTGCCAGAGCTATCCTAGCAGCTCAAGGTTATAGCATGACTTCCTGAGCAGTCAGGCTACCTTTCCCCACAGAACTGTAACACTTGCTTATACTGTTCCCATCCATTTGTCTCTACTATTTTAGATCTGTTAAAGAACTTAAGAAAGTAACTATACAGTACTGAAGGCAGGTTATAAGAATAAGTTATGCCTGGAAGTGGCAGCATATGCCCTCAATCCCAGAGCTTGGGAGGTAGAGGCAGGCAGATCTCTGTGAATTCAAGGCAGCCTGGTCTACACAGTGAGTTCTAGGCCAGCGAGGATTACATAGTAAGGTCCTGTCTCAAATAACCAAAAATCCCCAAAATGAAGTTATCAGTTCTACTCTTAACCCATGCTACTAGCTAAAATGCTGTTAAAAATATTTAACTATAGTTTACACTGATCAGCTTCCAAAATATTAACTCTGCAACTGAGCCTTCAGTAAATAACACCCACCAGAAAGAAGGCTACTTTGGGTCTATCACCTAACATCTTCACATTCATTCATCAACCATCTAGTGGTTCTAGAGGGTGTTACATTCACGACTACAGTGGCACAGAAACTGCATTTTACACTGTATCACTGAGCCAAAAGAAACGTGCAGGAACTATCCTGCAGAGCAGAGCCAGACTTGGCAGACTGCTCCACAGTGGCCCAGTGCTTGGGAATAGTAGGATGTGGAGTACGGGTAGGAGCAGAGACAGTCTGAGAAAGGAGTCACTGTGACACTGTCTTCTTGGGAAAAGCACACGTGCTGACTCAGAAGATCTGGCATTTCGTTATGAGCCACAGGCTATTCAAATGATCTGAACAGTAATTTGGTCTAAAATGACACTGGTTTTGATGAGACAACAGCAAGGCCCATAGATCACTGTATTCCAAATTATGTGATCTTTACAATCACCAGCGCCTGCCAGAGAACCGCTCCACAGTTCTAACCACTTTAAAATGAAGTGATCCCCTTGTACTTCCTTTCCAGACCCGTACGCACCTGGCTGATGTTTACAGATGACCCATAGGGTTGGTAGTTTCACTAAGCCCAGGATGGGTTCCTGGCAGCGTGGTTGGTGGCTCTGCTGACGCAGCAGAGACCTTTTCTTCTTCTCTTCTCTTAAGGCAGGCTGCTTTGGGGTTGAGGTTCCTCTCTATAGCAGGAGAGAATTGATATCAGTATGTAAGAAGGTGGAAGGAGGGGCTGGGGACAGGGCTCGGGCAAATGGCACAGAGATTGGATCTTCAGGCCTGACTGGTCTCTGTTACCCAGGCTAGCCTTTAACTTGTGGTTATCTTCCTGCCAAGAATAATGCCTGTTGGGTCTTAAGCTGAACGAACAGCTGTTGTTCTTTCTGTGAGGGTGATCAATCTCTGTAATTTCATTTTTATATTAAATCTCCTAATTTACAGAGGCAGCCATGATATGCTGGAACTAAATCTTCAGTATTAAATGAGATGTCAGAATTCTTAGTGACCATTTTGTATTTTATTTTATTATTTATTATATATATAGTATTCTGCCTGCATATATGACTGCAGGCCAGAAGAGGGCACCAGATCTCATTACGGATGGTTGTTAGCCACCATGTGGTTGCTGGGAATTGAACTCAGGACCTCTGGAAGAGCAGCCAGTGCTCTTAACCACTGAGCCATCTCTCCAGCCCCTTATTTTATTTTTTAAAAACCTTTTTATTTATTTTTTATTTTTTTAAAGATTTATTTATTTATTATGTATACAATGTTCTATCTGCACATATCCCTGCAGGCCAGAAGAGGGCACCAGATCTCATTACAGATGGTTGTGAGCCACCATGTGGTTGCTGGGAATTGAACTCAGGACCTTTGGAAGAGCAAGCAGTGCTCTTAACCTCTGAGCCATCTCTCCAGCCCTATATTTTATTTTTTGATTATTATTTAGTCTTCTAGGGTTTAGTCTGCTTGAAATCAACATGTTAATCTTTAAATAAATCTTGGCAAGTGCCATTATTTGTCAATCAAGTTCTTCTTATGGGTCGTGCTATGATAGGGTACACTGAATTGATATGAAGGTGATACCCTCTTTCTACCTGGAAAGACATCTGTGCTGCACCTCACATTTACCAGTTCAGAAAACTATTCCTTTGTAGGGAACACATGAATGCAAAGGAGACAGATGACCATGGCATTCCTTCCTTCCCTACCCTGATATATACACAGAATAAGATGACAGAGTTCTTGCTGTGGCTGTGGTATAGCAAGGACGGTGCTAAAACTTTTTACAGAAGACAGCCAAGATGACAAGATATGATGAGTGATGCAGGTGTCTCTCAGAAGTGAAAAGAATAGGGGCTACCATAAGAAATAGAAAGGTGGGGGCTGCAGAGACAGCTCAGCAGTTAAAAGCACTGGCTGGTCTTCTTGAGGCCCTGAGTTCAAACCTCAGGACCCACAGGGTGGCACAAAACTGTCTATAACTGTAGAGTCATGTGATCTGATGCCCTCTTCTGGTGTGCATATTTAAATGCATATACATGAACCACGTAAATACATCTTTAAAAAACAAGAAATGGAAAAGTAAGCATAGGTATCTTGCTTATGACAGTTTCTTACTTAATTTTTTGTTTCTGTTATAAGCATATGCTATAGGGGGCCAAGTGTCATATACATCAGTTTATGGACTGATTCAAAATGCCTTAATGGATACAAAGGGATCATTTAAAACTAAACGGTAATGAGTAAAACATTCACAGAAATGACAACTTTTTTGTATGTTTGGTTTTTTTGAGACAGGGTCTCACTATGTAGCCCAGGCTGGCCTCAAACTCAGAGATCTGCATGCCTCTGCCTCCTAAGTGGCACCACGAAGCAGGGAGGCTGGGGGGGGGGGGGGATGAAGGATGACTACTAGCTCTAGGTCTGTCTGCCCTAGGAGACTCCAGGTTGGGGTTAGTCAGATATAGTCTGGAGCATCACTGTAAACCAAAAGGGGCCAGACTAGGCCTACTAAGCCAGGTAAACAAAGTATGTCTTTACAGAAACTGCCGGGCTCAGGACTGCAAGTATACCAAGCCTTCTTAAATGAACATATTATCAAATATCTCAAATGCTGGAGCCACAGTCCAGGCCATGACGACATCAAGCTTAGAAGATACTGCAAAGGACCAGCACAGGCACCGGCAGCTGATGAGATACTGGGCAAAGGGCATCTGAATGCTTTCCAAGGAGTCTTGAAAAGGAGCTGTTAAGACAAAGGCTCTGGACTTCAGCCTTTTCGTCTGAAAACAGAAGAAAAGGCCTTCCTGAGATTAAAGCAATCCCTAACACAGGTGCAGGTCAGTGTATCTTAAGTTCATCCATCTCTAATCAGTAAAGAATCCCACAGACAGCTCAGAACACGTGAAAAAGTCAGAACTATCTTCATAACTGTATAGTTAGGAGTTAGTTAATAGGTAGATGGACAAGCCTGGATGTTCTCTCCGACTTGTTTCTGGTCTAAGTGCCTGCAGAGGACTGCTGCAGAGTCACAGGTTACAAATGAACAAGGTCTACTTGTGAAAGGCAGGGTTTTCTAACTTTTTTCAAATAATGAAACATTTCTCATTTTAATGGCTTGGATTTGAACTAGGTATTTCCACTCTCAAAAGTTTTAAAAGAACAACTCTTTCTTTCAGCTCTAATGCATGTGGGAGTGAAAAGGTGCTGAACAAGAATAAATCCTGGCAGTTTTGCTGATCCCTCAGACTTCCATTAGCTTTAACAGTAAATTGCTGGTGAAATCAGAATTAAAGTACCACGGGCTGAAAAGGGAAGGGAGACCGTGTCTGGGACTTCTTCACACTGGTACCCTGTTGCCTTCAGAGTGGGGCCAAGTGTTCATTACAGTTCAAGAATTGGGGGTGGGGGGTGGGGGGAAGGCAGGCAAGGCTGGAGAGATGGCTCAGCGGTTAAGAGCACTGGCTGTTCTTCCAGAGGACCCAGGTTCAATTCCCAGCACCTACATGACTGCTCACAACTGTCTGTAACTCTAGTTCCAGGAGATCTGACATCTTCATACCAATGCACATAAAATAAATTAAAAAAAAAAAAAGAATTGAGGGTGGTGTAATAAATGAATATGAGAATGGCTGGCTAAGGAAAGAACAATGTTCCCGTTACCATCACATGAGCAACAACCAGCCTTTGTGTGTTTCACAGGAGGCTGTAATTCTTCAAGATCTGGTGTCATGAATATTTATCCTCTACATACACTTCTAGGGTTTTGAACAAGATGAGCACATACCTGGTTTTAGGAACAGGGTGACTATGCACCATTCATACACATCAAACATATCAGAAGGACATAGAGATGAAGAATTTTCAGCTACTATCAATTTTTATGAAGGTTTGTACCAGTGATTCCCTGAGTTGTCATCTTCAGTGATGCTGAGGGATTATGGTCGTAGTTTTCAAGCACTTGCCTACTCTACTCTATTTAAAACCCAATACAAACATTTAGATAATCCAACACAAACAGGAGGGAGAGTGAGTTGCTCACAAGCAAATGTGGTTCAGAGCAACGTTTATTAAATCCTTGCAAAAAGGTTGCAGATAAAGCATTAGCAACTGATGGACTATACAGGTGATTGCTGAAAGACAAGCTAGATGGTGGAACCCCCAGGGCAGAAGTATCCACTATTTGATAACTGCTCAGCACAGAAGAGCTGTTGTGACAAATACACACTAAACAAATGAAGTTTTAAAGCTTTTGGGGGATCTCATCAGACTTCATGAAAAAGGAATAGTTGCCTCAATCAAGTGTGAACCCTTTCAAACCAGACACATGTGACACATGGGTGTGTCTTAGAAGTTTATGGCATTTCTAATAGAAATCAATAAAGCAGCCCTGAGATCTGACATGGGTGTAAAGGACACTAGTGTGATAAAGACAGAGAGGAGCTATATTTGTAGATGCCCCAGGGTAAAGCATGGGAGGAAACCTAGCACCGAGGAAGGAATACAACGTGGTTCAGAGAGGAGTGCAGGTCTAGACAAATAAATTCAGCAGTGAGAGATAGACACTGAGTCCTTGAATACAGCAGTATTCAGAGAATTTTCAAACAACTTGCCTAAGCAAAGCACAGTTAACAAATGTCTGACTGTCTGTCTCTGCTGGACTGACTTACCTCTGACTTGCTGTTCTAGACTAAGGATGACTGCCACAGCCTGATGAAGAATGAGGAGTTTTGTCTGAGGTTTTTCACTCTTCAAATGAAGCTGACACATTCGGCCAAGCTCCTTGAATGCCTCATTAATATCCCGCACTCGCAGGCGCTCTCTGGCATTGTTAGCCATCCGCCTTTCCTTCTCCCTTTCAATTTTTTGCTCTGGATTCAGATCCTCATCTTCATTGGTACTGCTGGAAAACAGTAGAAAGAGTGTCTATGAGCTTCGCTATAGATCTGCTGACTGTGCCAGATTATAAAGTATGCAGGTGAAAATGGAAAGTGTAACTCCCACTCGACAAGAGCAACAGCTGTACTGCTGTGCCTGGGTAGTCCTTTCCTTCTTCACTGCACCTGAGCAGTCATTTAGTTAAGTTGTACCACAATTTTAATACATTTTTCATCACACATTTTAGCATAAAGGCCTCTCTATGAAAGTAAATTATTCATAAACAAGAAACGTAACTAAATTCTACCACCTTGTTATACAGATTGAATCTACACATCAGCAGCCCCAGTGTTACCAGGACCAGTTCAACACAGACTTTCAAGTCTACATCCAATCTACAGACCCAGAAATTGCATTTTAGCAGGCCCCAACTGATTCAAATGCCGAGTGTTGAAGGTCCTGACCTGGAGCAGGAGCACATCATGCACTGTGGCAGTCACCTGGTGCACAAGGGACAGAAGACAAGACAGATGGGCTCAAAACATAGTTTTGATGTTGATGATGTGATGGTGGAAAAACTGGGAGATTTGGGGGGAAAATTTTTTTTTTTGAAGGACAAACTGGCTTATATGTATTTCTGGCTATTTGGTGCTACAAAGTAGAATCGAGTAGTTGTGACAGGGACATCATGGCCCATAAACTGCAAGTATCGATGATCTGGCCCTTTAGAGTAGAAAGTCTGTTGATTCCTAATGGACATGGAGAGAAGAAAGGATACAAATTATCTCTTAAAATTTGTTCAGAATAATAGCACTATGAGTCAAGATGCCTAGAAGTGGTTTTGGAATTCTCCGATTGAATTTACTTTCTCATTTACGTCCTTCCTATGAGTAAGACATATATTAAAACCATAGCATTGTAAAAATTCATTTTTCTCAAGAGAAACATTCAGGCTTTGAAAGCTGTGAGAATGCCAAGGGCAAAGGAGCTCTTTGTTGGGTGGAAATGGAATAAAGGGTCATGGTTTCCTTTAGCTCCGTCATTGCAGTCTCCTCTGCATTATAATATAACACACAAAACATATTAATTATCAATACCTGTAAGGGATAGATATATTGTTGACAAATGATTCATATACCATAAATAAGATGCACTGAAAATACATTAAGTCCTGGCTGGGTTTGGCTAATCATGTGTGTAATCCCAGCAACTTGGAAGGTTGAAGCAGGAGGACCATGAGTTCAAGACGAGCCTAGGCTACAATCACCTAATTTTTTTTTTTTTTTTTGCAATATTTCCTTTTTTCTTTTTTTAAAGATTTATTTTATGTGCACTGGTGTTTTGCCTGCATGATGTCTGTGTGAAGGTGTTAGATCCCCTGGAACTGAAGTTACAGACAGTTGTGAGCTGCCATGTGGGTGCTGGGAATTGAACCCAGGTCATCTGGAAGAGCAGTAAGTGCTCTTGACCACCGAGCCATCTCTCCAGCCCCCACCCCCACCCGAAATCACCTAATTTTAATGTAAAACTAAAACTTAAGGAAGACACACAAATCATTTGAAAGTAATGTATTAATGTGTCTAAATTCATGTTTGAAAGCAAGTCAATTTTAATTTCCAGAAAACTCTTCCTGAGAGTATCACTCTATTCATTTTTACATTTTTCTCAAATTACTGCTGAAATCAGGGAATAGCAAACCTACTCTATGAAGGGCCAAATGGTAAATATTTCCTGTTTTGTGAGCCAAATGGCGTTTGTGGTAACTACTGAAACCTGCCAATGTAAAGCAAACCTGGCCACAGATGACATAAAACCAAAGCATACGGTGGTTTCCAATAATACCACATAATAAGCAACAGGCTGGTGCCTGCATGAACCACAGTGGAGTCTGCCATATACTTAGTTCTTTAATAGATTAAATATTTACTGGCTGACATAAAGCAAACAGTTGAACCTGTCCTCTCACTGCCTTTTTTATAAACTTTGAGCAACTGAGACAAGGCAAGCAGTTCCTTTTTCTACGAAGACACAAAGGGGTGTGAAATCACACTTTCAGTCAAACATCCACATGCCTTCTCTTTAGAGATGGGAGGATAAGATGGGTAAATATATATATAAAAAAATCACTGCCTGGCACCTAGACTGTAGTTGGCTATTACTAACTCATGACACCCTTTAATGTCCCAAAACTTTTTCCCTCTAGGGCAAACGTGTGAGATTTAAGGGCTGGACACTAACACATACCTTGTTCTACCTCTAGACGAGACCTTGATGTCTTTTTGGGAAGACTCATCATCTGATTTCATGTCATCTGATGAAGGAGGCTCATGAAGGTTCTCATCTTTTTCTTTGTTTTCAGTCTTGATTTCTGTTGGAACAACATTTCCAGACTGATTTTGCAAGCCACCTAACAAAGAGGGAAAGAAACATAAAATGTAAGTCTAGATTCACATGTTCCAATCAAGATGGTTCAAAGCTTTCTAGAGGATAAACTTGGGGTTTAGGTTGTATGAAACATTCTGGAGGTAAAGGAATGTACATTATTTAGAGCCAGAAAGAACCTGTCAGAAACTAGTGGTCAAGAAGTCAGCAGTCCCAATTTTATCTAGATATTTGCATTTTTCATAAATCTATATTGTACCAAGGACCACAGTTTTTTTTTCCTTTAAAAATTTTATGTCTCTCCAGTTCTATTAGAATCTCTAAAACAACATATTGTAATTCAAAGTTCTCAACAGACTAAGAAATCTATTTCTCATTGACTGTAGGGACTGTGCAGGCTCACTCATGAGAGGAAGTAATCAAGAGGCAGGACAGGAGCAGAACAGACAAACCACCACTGTGGTTTTCAACCAGCTCCAGCCAGTAGAGAGTTAAGGTGACTCTGCCAAGATGGCCGAATAAGCACTAGACAGTGACCCTCTGCATTCACAGGTAACACTACTATGTGAGAGTCTGATCCACAGACATCAGTTCAAATGGACAGGACAGGATTCCAAAGGACATTGTTCTCTACAGTACTACTCAAAAAATGACAGAAGTTACCTCTGTAATTTTCTGGTGTTTTATGGTTCAGGTCTGTGTTTGAGGCAGCAACAGTACTAGACAGGACTGAATGATTACCATTGAGACTGACTGAATCTTCCCGATGAGGTCCAACCTAAAGTGAAAGACAACAACAAAAAGAAGTCACAAAGTAGCCAGTTTTTTTTAATTTACTTTTTGTGATAGGTCAGCCTGGCCCCGAACTCCTTAATTCAAGTGACTCTCCTGCCTCAGTCTTCTGAATAACCAGGATTACAGGCCTGCACCACTTCACTCGGCTCTGTTTAAGTCTTATACAGGATTTTATAGGGAATACAGTACTATCCACCTGAATTTAACAACTCTTTTCGGGCATTACTTTTTCTGAATTTCAGTGAACATTTTAAAATACTTGACAATAAAGTATTTGAATCCTTAAGTTTCAAATTTTAAAATTCCATGGAGTGTTGTTAGTAAAAGCCAAAAGGGCTGCCAATGAATGCCACATCCTAGCTAGATAAGACACTCTAAAAGAGACAGGACTAGAGAGCCATAAGCCCCCAAACCTACTCTACACACCTGCTCTTGTGTTGAGTCAAACAGCCCCACACTGGAGGTACTACTGGTATTCATCTAACTGGCATCTTCCCACATATACAGCAGCTTATTTTTCCTCCCTCTCACCTGTAATGCAAACCTAAAGCAAACTAAAGGCTTTGCATCCCTGGGCATGGAAATCCTCATTTTTATTCTAAAGCTTTAAAAAACGTAACCCAAGCTGTAGCTGACCCAAATGAGAAGGAAAAGCACATTAACACCAACCATTAGATAGTGCACTATTTTAAGAACAGTAGCAGACTTGTCTACTGGAATATTAAGGCTTTAATTAAATAGTTTACTGCCTGGATTAGACAGGAGAAATGTTTTTCAACAGATCCTTCAGTCTTAACAAGTTATCAAGCATTGAGTACTCCAAGTAATTGGTGTACCTTTTTATCTTTTTATGACTGTGGATTTTATCCTAAGATGTATAAATATCCTCATGTGGGTTTATCCTTTGATTTCCTGTGAGCTAAATGAAAAGACCCAAAGCAGAGTTTCGGGGGGGTCATCTGGCAGTGGGTTTGCTTAGAGTATATCAGGTGTCTACCACACTTTTAAAATACTTGTCTTTTACCCTTAGTCTCATCTTTAATGTACTCTTTAGTTACTTTTTATACAAAATTATCTGAGGATTAGCCACCACTGAGAATTACTCTGTCACTGTTCCCTTTGGATATTCAAGTCTGTACTTTTTTCCCATAAACCATGTAAATTTCATCATGCATTAGAATCATACCTTAAAGCAGAGAGGGACCATAAAAATGACGTCAGACTTCCAACCTCTTCCCACTTTTAAAATTTCGGGCTTTAGATTCCCTGTCCCCATTAAAGATTCTAAAAACTCCTGAAGAACTTGGCCTAACAGTCAGTGAAGAAAGAAGATTTAGGAGAAACTTTCAGCAGTGTCATGGGACTCTGACATAAGACAGCCTGGTCAAGTCTGTCCTTAATGCTTACTGGTGCCTTCTTCCTACTGACTGCTGAGAAGGAGGCCACTTGGAAATCCTATTCTAGGGGCTGAGGTCATACAAGCCTGAGGACAGGTATTCAGATCCCTAGCACCCACATAAAGGCTGGGTGGGAATGACAGCAGCTTGTAATCTCAGGGCAAGGAAGACACAGGCAGAAGATTCCCAGAGCAAGCTGGCTAGCTAGAGGAGCTTACTTGGCAAGCTCTGGGTTCAAATGAGAGACCCTGACTCAATATATACTATAAAGTGGGGAGCCAGGGGGGAGACACCAGCTGTTAACTTCTGACACATGCGTGCAGGCACGCACACACCCCATGAACACACACAAAATAGATCTCATTTTATGAAAAGACATGGGATAAACATAACATACAGCTGCTATTTTGAAGTGCGGACCTATTTTAAAGGTGAAATGCCATAGAGGAACTTAGTTCAGAAAATCTCTGTGAGATAAAGCAGAAGCTGAACTTGCTGTGAGTTTGTGCACTTAAAACTTCACCAGATCTTGTTAAGAGATGCTAATTCTATTTTTATCTAAATTCTGAATTTATCAAAAACAAAAACAAAAAAACACCAAAGGAAATGGCCTTACGAACTTCAAAATACACAAATATTCAGTCTGCATCACACAAGCAAAGCCCAGCCTAAGCAGTAACAGCTGAGTTGTTCAGAGACAATGCATCTGCTGACTTCCCATTTCCTTTGGCTTCAAAAGCACCATTAAAAGAAAACCAAACTTTTTGCACCTTAATAAAAAGTACTGTACGGACTCTCTTCCTAACAAAAGGCTCTGCAGCAAAGGGTCATTACTTTTTCCTTGAAAGAAATAAGGCAAGGTGTCTTATTTTGGAATATAGATGCTAGCAAGTATTTTTGCCTCAATGGAACAAAACAAGGTTATTTTCTTACAGGAACTCACATTACTGGCCTCCAAAAACTTTTCAATTGACATACGTAGTAAAAACATAAACCTTTAAAATATGGTCTCAGACTAGCAGAAAGCTTTAAGTCTGGAGTTTCCCATGTTAATGCAGTCAGCAGAAACTTTTTCTTTGTAACTTGATTCTCCTTTTTCTGAAGAATTTGACTTCCACAGTTTTAATAGTTCTCTTTAACCCTTGCCAACCCTGGCTCCCAGAGCCTTCCTTTAATCTGTGGCTCCACAATGATATGGCTGTCTACATGAACAACAGGTGTATAAACAGTTCTTTGTCTGCACCCAGAGCCTGTGGGCCAGCCAGATAGGACCATTTTAATTGTTCATCTCGTTAGCATACAGCTGACAGGCTGCTACTCCTAGGGGAGCAGCAGGGAAGGCAAACCCCTCGGCCTGCTATGCTCTAAATTTCCATCTTCTAAGAACCTCACTTCAGAATAAAAGGTCCAACCTCCTGAATGACTCGTCTTGTACACTGGGCCTTCACAATGTGTGCACAGCTTGACTTTGGTGGATAACCTACAAGGAACTTCTTTTCATTTTTCAATCTGGCCAATGACTTTAGTACTCATAATGGAAAACATGTTAAATCTAATTAGTTGATGAATTAAAGAACAGACTTCAAATTTATCAGTATGAAGTTCTCTGTGTTCTAGTAACTAGCCCATCTGTACTACTTGCTGATATTACTGATTTTACTATGACCATTATCAATATATAGACTAATTACATGACTTTAAATACTGTCTTAAAATACTCTGTTGGTTTAACCCATTTGTTGTTTCCTTAATCTTTACATTTCCTTAAGTGTATAATTTCTATTATTTTCCAAAAATTCTAAATTATTTCTAAATTTAAAAACACTATCTAAACTGAAAACAAAAAAATCAGAATTTCCATTTAGGGGAAAAATGGACTAAAACAGGTGGAGTGGTTATAATTCTTTTATTTAGATGAAACCTAGACACATAATTTTCTATAGTATGGAAGCCCATACTAGAATTAACTCCTGTCCAAAAGGGAAAACAAGAATATTTAAAGTTAGGAGGGCTGAGAAGCCTGCTCACTTGGCCTTGCAAATTTGAGGCTCTGAGGTTAGATTCCCCAGAACCCACACAGGAAGCTGTGGCAGGACAGACACACAGTCCTACTGACAGGAGGCAGGGACAAGAGGATTGCTGGAGCTGCTGGCCAGCCAGCCTGATCTGTATGGTCAAGTTTCACACCAAAAAGAGAGCCTGTCTCAAACAAAAGGTGGCCAGTGATTAAGAAAGCCAGGTAGGGTGGTGCACACCTTTAATCCCAGCACCCGGGAGGCAGAGGCAGGGGGATCTTTCTGAGTTCCTGGCCAGCCTGGTCTACCGAGTGATTTCCAGGACAGCCAGGGCTACATAGAGAAACCCTGTCTTGAAAAACCAAAACTTACTAACGAAATAAATGATACCCAATGTTGTCTTTTGACTTAGGTATACATGCATGTGCAAACATGTGCAGCCAATTTGCCCCATACAAAGATTCCAAATTATTTTAGTTAAGTGACAAAAGGCTAAGAAAACTCTGAATAAAATTTTATTATATTTTCTTGACACCAAAACCCTCAAGCAATACCAAAAATAATTTTAAAAAAATCTATATAAACTTCTATAAAACAATAAAAGTAAGATATCTATGGAGAGAATTTCATTCTGTACCATCAAAGACCTTTTAAGAATTTTAAAAAATGTTGTTTATTATTACTACACAACACCGTATATGGGTAGAGGTCAGGGGACAACTCTGTGAAATAATTTCTCTCATTTCTATGTGGGTTCAGAGAATTGAACTCAAGTCTTCAGCCTTGTGTTGTCTGCTGACAAATGCCACAGAGGCACCTTGCTCATTTCATTAACTTTTTTAGGACTGGCATCAAGCTTCGCTGGCAAACAAACACAATCTCTATCTCTCTTGGCATGGTCTGCACCTGCAGTCGAAATCACTGTCTTAATGTTTTGTGAAGGACACAGGCACTGGCAAGATGCTACCTTGCTGAACACAGGTCCCCCCAACCCCCACCCCCCCACAGGATTTCTCTGTGTAGCTTTAGCTGTTGAGGAACTCACTCTGTAGACCAGGCTGGCCTTGAATTTACAGAGATCGCCTGCCTCTGCCTCCTGAGTGCTGGGATTAAAGGTGTACACCACCACCATTACCACTGGGCTTAGAGAAGGCAAAGGTTCTTAACAGAAGAACTACTTTGCTGACAAAGAACAATGGCTTAAACTATCCATACAGACTTTATACTAATGGTAATCTTGTTCACTGATCTATTTGCTTTGAAGGCCTGAGAGATGAGCTACTGTTCCCACTTTGTTGAGATGCAGATTCCCATCAACTTTTTGATCCATTTCAGCACATCTTGGCTCATCTTAAATACTTAAAACTACTTCTACAAAACTCCCAAAGTAGTTATTAAAACAGCTTATCATGGTAGCACACATCTTTAATTCCAGCACTTGGGAGGCAGAAGCAGGATCTCTGAGTTCAAAGCCAGCACCAGCCCAGTCTACATAGTGAATTCCAGGGCAGCCAAGGCTACACAGTGAGCAGCCCACCTAAAAATCAAACAAACAAACAAAACAAAAACTCCAAGAAAAAGGAAAGCAAAGAAGAACAAAACAAAACCTAAAAGGAAACCATGCCAACCTCCATTTTATATATTGGTAAGTCAATTTATCATCAAAGTAAGGAACTGACAAAGCAGGCCTGTGGATAAATCTTGTCTTCTTTTTTTTTTTTTTTTTTTTAAATAAAGGCACTTATTTCTGTAAATAAATGATACTGGAATTTAGCTGTGTTCATTTTTTTCCCCATATGTCAAAGGCTGCTTTGTTTTACAACGTCAGATTGTGTCGTTGTATGGACGGGGGTAGAGCTCAGTATTACTAAACATACCCTAGACTCAATCCTTATTCTCCCCAGAGTCAAAGAGTGTGACAGATTTTATGCAGGATGCAAAGCAGAAGACGGCTGCTATGCCTTCCATCTTTCCCTTCATACAGAGCATGAGTCAAATCTTTTCCAAATGCTAGGAAAGAAACTAGTATCATGTTTAAACCTACAGTCTGGATACTCATCTACAGTAATGTCCTTAGAATAAACTCACCCAACAAACAAATACTATTTAAATGTTCTGGTGAGTTCCTGAAGACATGTGTGTCTAACAGAGTAACTTTACTCTTTAAGTTATAAATGGAGTGATGGCCAGGTGGTGATGGTACACACCTTTAATTGGGAGGCAGAAGCAGGTGATCTCTGAGTTAGAGGCCAGCCTGGTCTACAAAGTGAATTCCAGGACAGCCAGAACTACAAAGAGAAACCCTGTTTGGAAAAACCAAAACCAACCAACCACCCAAAGTGATGAAAATAAAATTTTTTGAGGAAGACTGTCTCATAAAATCCTATAATAAACTGACTACTTCTGTGGTCATTTTATAAACAACTATTTTTAGAGATCAAATACAAATATTAACTAATGTTAAAAAGTATTCACATTTATGATAAAAAGGGAAAATAGTTTTAGAATATGAAACCACATTTTTTTTTTTCTTTTCAGTCAGTTAGAATATATGGTCATGAAGGACAATAAAGAGATTAACTCTTGAAGCCGAATGAAACAGATACAAACATGTGTCCCTAAATCATACATCCTGTGAGAACAAGGTTGGGTACTGAGCACATGAGCAAGGAAAGTTGAACCTTCCTGTGATCACCTATCTACTCCATCTTTTGGTTTGCCCTTGGACGGATGAGAGACAAACACTGGCTCACCAGAGGGGGTCAGATCCTCTCAGATCCTTTCTGAGTATAAGTCTGTAGCAATGCGTCATCTCTACAACTAGCATACTATGGACTGTTTATAGATAGGGTGGAGAAGGTAGGCAGGAGGTGGCAACTTAACCACCATGTGCCCTCTAAAGACGTGAGAACTGAAAAGGTCTTGATACACACTGAAAACAGCTTGGGCTTAACTGCTGTGGCCTGGATGTTGCTGCTCTTACAGAGTCAGAGTCACACTACTTTTTATGAGATCCCTTTTTTCAGAACACTATGAGGCTTTTTCTCTATGCATGCAGACCTCTGTGAGTTCGATGCCAGCAGGGGCTACAAAGTGAGTGCTAGTAATAGCAAAAAGTAAAAAGCTTAAGAGGGAATACAGGGGTTGGGGACTTAGCTCAGTGGTAGAGCGCTTGCCTAGCAAGTGCAAGGCCCTGGGTTCAGTCCTCAGCTCTGGGAAAAAAAAAAAAAAGGGGGAATACAAATTGGAAATGCTTCAAAGGCCAACCTGAGATTTAAAAACATGATTTTCAAGTCATTCTGCTAGAAATAAAGGTAAGTAACATATCAGCAACTTGTTAGTAATCTGATTTTCTATATCTATAGTTGCAAAATGCCATGTTACTAGTCTAATTAGACCACTACAATTTTTTTTTTTTGAGACAAGTTTTCTCTATGTAACACTAGCTGGCTTTAAAATCAGAGAACCACATGCCTCCTCTACCTCTCAAGTGCTGGAATCAAAGGCATGTGCTACCAAGCCTGGCTCTACTAAAATATTTCTAATAGTCACAGTCAAGACAATTCATATCTGAGTTTAATAATTAATAAATGTCTTCATATTAGTTTATCAGCAAAAACTAATTTAGAAGGTGGTTAAAATTCAAGATTTCCTGACACACAAACCAAAACACACAAGACAAAAAACAACATCTCAGGCAGAGCCAGGCGGATCTCTGTGAGTTCGAGGCCAGCCTGGTCTCCAAAGCGAGTTCCAGGAAAGGCGCAAAGCTACACAGAGAAACCCTGTCTCGAAAAACCAAAAAAAAAAAAAAAAAAAAAAAAAACATCTCTAACTGCTAAAACATGAGGTGGAAATACTGAGATAGAGACCAGGTGGCTGTTTGCTGCATTCTGTGGACATGCAAATGTGAAGACCTGGAACCAATACCATTTTACAGAAATCAGGCCATCAGCATTGGGGTACTTAATTACTGTGGCGATAGGAGAGTTTTAGCCTTGATCACATGGCTTATAGCCTGAAATCTGTTTCATAGGAAAATATTTTGTAGCATGCAGTGAACTTTAAAAACCATGCAATAGCCGGGCGGTGGTGGCGCACGCCTTTAATCCCAGCACTCGGGAGGCAGAGCCAGGCGGATCTCTGTGAGTTCGAGGCCAGCCTGGGCTACCAAGTGAGTCCCAGGAAAGGCGCAAAGCTACACAGAGAAACCCTGTCTCGAAAAACCAAAAAAAAAAAACAAAAAAAAAAAAAACCATGCAATAAACATGCAAACATATGGTATCAGTCACACAGCAGATTCAAAATGAATCTTTAAAAGACAATTTGAATGAAAAATAATGTAAGATGAAATGTAAGGATGAAAAATCATAATTCATTTTATGTACACAGCTTTAGAAGTCTATTCTTCCTTTCTAAAGAATCACCATGTTTTTAAAAGATGGATCAGTCTAAAAGAGTTTCCTTTGCTTATTCCCTAACAATCATTCTAGTTGCTCCTTTATCCCAATTTTTTTTCTTGATTTGGAAAAAAGGTTAAATCTGGACCTGTATAAATTAAAAAGTTTCACTTTTTAAATTTTTGCTATTAAAGGCAAGTTCTAGATCATAACAAACAACTTTTCTAGTCTAGAAAAGTTTTCTGAATTAGAAAAATTTCTTCCTAGACTAGGTTGTTTTGTTTTCGTTTTTTCCCCTAAACAGTGGTACATGAACCTACAAACGTTTAGGTACATGAACCTAAAACTGAACCTAGGACCTCATACATGCTACAGAAGTGCTCAATCATTGAGCCACATCTCCAGCCACCTTTTTACTTTGAAACAGGGTCTTACTAGGTTCCCCAAGCTGCCCTTGACCTTGCTCTTCTCCTAGCTCAGCCTCTGAAATAGCTGAGATGTCAGGCCTCTGACACTGGTCCCAGCTAGACTAGGGCCTTTAAAACTCAGTCTTGCTTTACAGGCTACGCTATTCATTCTTCCTACCCACTACCCAAGGCATACGCTGTCATTCCAATGAGTATGTATCTGGAAAAAAGATCAGGCTGAAGCTAACAGATCTCTGTAGAAAGTTTCTTCTTTTTGCATGTGGCCACAGCAGAATTTGACAGATGGTTGCCAATAATGGAAATTTTAAAAGGCTCCTTTTAACATTCCATTCAAGAAAAGAGATGCTCCTCTAACCCTTTCCTCCAAAATTTCATGAAAAATAATTAGGATAATAGGAGTTATTGCACACAGATGAGCATCATTTACCATTGAAGCTGATCGACTGTTTGTAACAAGGTTTGATCCTCCATAGTTTGAACTGAGATTTCCAATTGGTGCATTATGGGATGGTCCCAATAAACTGTGTATATCACTGTGGCTAGTAGGCAGACTGGTAGAAGGTCCAACTGCATGGTTCCGCAGCACATGGATAGCATCATCCAGTCTGTCTAAACGGTCCTCCATTCGAGACTGCTGTAGGAATCAAAACAACACAGGGTGGTTACTGCTGGTATCTACTCAATTTACTAAGCTTCTACATCTCCTATTCAGGGATATCTGGAAGGCAGCAAGTGCAATGCAGTATTAACTTGCTTCAAAAGTGACTACCTGCACTTCAAATCAACAACAACAAAGGCAGCTATCTTCAGTCACTGCTTTATAAGACGAATTTATCAACCTATCAGGTTATTTCTTTTAGTTTCTATAATAAATGAAGGCTACTATGTCAATACTCAATTACAGCTGATAGAAAGGGACAAACTGTACTTTAACATGATCTTTGGATGATGTCAATTTGGGGAAAGGCTCTCAAATCTACTTAGTTTTTAAGTTTTAGGTGAGAAGAACACACCTTATCTTCAATAGTGTACACATCAGATAAGCTTTTTTTTTTTTTGGTTTTTCAAGACAGGGTTTCTCTGTGTAGCTTTGCACCTTTCCTGGAACTCTGTAGCCCAGGCTGGCCTTGAACTCATAGAGATCCGCCTGCCTCTGCCTCCCGAGTGCTGAGATTAAAGGCGTGCACCACCACCGCCCCAGATAAGCTCTTTAACAAAACTGAAGAAAAGACATCTACTGCCCAGGTCACACATGCCTTATACACAAACACATTAGGATTCTGAAAACCAAAAGCACATGCCAGTAGAGCTCTTAAAAGAAGCCATTCTCAACAGACACATCTACTTCTAGCACTGCTACAAGAGCTGCAATGCTCATCTGTTTGATTTTTAAAAGACGCTGGAGTCTGTACAGCTTGATAATTTTAAATGGATAAGGGACGTTTAAATAATTTAAACACACAGAAAAAGGCACCATCTAAAAGAAATAGTACCTCACAGACATCCTTTAAGAAGGACATTGCATCTTGCAAATGCTCGTGAAGTTGCTGCTCAACTCGATTTTTCTGGCAAAGTCAAGACAGAACAGGAGGCAAAGCACAGGTTAAGATTAACTCCAAAAGAGATGAGGAAATAGCTGATGTGCTTGTTGGCATAACCTGTTAGTAAAGTTAATGTGGAGATCTGCAAGGTCTACTTGTATTAAGTTCTGAAAAGGCTGGGATTTAACAGGGACTCACAAGGTTAGCATTTAAACAGCACACACTGCTTGGATTTGCTTGCAAAATATGTGAGAAGACAACTTCTCCTCAACTTAAAATATTTTGTTAGGCACAGAAAAAGTGTGTTTCTGTTTGCAACCTAGAATTACTGAATGATAGTGTGACTTAGCATATCACCAGATCGCACTCATTTGTTTATTTTTATTACACTTTGTGATTCTGGGTTACAAATGTAAGCACACAAAAGCAACAGTAGTGAACACTCTACCACAAATTCTTCACCTTGGAGGACTAGTCCTATCTGTCTGGCAAGCCATGTTGTGCTTGTGCGATATGTACGTTTTTATTATAAGACGATACCAGAAATACTTTTATAATAAAAATTCATATCAATTAAAAGTATAATATAAATATAATAAACAACACATGATTTTGAATCAATGGATTTGATTTGTCTTTTTAAAAATAAATTTCCTCTCACACATAAACATTGACAGTAGAAAAATTAAGTCTTATATTTTTCAAAGAAACAAAAGTCCTTCAGTACTCCTTTAATTCCATTTGTCTATATAAGTCTTATGTCCCAAAAAAACAGATGACAATAAGGACACCTAAAGTATCATATTGTCTACTAAATCGGGTCATCTGTTAGCAAAGAATTCGTGAGTAATGCTATCCTACTGTTTCTTTACTGTTATATAAGACTTAGAAACAACAATAGCAAAACCACTACTAACAAAAACCCTCTGAACCCTAAAGCAAAAGTCTGTAACAGCTGAAAAGACAGTAGAGGCTCTTACCAGGGAGTGAAGTGAGTTTTCATAGCTTGGGGATGAAGGTGCTTGCCCTCCAGCTCTGGGCCACTGACTGGTACCTGTTACATCAAAAAGTATTCATATGTATGGATGAATTCAATGTCTTGGTGATGTTAAGGAAAGGGTAAAATACTCAGTAATAATAAACAAATAATGGAAAGCTTGTTTACCATTCAGCATAATATTAGCAACTTATAAGCACAAAACATTGGAAAACTTTTTAATATACCAATTTAGTAAGGTAATTAAACATGAAAAAGTCCATAAAACACAGCTAGCATTATGTTTGTATATTCTTTAGACTTTGTCTACACACATGTGCATCTTTGAATATGTACATCTCTTTAAAATGTTTGCTTCCCCATAATGGCTTTACAGTGTTTGATAATGTTATTAATGATGACATTAATACTTGCTGTTTGTACCATGATTTGCTTAATTACTCACATCTTATCACTAGCAATTTTTTTTCCCTTTGAGACAGGGTCTCCCTATGTAGCCTTGGCTGTCCTGAAACTTGCTATGTAGACCAAGATGGCCTTCAACTCAGATCTGCCTGCCTCTACCTCCCAAGTGCTGGGATTAAAGGCACGTGCCACCACGCCCCAGCTGGGTTTCGACTGAGCAGCAATGCTATTCTGATTGTTACCACAATATATATGAGATTCTTCCTCTGGGGAGTACATTTCCAAATGAAGTAGTATTTCTCAACTTAAAGAGTGTATACACATTCATGTGCATCTTCTGACAGTGCCCCTAGCCATGCATGGATGAAGCAGTTTCAAAGGCTAAAATGTACTAGGTGTACCAGCTAAAAAAATGTTTAGGTGGGGAGATAATCATACGCTAAAGACCCCAAATTATTGATACAAAAAATCATTTCAACCAGACGGTAGTAGCACACGCCTTTAATCCCAGCACTCAAGAGGCAGAGGCAGGTGGATCACTGTAGGCCAGCCTGGTCTACAGAGTTCCAGGATAGCTAAGGAAACACAGAAAAACCCTGTTATGAAAAAAACAGAAAAAAAAAAATCATTTCAACCATTTTGGTCCAATCTTCCTCCAAAGTCTTATGTGATCAGTCTGTGACAGGAGCCAGATCATCCGATCAGGTGCTCTGAAATGTTTGAAGACATGACAGTCAGCAGGCACACAAATGCTTTGCCAAGCAGGCAGTGTCTGTGGTTCCTCACAAGCTTAGTGATGATGGTACATAGGAATGCACTGCATCAGTCACATGAGAATTCTGCACTCAGAAGACTGTATATGTATGTTGGGGACTGAACCCAGAGCCTCATACATGTTAAGCTATATTCCCCAGCCTTATATTTATATTTTTTGGATAATGATAAAGAAACCATGCAACAGGTCATCGAGATGGCTCAGTGGGTAAAGATGCTTGTAATCAAGTCTCACAACTGAGTTTGATACCTGAAACCCACATAATAGAAGAAGAGAACTGACTCTTGCTAGTTGTCCTGACTTCCAGATGTATATATCATGATAGGTATGTACACACACACACACACACACACACACAGAGAGAGAGAGAGAGAGAGAGAGAGAGAGAGAGAGAGAGAGAGAGAGAGAGAGAGAGACACAGACAGAGAGAGAGAAACCATGCAAAGATCTACCTCTAATATCACCCATTTAACTATATATTAAAAAAAAAAAGATGGGGGAGAGGAGAGGAGGAGAGGAGGGAGGAGTAACTGTGGTCGGGATGTAAAAAATAATAACAAAAAACCATTAAAAAAAAGACACATACTTAAACTTACTTTGTTGTTGTTTTATTATTGATTGGTCTACACACTGTTACAACACAAGTTAAAGCAGAATATTAGTAGGGCTAAGTCAGTGATAGACATCTCTTTGAACTTCATACAAATTCTGAGCTACACTTCGTGGACAAAGGTCCTATAACTGTACTAGTCACCTAATATTTTATGTTGTTGATCACAAAGGGGATGATGAATAGTTAAACAAGGCAGAGCTAGCTCAAAAGTCAGCACCATCATCTGGTAGTATCAGCAGGCAGTTAGTGGAGGCTGGGAGTGTGGTTCAGTGGTAGAATACTTGCCTAGAATGTGTAAGTCCCTAGGTTTGATCCCTAGCATGGTATATACATTTTGGTATACACAAAAATAAAATAAATAGTTTTATCTTAATCTACCTTATAAAGATGATCTTAAGAGATATGAAAGCATGCCTCCAAGCTAAATGTCTTTCTGGTAATGGAACATTAACACCATCTCCCTCTGTGTATAGATTCCAATGTAATAATTAAAAAAAAAAAAAAAAAGCATGGTAAATATACCAAAATCTTGGCAGTCTTGGAATACTGGTGTCTTATTAGCCATAGATGAGACCTCTGAGTGGGGTGGTAGTCAGATTCCAGACACAGACCATAACATTAGCTAGCATGCATCTGATACTAGATAGAGCTATAGCTTCATCTCCTTGTAAAATTAGCATGAGAATAAAATACACAGGTTAAATTTAGAACCATACTGGTGCCCCAGCCTATAATTACCAACGACTGCATACAGAATAGAGGAAATGAACAGCGCAAAGGCTGCAAGTCTCGTGTGACTTAGAATAGGCTGCGTTCCTTCCCTTAGCCCCTCACTTGATGTTTGTGGCTGAACATGTCCGCAGGGAGAGCACGTACTTTGTGGGAAACAATTTCTTTAACTGTCCTGCAGTCTATTTTTTTTTTTTTTAAAGTAACCAGCCACTCTAGAAATGTGGCTCTTAGTTTAGAAGGATTACAGTAAATTTACTTATTAAAATTTATTGAACATATTTATAGGAAGCAAGCTAGGTGGTGACTAGGGTTAGAGCTGAATTATTTCTGGGAAGACTTTGGTCATATCTAAATTTATGCATGTTTCTGATTTGCTCTTACTCTGATCAGCACTTAGAAAGTACTTCCTTCACCCAGTAGAACTGGTTCATACACAGAATGGATACTCTCTCCTGTATAGCTAAGAGCATGTCTAGGCCTTAGTTCACTTATTAGTTCTCTCTTGTTTCTGAGACAATGTCTTACTATGTACCCTTGGGTGGCTTAGGACTTGCTTTATAGACCAGGCTGGAAATCCATCTGCCTTCTCTGTATGTCCTTCCCTGCTGGGGATGTCTTTCTGTATGCTGTGAATGTGTGTTGCTCTGATTTGGTTGATAAATAAAACGCTGATTGGCCAGTAGCCAGGCAGGAAGTATAGTATAGGCAGGATAAGCAGAGAGAACTCTGGGAAGAGGAAGGAGGAGTCAGGAGTCGCCAGCCAGACACAGAGGAAGCAAGATGTGAAGGCAGAACTGAGAAAAGGTACCAAGCCATGTGGCTAAACATAAATAAGAATTATGGGTTAATTTAAGTATAAGAGCTAGTCAGTGGTAGGCCTGAGCTAATGGCCAAGCAGTTTTAATTAATATAAGCCTCTGTGTGTTTACTTGGGTCCAAGCGGCTGAGAGAGATTTGAACAGGAAAACTTCAGTTACACTCCCCGCACTGCCCCTGCCCAGCCCCCTCAGTACAACACAACGCTTGGCTCTGAGTTATTTCTTACTCCAGGACCCCAGTAGTTTCTCTTTGTAACCTCACCGTAAACTCAAGCCTTCAGCCCCGCCCCACTGGAATCCTAATGCTTACTGTTTCCCACAATATACTCCAGTCACCCTTTCGACACATGACTAGATGAGGAGGGCAGCCACTTTCTAATATCCAGATTTGTGCTGCACTCTTTCCTTTATACTCACAAAAATACTCCTCCTATTCAAATTCTCTTCATAAAACCTGTGCCCTAACCTGACCACAACTCAATCTGTGGCTGTATTTTCACAACTCATCTAAAAACTTAGTGAAGTCAGGCAAGTGATTTAACACTGAGGCATGCTCCCAGACAACATACACGAATGTTTTGATTAAACTGACATAAACCTAAATTCAACTTTTACTGTGAGGTTCTGAGTACTGCTACCAGGTCCTAACATTACAGACCTTCTTCATCTATATCCCAAATGAAGGTAAACAAAGTTAAGGAATGGTTAGCTCTTATCTGCCTCCCAATTCCCATATTGAACATATTCTCCTAACATAAATGTGTGTCGCTTTTTAAACTGTAGTAGGCACAGCCAATTTCTCTTTCACCTTGATGCCAAAGTCCTGAGTTTGTTCAAGGGGATGAAGGGATGGACCTGTTCTGTTCTAATACCATGAGAGGATAATTCTATCCCAACTTTGGATAAATCTCAATACCTAAGATAAACATGGCAGGTCCCCTTCAGATGCAGGTAACTGAGGTAGGCCCAGTGCTGGCCAATAAAACATAAGGATAAATTGACAGGAGAGGCTTCAAGAAAAGATTTCTTAAGAGACATGGAGGGAAAAACGGTCTTTTTTCTTATACTGGATACTGTTTGTAGTGTCTCAATTGTCAGAAAGAACCAACCGCTAGGAGGTAGAGCAGGGGCTCTGATATGCAGATTCACAGCTAGCCTGCTATGGGCTTCTTGTTACCTAAGAACAAATGCTCACACACCTTTAATCCCAGCACTTGGGAGGCAGAGGCAGACAGATCTGAGTTCAAGGCCATCTTGGGCTACACAGCAAGTTTCAGATTAGCCAAGCTACATATGTAGTAACATTCTGTCTCAATGATCACCCCCACCTCCAACAAATGCTCTTAATGTTCAAGCTAGAAGGGATCAGAGTTCCTTTTCCTTTCATCCCAAGCTTCTTAATAAGCACAATGTCTTAGAAGCATCCTCACAAGTACTTGAGATAAAAATGTATGCTCCTGGAGTGGAAATTTCTGGAGGAAGATGAGATGGATTTACTCAAGAATGACAGCCATGAAGCTGCCTGTGAGGGAGGGTCTGTTGCCTGTGTGTCTGTCCTCACAGATCCTGTGCTAAGTCAGACTGATGGTCAGGCATAGGGAACAGGGCTAACTGTGGACAACCCACTTATTCCAGATACCACATCAAGGCCACATAAAGTACAAAGCAATCTGTACAAACAGGAGCTCTGGTTTGCTGTTTCCTTTTCTTGTGACTATGAACATTTATCACAGTGCTTTTCCTTCCTCCCCGTCTCTGCTCTACCATAGTGTGGGTATTCACGTATGCAAGGGAAGTAAAGACGAGAAAAGACAGGAGAGACACGCCTTTATAAATACAATCTAACTTGGTGTTTCAGTAGCATTATGTGAAAATGGTTCTCTATGACTGCTAAATTCAAAACAGGCCTACCAAACATCATATAACCAGTAGTCTACATTTTGAGTAGTTATCTGAGTTATAGAGAAAAAGACTAGGACTAGTTAAACCTCACTTAACAATGGAGGAGACCTCAGACTTGAACCAGTCTGTTTCACTCACACCTTCTTAGACACTGAGCACCAGGCTCCCCTCCAGTAAAGGCAGACATGGACACATCAGATGACAAAGTGCAAAAACAGGCTGTGGCAAAAATTATGCCAAGGATTTTGGTAAAACAGTGCCAAGATAGAGAGCAGGGCTAAGTGACATCATTCTCCCTGTAACTTCAGCTCTGTTAAACAACTCTAAGTCAATGGGTCTTTCATCATCTTGCTTAAGTGAGCAACAGCTGCTTCACATTTCCTAGACAGCTGAAGCCATGTCTTTGAAAAAGTGGCCTAGCCTGCTACTAGGCAAGAGCAGCTGCTGCAGCTCAGCATGTCCCCCCTGGAATGTGGCTGAGCAGAGACCCAGGACTAACAAAGCACAGGTGACAGACAATAAGAGTCCTGACTTCAAGGGACCCTGCACAACACAAGAGTGCTTAAAGGAAACTACCACTGTCTAACCGTGGCTAGACAGGAAAGCAGAGCCGCTGCTGAGGCCAAATGCTGGGGAGGATGTGGTGATTCCACCCAGTTGTCTAATAATGTCTCCTCTTCAAAACAAACATACTTTTCTTCAGCAAGTCCCTCCCTTCCAAATGTTGCTTAGAAAAATATGGGTACGGTTTTAAAATTATTGCTTGAATGATATTTTCATGACTTTATTTAATACTAATAAAAATTACCATTTATAATTATAGTATCTCAACAAATTCATTCCATAGGATAGTTCTAGAACTTGTCAAAATTAATGTTCAAAATCAGGAGAAAGGAAAAGAAACTGAACCATTTCAGCAGCTCCACTAATGCTGCTCATCCACAGCATAGTCTTTTTCTCAACAGAAAACTATGCAGTCCCCTGGTAAGTTTTCATATAAAAACGTGTAATTACAACCTAGTAGTCTCAAAGAAGTTATCTAAGTTACAATAATGGGTATTGGAAACTAACACAGATTATTTAAGAACCTAGGATGATTACGCATAAATAATTCAAGATGAGCAAATATTTCAATATTTCTTCAAAATGAACTCCAGGGACAGTTTCTGATATTTATTGTCAAAATGATTTTTTCATAATTTAAATAGGATTTTACTGAAATGTTGTTGAATCAGAATTATTTTCAAGTAGAAGACTTGTATATACCATGAATAAAAGAAACTCACCTGTGAGAGGTGAAGGAGATCCCACTGGTGTTGATGGGTTGGATGGAAAACTACTGCTTGTGTGGTCAGGAGAATAAATCTAACCAGAAAAATAAGAGATACACACGTGTTAGATAGCAGTGAAAATACAAACCCATTCATGAAGATGTCTCTGTGATCTTGGTCACCCTACTCCAAGGCTCACAGTGAAAACACTTTCATCAAACTGTTCTTGTCACCAGACACCAAAGTAGCTTCAGTTTTCAAACTAGGACAAAAAATATTATACAATTTCAAATGTGAGAGGAATAACACAGATATATAGTTCTTAATTATTGTTGTCGGAAAGTTTCTAATGAAGACGTGAGGTTGGGTATGGGTGCACCCCTGCAATTATCAACACCTGGGAGGCAGAGGCAGGAGGATACCTAGTTCAAAGCCAGCCTGGGCTACACAGCACTAACAGGCCATGGAGAGTAGCCCACAACTGTGACTAGCACTTGGGAGGCAGAGGGGAGACTGCAACTTTTTTTTTTTTTTTTAAGCAAAGAGCCTTTATTTTTTTTCTTTCCTTTTTCTTTTTCTTTCTTTCTTTTTTTTTTTTTTTTTTTTTTTTTTCCTGGAGCTTAGGACTGAACCCAGGGCCTTGCACTTGCTAGGCAAGCGCTCTACCACTGAGCTAAATCCCCAACCCGAGACTGCAACTTTAAGGTCCCATATTTGCAGTGAGTCTTTGCCTCAAAATAGAAGAAGCTATTGTAAAGTTAAAGTATCTGAAAAGTAAATAATCTTTAAAGAATATACCATCCAAGTAATATAAAAATGATAATCTCACAAAAAAAACTAAAAAAAAAAAAAAATAGGGTCTTTTAGGTCGTTTTGTTATTGGTGTTTGAGTCAGAGTCTAGGTTAGGTCATCAGGATCCCAACAGGCTCAGACCTTGCATTTGTGATCCTCTTGACTTAGGCTGCAAGGTCTGGAGTTGTAAGTGTGTCACATGAAGCCTGGCCATTATGCATCAAAAAGGTCTTTAAGTCAAGCATAGTGGAGCACTCCTTTAATCCCAGCAGAAGGAGGCAGAGGCAGGCAGATCTCTGAGTTTGAGATCAGCCTGGTCTACAGAGTGAGTTCCAGAACAGCCAGGGTTACACAGAGAAACCTTGTCTCCAAAGTAACCACCACCACCACCACTACCATCACTACCACCCCCACTGCCACCACCCTCGTTAAAAACAAAAACAAAAACAAAATCCCCACAAAACTTTGAAAAACAGTTTTTTTTTTTATGTTTTCCCTTCTAAAAAGCTAGCTAAAGAAGATTAATAGTTACCCCTTACTCCTTTAAAAAGTTACTCGTCTGTTTTAGCTCCAATAATTGTGTATTAAATTAAGCTTTCTCTCAAAGGACACTAAACTTCTACAAACATGTCTCAATATCTTTATCATTGTGACTCATTTCTTATGTTCAGGAGTCAATTGTACTTTTTCTTTTTCTTTTTTTGGCTTTTTCAAGACAGGGTTTCTCTGTGTAGCTTTGCGCCTTTCCTGGAACTCACTCTGTAGCCCAGGCTGGCCTCGAACTCACAGAGATCCGCCTGCCTCTGCCTCCCGAGTGCTGGGATTAAAGGCGTGCGCCACCACCGCCCGGCTTTGTACTTTTTCTATAAGCAACCAATGTTAACTTCATAAAGCATGTAATACAGCATCGATGAGGGAGGGAGGGAGGGAGGGAGGGAGGGAAGGAAGGAAGGAAAAATGATGACATTGATGGTGAAGAGAGAAGTGAGAAAATAGTCACAAAACTGCATTCACAGATTAGTTTGCCTTGCTGACCATCACTCCTCACCCGTGAGAACCAACTGTGAAAGCCCTGGAGAAACAGCAGCCTCCGTAGCAGCTGGCAGCTCCTACTTCTGTGCTGGTGCTTACAGGGTATTCTGAGCTCTCCATTATCTGTCTCCTACTCTCAAAGCTTGCCAAGCCGCTGCTGTGCTGACAAGTGATGAGGGATGGTAGAAATGGCAGAGCCTGTGCTAGGAATTCTCACTGGAGTGACTTTTGGGCTTCAGGTTTACCTATGTTCCATCTCTTTTACTCTCCAGTTTCCTCAAAGGTTTCCCCAGAATCCCAAGTACCCTCCTCTTCTCTAGTCACCACCCGGTTTACACATGCTGGTGAAGGACTCCTGAGCTAACAGCTCTTGCCTGACTTCTCCACCTGGGCAGACGAAGTAGGACATGTGAACTCCGAGTCACCACTCTGCTTCCTACCCTCCCCACCTTTTCACTTGTTCCTCTATTTTGGTTTGTGCTCCCCCTTTTCTTTGGCCTGGCTCTCTCCTTTGTAGATACCAATATTCACAATTCTCAGTTTCTGGGATAGGTACACATCATTCTCATACCGCTTTATTTATTTTTTAAATTTTTTTTTTTTTTTGGTTTTTCGAGACAGGGTTTCTCTGTGTAGCTTTGCGCCTTTCCTGGAACTCACTTGGTAGTCCAGGCTGGCCTCGAACTCACAGAGATCCGCCTGGCTCTGCCTCCCGAGTGCTGGGATTAAAGGCGTGCGCACCACCGCCCGGCTTATTTTTTAAATATTTTTTTAACATAAAACATTTTATGTACAACTGCAGGAGAAATAATACTCAGATAGTATGAACATAAAAACAGGTTATAATCTAAAAGTCTAGGGTTATTTTAAACAGTAAAATATTTTCTCTGTAGAAAATAGTATAAACGATAACATTTCCCAATAAGCCCTTTTAAGCCAAATGATAGCTGAATTATACATATAAATATTGATTAGATTCTGGGATACAGAAGAAACCTATCTTCATCTGTTCAGAGAGCTGTTTTCCTTAAGCCTCACACCACTTTAAATCGCATATGTAAGTGTGTGGAGGCCACAGGACAACCTCAGGTATTGTTCCTCAGGAGATGTCCATCTTATTTTTGGAGACAGGCTGTCTCCTTGGCCTAGACCTCTGGCTGGCCGAGCCTTAGGGATCCATTTGTCTGTCTTCCCAGTGTTGAGACTTGTTTGTTTTTTTCAAGACAATTTCTCTGTGTTAACATCATTGAACTCACAGTGATCCACCTGCCTCTGCCTTCCAAGCACTGGGATTAAAAGCATGTGCCGCCACCACCTGGCTCCAATACAGATCATAAAGAGTGATAAAATTTGCTATAATACTTATCAGTAAGAAGATTCTTTAAATGGTGGAATGCATCTTAATATTTAGGTAATGGGGATCAGTAACCAAAGTAAGAAAGTGAAAGAGCTTGTTATATATAGTTCACTTCACTCCAAATCTATAGCATGGTATGAATTTTTAGAACAATTACATGGTAAGGTTCTGTGACTGGTGAGAATCAGTGTATCTCATGCTCAGGTAGGCAATGGCTTTCTGGGTGTGAATGGATTGCCAATTTTTTCAACTCTGCCCTTTCAGTGAAGCAATCCCTAAGTAAGTCAAATGCTGGTGAGAGTTCCTTTAAGTCAAAGAAAACAGAAGTTATACTTCAGAGTCATGTATGATCACTATTTTGAGTGATAGGAGAATGTTCTGATCCTATACTCAAAACGCGTGAGCTTTTGAGAATCATGGTGTAAACAGGAGAAGTTATACTAAAATGTATCTTTCTCAAAAGAAGTTTCTCCATGTGTATAATAGAAGTCATTTTTACCATTTATTCATTACATTTGCGGTTTGATGTGACACCACACAGAACTGTTATTCATTCTTTATCTACATTTTAAAAAAGGGAGTAGGGTTCAATTCCCAGCACCCACATGGCAGCTCACACCTATCTGTAACTCTAGTTCCATAGGATCCAACACCCTCATACAGACATACAAGCAGGCAAACACCAATGCACATAAAATAAATAAAAAGTTATTTATGGGTAGGGCAGATGAATGGCTCAATTTGATCCCCAGGATCCACCTGGAAAGAGATAGATTCCTGTAAGTTGTCCTCTGACCTCCACACTTTGATCATGGCATGTTTGTGCTCCTTACCTCCTCCCAACAAAACCAAACCAAACCCAGTTTTACTCTCACAGAGAACACTCAGGGAGGGAGGAAGACCACGAGCACACCAAAGCCTTTCAGACCACTCCCCCAGCCTGTGTCTCTGCAGACTCATTCTATAGCCAAATCACAACGGAATTACATTAGTTCATAAAAACTGTGACTGTTTTAGAAATCCTAAACGCCAGGCTTTTTTGGCAAAGAACATTCTAAATAAAGATTTCTTTCTCTATTTTCTGGTCAGAAAGGACTCCAATATTGTGTTTAAAGAAGAAAAATGTCACTTTAAAAATGGAGGTGGCAGTGACTTAAGAGTCTAGGGCAGAAACAAAGTCAGGGCTCATTCTACATGCAACCCACAGGCACCCACAGTTAAATGGCCAATGATGAATAACTCCCTGCACCTTCTGCCAGGCTTAAACGGTAATATTCCTCATTTTAGTGCAACAAATGAGGCTCCTCCTCCTATCAGTCATGGTCCATTCCAATCAGTAGGGTGCCAATAAAGCCAGAGGCTAATGAAAAGAGCCTCAGACAAAAAGAAACAATGGAGAGCTCCAGGCCCAACCCTGGAACTGAGAGTCTAAGGTTTTAAACACTGAAGCTTTTGCACATTTCAGTTAATCTTTATTATGCTAATGTTATTGAGTCTAAGGAACAAAGAAACTTATTTCATGAATTACTTCTAAACGTCAACTTCCCTGGATTTTCTTTTCTTTTGTTAGAGACTACTGACCATTTAACTATCTAGATTAAAACACACACATTCTCCCTCTCTTCTTCCCTCCCTGGCTCACAGAAATCAAAACATAAATTATCACAAAGAAGTCTGATATAATCAACAAAGTTAAACAGTCCTCTCGTTTGATCTCTTCTAAATTAAAGACTGAATGTTTTGATATGGTATTAGGCACTGAAATAAACCAGATGTTTCTTCCTCCATATAACTCTCCATGGGCACAGTCTTAAAGGGTGATTGTCTGGCAAACATTCAGGGACACACAGACTTTTCCTTTTCTTCTATCTACCCATGTCTATTATCTAAACTAGTGCACAATCCATAGGGCTTTGGGGACTTTGTGTAAATACCTTCATGTACAATTCTCTTTCTTGCTATCCTGAGATTAAGACCACAATTATCCAGGCTTAAACCTAAAATAAAGGAACCTTTGCAAACGCATTATCTGGCCTTACATGTTTAATCACGCAGTATTCCGTGTGTTCTTTAATACCTAAACTGCAGAACAAAGGTTGTACTCTCTGGTGTTTCACACATGAAAGACCTTCTAAGACAACTGGGAAACTAGAATTAACTTCTAAAGACAACAGCAGTGTTTTCTCATCAAAAGTAGATGCTGTATTATATTAAAGATGCCACATTCTAGCCATCTGCAATGCTTAACGTAAAATTCTGATACGCATGTCAGGTTCTCAGATGTAATCCTCATTAAATTTCTTCCTCTCATCTCCCCTAATTCTTCCAATCACCAGACAACTCACTGTTTTTGCTTTTTAGTACATTTTAAACACTACACATCATTTATGAGAATGGGAGTATATAAGGAAAACTGGAGAAACAACATTGTTTGGGGAGATAGAAGGAGACTGAGGGAAGGGATAGGAAGTGTGCATATGAGGGTCTGCAGCGATGGAGCAGATGGAATGCATCACTCTCAGCTATGACAGAAATGATTTATGGAATGACCTGGCTGTTCCCGCCTAGTAACAACACAGGATGAGAGAGCTGAGTTTCCATGACAACCAAAGCCCACCCACTAGCTAAATTAAACATTTCTTCCTGGCTTCCACTCAGAGTGAATTCGGATTTTTCCTCCAAATGCCATCCTGGTTTGGCTAGTATGCTGTTCATAATATGGAAGGAAATATCAAGGATGTCAGGGTAACTAAAGTAAGCTTGAAGGACTCCTGAGAACATCACACAGTCTTGTCTGCCCATACAATGGTTTCCATATATACATTTTCCTCAGAAAAACAAAAACCTGTGAGAAAAAAAAAATGACTCCCAAATGGAGGTTTTATTTTTAAATTTTGCTTAATATTGAGTCAAACGCTACTTGTCCTCTTACATATGAATGAACTATCTGCTACTGGTTCTTATAAAATGAGGAGGAATATGGCATGCCAAACAAATACCAAGACCAATTTTCTTCCTACACACGAAGTTTCCTTCAGTGAATAAATTCAGAAAACAGAAAGGACAGCTCTCTTTAATCATCCTGAACACCTCTAAGACAGTCCCTATAGCCCAGCTTCCTAGACACCCAGAGCAGTGGAGAGGAGCAGTCTGAGGCTAGTTAGGTGGGGGTTCTTTTGTATATGAGCACTATCCTTACTAGCTACTGATCCCCAGGGCAAACTACTTAATCTCTGGAGCCCAAGTCACTTAACCTTTAACCCTCAGTTCCCACACCTGTAATGTAGGGGCAATAATGCCAACCTTACAGGGTTTTCTTGAGGATTAAATGAAATAGGGCATGGAAACGCTTAGTGCCAAGGAACTAGAAAGCACTCAGACCACAGCTGATCATTTCTGTGGGTTTGTACCACCATTATTATTACATATGTTCCAAGATTAAATCCAGCAAACATTTACTGTGCTCCATTGTGTGCAGAGTTCCAATATGTGGCAGAAGAGTTTGACTTGGCTTCATTTCTCAAAAAATTCATACTTACAGCTATAGAGAAAGGTTTATTTACTCAAACAATACATAAAGAAGTTTCTTTCTTCAAGAGCTCAACAGCTGCTCACATATCAGAGTTCTACTTTTCCTATCAACAGCAAATGTTTGAGAAAGTTCATTGGACTGCAGACAAAAATGTAAGAAAACTCTGAAATTCTAAAAGACATACTGCTTAAGACTAAAAGAGGAAGGAAAAAAGTTAAGGTCTAAGGAGAAACTTCACAAAACAGAAAATAATTTGAATTTGAATAATTAAATTTGAGTCTTTACAGACAATAAATACCCTTCTCTCCTTTCTGGCTTTAGCATTTCAAACTAATTTTAACATTTTAAGAGTCAGATATACTAAACTGTTATCACTGTGGTCCTTACTGTTTTGATGGGATAAAGACTAGCTGTACCATATTATAAAATCTCTTTCAATCAGTTTCATTCATTTTAGCACAAGTCTTTCAATGATTCTGAGCCCCACCCCTTGGTTTCTGAGTGAACCAGCTGTAGCTGATTGTTTTTTCCTAATAAATAAAAGTATTTTCCATCTTGTGTAAACCCTTATAAAGGCATTTCCTTCACATAAGATGAGTTGGATTTTTTTCTTGGCTTCTCTTGATTTATTTAAATGGGCCACTTGAGAATTTCAAACACATATATTTCCCCAAATTCCTCTGTTTTACCTGTATCTGTTCAACTCAAATAAAGACGTATTTAAATGAAACTACAATACAGTTCTTGTAGGTATGGATCAGGGAGGTGTTATCATGAACTAATTTAATGGTATGTACCAATATAAATAGAAAACAGCTGTTAAAAGTGTCGTAACTATGCCATTTACTGTCCACAAAATCTAAACCCTGGTTCCTCAGTAGAACGTGTACCCAATACTTACAGATGCCAAAGCCTTTCCAAGCGCATCACCCGTCTGTGAGCTTCCAGCAGCATTCCCTCTGGCTCCTGGATGGTTCAAACAGGTAAACAAATCAAGAAGACTAGCCAGAATGCTACTTTCTTCCCTTAAGCACGTACCTATTACTTAAAGGGTACCTGGCTTGTGACCTCACATGTCACAGTGAATCAGGAAACACTATGTGCTATTTAACAAGCTATAAAAATAAAGATGAGTTCCTTATTGGTTTTTGGATTAATGAAACTTAAAGGTTAATTATCTTCTTTCATTTTTATTTAAGCTAAATACTAAATATTTAATTGAACAATATGGATTTCAATAAAACTCTCAAATTAGGATTAGGAAGCTTTCCCAACTCAGAAGCTCACCTAGAATGCTATCTGATCCATTGATGGGAGGAGTATGGGAGGCAGCAACATACGGTGAGCTGCTGGTGCTGCCACGGTGGAAGCTGGACATTGGCGGAAGACTTGTGTTTATGTCTGTAGGTGACACGGAGTGTGGAGGATAACTCTAGAAGAGGAAGAGAGACATAATCTATTACATGTGTTCTGTAGGCTGGGGATACTGTTTAGTAGTAGAGCACTTGCCTAGCATGCATGAAGGTTTCAGTCCTTAGTTACGTGTTGCTCACACGATCATGCTCACACACACACACACACACACACACACACACACACACTCACACACACGCACGCTCACACAATCACACATGTGCATGCACATACTCTCTCTCACACACACAGAGATAATAAATAAAAAATTAAAGCATGCATTTTCTGAATAATATGAATGTACACTGGACAATCTGCATAAAAGGTTAAAATGAGCATGATGTAGGACAAGTTAGTATCTAGTGTGACAAGGCAGTCACACTGAGAAGTGTCATGGTAAAGTAAGCCTATAAATACTTCCAAGTTCAGAAGTTTTGGCATAACTGATTTTTACACAAAAATAAAGATGTAAGGACAAAATATTATTTGATAGCCTACCAAGCGGTCATGAGAATGAAGGCTGCCATAACTACTGGACTGAGACATGTGGGAAGTTGAGGTCCCCAGAATTCCACTAAAACCAGGCTGGCTCATCCCGTTTGATGAACTCCAAAGGTCAGAAGAACTGTGGGTCCCATCTAAGATAAAAAGAAAAATAAATACAAAGTTTTCCCTAGCCAGAATTTTTTATTTTGATTATGTAAAAAAAAAAAAAAAATCCAAAGGGTATAATGGCGATTGGTTTCAACTGTCCAGTTGCTACAATCTAGAATCATCCAGGAAAAGTAATTCAGTGAGGGAATGGCTAGATCAGACTGGCTGAGGGAATGTCTGTGAAGAGTTTTCTTAACTGAGTTAATGGAATGTGAATGGTACTATTTGTTGTCTGAACTATTTAAGCCTGAAAAAAAGTGAGCTGATCAAGTGAGGGCACATGCATTCACTTCTCTCTGCTATTGACTCTGATGTGCTGAGCTGTGTAAATCCCTACTGCCTTGACTTACCTGCTGTGATGGACTGTTACCCTTCTCTAAGATGCTTTCTGTCATCTTATTACAGCAACAGAAACAAATGATGCCTGCATATATGATTCCTCCTATCCAATCTAATGTTCGATCAGGGTTTCTTCCCTCCTACCCTCAAAATTACTATTTAAAAAGTAACTTATATAGTTAAAATAAAAGCACAACTGTAGTAGTGGGTTATTATAACAATCCTCAAAAAACATTTATTTCATACCAAGAAAGGTAATACATACTTGAAATGTAGGGGGCAAGTTGGATTTAATTTTTGGCTAAATGTTGAACCAAAGGCCTTAACCCATAATAAGCAACACAGATCATATCAGACACTCGAAAATATGGAATAGAGAAGTTTCTCTAACAGCAAGCTGAGGTAAAAAGTGACCACATTATATGGTGAAGCTAAGTGAGATGTCACAGTGACTTCATCTACAGCATAGTCAAGGAACCATTTATGTAATGATGTACAGCTCCCACATACAGCTCCTACATACACACTTCCCACAATACCAAACCACAGGAGACCAAGTAAAAATGATTTGTCAAGACAGGAATTAGAAGAAATGCAACACCTCTTTTCCTTAACAGCTACTCTTTATGGAACTACAATCCAAACCATAAACCACTACTGTTTCTAGCTTTCATATTTCAACATTCTAGAGCAAATCATGGCGGCTTTGCTCATTTTTCTCAGTAGTAAATGATCATTTTAAAGGTTTGTTGGATAATTTAATTAAATTACAATTAGCAATAAATGCCCTTAGAATATTGTATGGCTAAATTTTAACTGACTTAGAAACATAAACAAAAACACACCACCTAGAAAAGTACCGTCTGAATTTCTGCACAGCTGTCTTTTCTTATATTTAATGCCAGCACACCAACAGCTCTGGCTGGCTCTCAACTGCTGGTAGTGCTTACCTTGCATAAAGAAAGTGCTAGCGAACATACTGGTTGGTGGCTTGGGAGATGGATAACTAGGAGATTCACGGTTGAAATCGTCAGAATTTGGGGATGGTGCATACACCTTAAAACAAAACAGGAGATTTAATTAAAATGTAAATGATTATTATATTACTTATATAGAATGAGTTCTATGTTCCACAAAGAACCTAAAAAGGCTCATCTACTAATCTCTATTAGTACATGTCACAAACAGAAAGATTGCTACATAGCTGACATCAAATTCGGTTACTAACTACATGTTTCTTTTCAGCTGGTTACTAGAAAATAAATTACTTCAAATATTAACGTATTCCATCTTGTTATGACATTATAGTAGGTGGCTGAAAAGGCCTACGAGACTCAGAAAGGAGAACACAGCTTTCTTAGCAGTGTGTTTTGGAATATTAAGCAGCACACAAACTTTCCACTGTTGTAAACTTGGTCAGTTCAAACCCAGGGAATGAGAGGAAATGTTCCTGGTACAAGGCAAGCATGAAGGCCCAGCAATGTGGCTCAGAAACTTCCTTAACTTAGGAAATCAAATCAAATTCTGCTGAGAGGGCTTGGTTCTGACATTTCAGGTATACTTCCAAGTTTGGCACATAATCTTTAAGAAAAAGATTTTTAATCATTAGGGCAGCAATACTTTCCTTTAATGAACGTTTGCTCCAGATAAGGAAAGCATGAACATTTTGAACTATCAAATGGCCAACATTCACAATCTTTGGGAAACCTAAATGGGCAGCCAAATAAACAGTGAATGACATATGACCACAGCATACTGAACCTTAGAAGGGAAACAACAATAACAAGTAGTTATGTCTGAAGCCTGGCACAGAGGCTAATGCCTGCACCCCTAGGAACTCGGGAGGATGGATGGCTTCAAGTTCAACCTAACCTTGGCAAGAGTGAGGCTGTCTTAACATCAACCCTGCCAAAAAAAATATGTCTTAAACGGAAAAAAAAAAAAAAAAGCCACCTATAGATTGTAAAGTACACCAGAAGTATGAAAAAAAAAAAAAAAAAGAAAGTGACTAATTTCAGCAGCATAAGAAATTAGCTTTATTTTAATTTGTTGGGGGTACATCCATTAAGTTTCACTATAAAGTAAAAAAAATTAAATTTTACTTAACTAGGGAAAGTTAGCATTATCATTATGGAAACAAGCCACAAAATACACATTGTTTGCATAATCATTGAGATTTTCTGGACTCATATAGAAGAAACTTATCAACAGTTACATCTTAGAAGTGGGGAAAAGAACTGCTAGTATATATTGTAGCATTTTTAACTCAAGCACATGCTTTTAAACAGTGGTAAGGGGAAGAGCTGGGGTTCAAAGGACACAGCTCACTGGCAGAGTGAGCTCAGCAAACAAAGCTCTGGGGGTGCTGCTGGTTTACACCAAGGCTAACTGGGAGCAATTTTAAAAATTTACAAAAACTAGCAATTATAAATTCACAAGCTAACAAAATTTATTCTTCCCAAAAAGGCACTAACCATACAGATTTCTCAATCTTCCTGAACCTCAAATCTGTAAGGTGGCTCTTATCCTGTACCTCACAGGGGAAGATGAGATGAGGTAATGTATATAAATCAAATATTTAGTACAGTGCTTCTGATAGTGCAGGAAGTAGCCAGTAAGAGTTAGCTAATATACCATTACTCTAGCATGCCAACAGAAGGAGTTACACTGTTTGGTACCGGTCAGTTTTTAGCGCCATTTGTCACAGGTTTTGCAAGATTCGACTCTACTTATATGAGCCCAGTCTATTGTACATAAAGGCTAGAAAGTCCTTTCAAGTCTTCTGCTAGTCCTGATAACACTAGCACACACGTGTATTTTTATTTGGACTGGTTTTCATGCTTGGGAGAAGCTATGTTCTTAGGAATCACACAAAAGTTCCTGACAGGAGAGTGTAACATACACATGTATTTAACACATTTTTCTATTTTACACTAATTTCATAAAAGATTGCATTAGGGGAATGGCTTAGCAGGCAAAAGCACTGGCTGCTCTTGCAGAGGACCCAGGTTCTATCCCCAGCACCACATGGAGGTTCACATTTATCCATAATTTCAGTTCCAGGGGATCCAATGGCCTCTTCTGGCCTCCAAGGGCAACAGGCATGCAAGTGGTGTACAAACGTATGTACAGCCACCAAAACACCCACACACATAAAAAGAATAAAAAGATTAAAAAAAATGGACTTTAGTAGTGTAAAAAAAGAAACACCACGCTAGATTTAAGTAACTGTGTGTGTATCTTACAATTTTTTTTAGGAAAGGAATCTGACTATATTTTTTTTCTTAAGTTTCACCTTCCAAAGCCTGGCATGGTGGTTCACACCTGTCATCTCAAGACTTGAAAGGCTGAAACAGGAGGATTTCCATAAATTCAAGGATAGCCTCAGCTACATAGCAAGTTCCAGGGTAGTTTAGGTTACAGAGTGAGATCCTGTGTTAACTAAGTAAATAAGCAAGCAAACAAAGAAAATCAGCAAAGCTTCAGTTTCCAATCTTAGCAAAACTGATGTCATTTGCCCTTCTCTCTATAGAATTTCCTAAGAGAAGAGGACACAAAAAACAGAAAGTAGAGGAAATTTCTGCCTTTGCTGAGAAATACAAATCAGAATCAAACGTAGAAGACAGTATCAGAACATATGCTTTTCATTACAAACCTATTCTTACTACACATACACTTGATCAGAAATAACTCTCTAATTTATCCAATTCTATTCAAGTTATAGCCCAAAATATGTGAAACTCACACTTGAGAATTATAAAAAAGTTCAAGTTTTGATATATCATTTCATGCAACAAAAAGACCTACATAATTTATCTTAAAATTCAAAATGATTTGCTGATTTATATTTCTTTGTCTTTGGTACTTTCATTTCCTTATATGCCAAATAAGATATACTTATGATTCAAAACTTTTTGTAAGTTTGCCTTTATGACAAAAGTAAAGATATATATCTACTTTGATTCACAAATTGCAGATAACCAAAGAATGATGGCTATCACACAAAGCGAGGAAGCTGAGGCAAACAGAACAATTAGAGGAAAACATACACATATTTAGTTGCACTTGAAGACTCTGAAGCTGAACAGTAAAATGAGGCCTCACATTAGGGGCAAAATTTGTTTTTAGAGATAATCTCTGTACACAGATTTTGGGAATGAAAAGAACTTTTACAACATAAAACAGGACATGGTGACACATGCCTTTAATCCCAACACTGAGTTCCAGGCCAGCCTGTTCTACAGAACAAGTTCCAAGATAGCCAGGGCTATACAGGGAAACCCTGTCTTAAACAAAAAACAAAACAACCTCCTCCAAACACCATAAAAAAGATAGATTGTGGGCTGGAGAGATGGCTCAGAGGTTAAGAGCACTGGCTGCTCCTCCAGAGAACCTGAGTTCAATTCCTAGCAACCACAAGGTGGTTCACAACCATCTATAGTAAGACCTAGTGCCCTCTTCTGGAGTGCAGGGGCACATGCAGGCAGAACACTGTATACTAAATAAATAAATCTTAAAAAAAAAAAGATCGTACAAATAAAGACTGTAACTAAAACCCTAAACAACTTTACTGTTTACACACTAGCACAAGTTCATCATACTAGAAACACTTTGCAGTCTGTGGCTCTCAGAGGCCCCGCACTGTTCTAACTTTGCCTTTGGCACTGTAGCCATGGCCTGCAAAACACAGATGCAGAGTACAGACCAGCAGTTGTGCCAGTCTCGAGTTCAGATCAAAGCACAACTGATGTGGTCAGGGAGTTTATTAGCTCCAGATGTGGAAAAACAGTCAGCCAGTTCCACAAAAAGAGCAAGTCTTTCCTTGTTACAATCAGTACTGGCCACAAATTAAAACCAGACTGCTTATGTCATCCGATCACCTGTACACAGATGCCAGTTTTTTTTTTTAATTCTTTTTTAATGATACATTTAAATCTCAAGGATGATTCTGTAGCACAATTAACAATCTTAAAATTAAGAAACAAGTTAAGGAGTCCCTATGCTTTAAGATGACTAAAATCTACCAGGAGTCAAACTATTTTAAAGATATCAGAGAAAGGGACAACTAAGTATTTTAAGATGTTCTATTTAATTTCTAGACAGGAAGTTGCTTAAAATTCCAGCTTTGGTTTCAGAAAGTCAGGCACAGCCAGCTACTGCAGAGGTACTATTTTGCTTTAAGGTGTTAAGGTACATTTTCACTATCTGCTGAACTAACTCAGAGCACAACTGAAACAAAGCTCATACTTCTTTTCCATTATCATTAAGTCTGGTTGAAGAAAATAAACTCTTATTAGTATCTTGAATGTTCTCATCCCATATACCCCAGAGTAACTTTAAAAAAGACAGCCCAGCCCAGCCCAGCCCACTTCAAGGATATCTACCACAGTGACTATGTAATTATGCTCAGAATGTTTTACTTAATGCAACCAACTGGAGCCACTTTGGCAAAGACAGATTCCTCTCCACCTTGGATGATTCAGTTGAGACATATGAATGATCCCCAAATTTGAGGCAGGGAATTCTGGAGCTCTAAAGGTTGGCAATGTACACTACAACTCTTTTCAATATACCCATTTTTGTAATTAATATTGGAAACAGCCCTGCACAACAAGGAAACACATTGAGTCTGGTAACTACGGCGAAAAGATGAAAAGTAATAAATAAGTAAATCAGAAGCTTTAGCTAAAAAGAAAAACAGATCCATAGTCTGATGGCTGATATTTTGAATAGCTCAAATGACGAGCAGGGGTGAGTGTTCTCTAGAATGTGTGACTATTAATTAAGGGGCCCTTTCCCAGAACATGAGAAGACCTTCAGGTGATAAGGAAATGCTATCCTAAGTGCCACGCAATACAGCAGCCATTCAGCAGTGGCCATGTGAGATGTAGATGGTACAAAAAAAAAAAAAAAAAAAAAAAAAAGGAATTTTACATTTCATTTTCTTAATTTAAACTACCACACATGGGTAAACAGTCCTTCACTCAGAAGTTCAGACTACACAAAATACTCTGAAAGAAGCACTTGAAATCTCACACACTCTAAGGCCTATGAAAAAGCAATCCAAGTTCTCAAAACATTTTGAAAACTATCATCTAATTAGGAATAAAGAAACATGGATGGCTGGGTGTGTGGCTAAGTAGTAGAGCACTTGCCTAGCATACCTGAGGTCTGGGTTGGATCAACACTTCCAGCATGCAGAAAAGGAAAAGTATATACATTTTTCTGAACATTCTATGTGCAGACTTTTATTGGCTCCTTTGTCAGGATGGTTTTAATAATAGTTCTTTTTAAGTTTCAATCAATTATACTCAGTATCATTAAAAAATTTAATACATGCTAACATAGAAAACTAATATGTCAATAGTCTAGGCTAGTAACAGAAATTATCTTCAGTACATTCATGACAACCTCCAAAAATATATAAAAAAAAAATCACTTGACTAATTTATCTTATCATCACAGTTTTAAAATAAAAACATACTATGCCGGGCGGTGGTGGCGCACGCCTTTAATCCCAGCACTTGGGAGGCAGAGCCAGGTGGATCTCTGTGAGTTCGAGGCCAGCCTGGGAAAAGGCGCAAAGCTACACAGGGAAACCCTGTCTCGAAAAACCAAAACCAAACCAAAACAAAACAAAAAACATATAATCATCTGAATTATCTCATGGCTTATGTAATGATACTATACTGTAAACAAATATGTAGTTTACAAAATCTATCTGAGCACTTAAAACCTAAAAGGGGGAAAAAATAAGCCCAAATCAATAGAAAAAGAAAAATCCCAAACTAACAGAAACCCTGTATTTAAAAAAGAGAGAGAATTGACGCCGGGCGGTGGTGGCGCACGCCTTTAATCCCAGCACTCGGGAGGCAGAGCCAGGCGGATCTCTGTGAGTTCGAGGCCAGCCTGGTCTCCAAAGCGAGTACCAGGAAAGGCGCAAAGCTACACAGAGAAACCCTGTCTCGAAAAAACCAAAAAAAAAAAAAAAAAAAAAAAAAAAAGAGAGAGAATTGAGCCCCTGGGTGTATAATGTTAAACCATGTACATTTACGAGCCAGCACTCCAGGACTAAGGACAAAAATGAGGTATTCTTAGACAAATTTACTTTTCAATTTAGTTACTGCTGATTACTTATATTAAGCTAACACACAATGGTATACAACAGAGTAGTTCTATTTCTGAATTTCTAAGACCTGAATTTTTTAAAAAGAGGCTGTTAAATAATAAATAATATTTGGGCGTTAAAAAATATGTTACAACAAGTGCCAGATATACAGTAGAGGACTTAAGACAGTTCTGAAAATAATTTCCTAAATATTCTTCTAACTACTTTGTGTCCAGTATTTGTAAACATACAGATCAATGTGTACACTAGGTCACATACATAGAAACAAACTAACAAACCTTTAATTGATTTGTGGAGGCTGAAATTCAGGTCTTTCTACTTTGTTTCCTCTCTAATCAAAGTTAAACACAACCTCATAAAAAATTACATAAAGATGTTAGGGTCAATTTATAAGTGCCAGTTTAATTGGATTTGAAAAAAATCTTAATGCTTTGAGTATTTTAATACAACATTAAAATGGCAAATTTTGCCATAAAGTCCAATCCATTACTAGAGTTTTTATGGTAATTTCAATGTAAACAGAAAAGATTTAGAGAGTTCCAACAAAGCTGCATAGATGCTGAACCCACAGGCGCCACCAAGCCAAGTGAACCCAGTGCAGGGACACCAGTCAGTTCTGCCTGAGGTCCTCCTCTTCACATCAGTGTTACAGCATACTGGGCATCGGTGACGGGGAGAAATACACTAAATTCTGGAGGTTCCCCTCTCTTTTCCCCCAATCTCCAGGAACATTTCTAGAATGCAAAAACTCTCCTCTCTAGACAGTTGGTATTTACAGTTTTCTGTGCAAAGTATCTTGAAATCAACTGCTGGCTCGCTGAGAAACAAGCATTTTAATAGTACAATTTTTAACTGTGTAGAAATTTCCCCCACAAATGAGGTATATCTTAAAAATGGACATCACTGAGTATATTTCATTGGTCTTATAAATGCAACTGTTTTTCAAATAATGATAATCTTTCTTCAGAAAATGGTATTTCTAAGGAACAGCTTGGGTCTCACTTTCTTAGGGTAATAGGCTGAACAATGTGCATCACCTTTCAGTTATCTACATGAAAAAAAAAACTTCTTTGAATTCATATATTATAGTCTCAGCACCCTCACAGATTTATGCAAATGTTCTTATCATTCAATGTCTTTTTCAGAGAATTTTTGCATGACTTCATGCTTCCTATCATAATAATGTTACACTTAAGATGCTGGGCCCACAGATGGTCTGCACATTTGAATTCACTGTATGTTCTTCTCCCACAGTAACTAACATTAAACCCCCAAAAGAACACAACTTCAATTCTATATACTTTCACATTTTTGGAGGGCATGTGTATGTGCTTTTAATAATGATCATTAAAAATATTCACTTGAAAAAATAAGTCTTATAACAATTTGCAATGGAATTTGACTTCGCTACTATTCTAATCCTTACAAAGAAAGAAATTATGTGGGCACAGAAAGGCTAAACCAATTTTTAATGTAACAAATTATATTAGAAGAGGGAACCAGACAGTTTAATTTCTTATGTTTTTAAACACCTACAACAATTAACAGGTGTATTATTCAAAAATCGAAAATTCCTGCTTGACTTGGCTGAAGATATATGTCAGTAGTAAAGTGTTTGCCACCCATGTGTGAGGCCCTGGGTTCTATACACAGCCACAGACAGACAGACAGACAGACAGACAGACACACACACAGACACAGACACACACACACACACACACACACACACACACACACACACACACACGCACGCACGCACACACACACACACACACACAAAGAGACATAGATCTACACAAAGCCTGACAAGCCACACCTATAAGAACTGAGACAACTGGCATTATGACCAGGCATTCACAATTTATCTGTAAAGGTATTCTATTGTTTTCCCCAGTTACAACTGCTAAGCAATAATAGACTATTTTAGCACAAGTGGTAACAAAACCTGATTTAGTTCACTGTGGAGACAAATTTACTTGTAGGATGATATAAAGGAAAAAACCCATCTTGGAGATGGAAAGAGGCTCAAATCAGAATTTATGTTCTCAGTAGGGTTTAAACAAATTACTTTATGCCTCTGAATCTCACCGTGCTTATTTATGAAACGAGGCTCAGAGCACTTAGATGAAGACAGCTTTCTGACTTAAAGGAGTCAGACATAAAGGTTTCCACATGGTCTATGGCCTGGAGTGGCCTTTGGAGTAGTATTGGTTTCTGTTTTTTTTTATCCAGATGCCATCCAAAAAAGTTCGTCATTCAAAATGTATTCCAGTCTGAGTTTAAAACTTTAACTTTTGTCCTGACTCTCATTGGTTAAAATACTTGGAAAGTTTGAGGTATTTTTGGTTCAAGGCATCTTGAACCAATTAACCAACTAAACAATAATAATAATAATAAATTAATTAAAAGGTTACTCAGATTACAGACAGGCAAAAATGCCAGTCTTAATGCTCCTGCAAGACTTTCTACATTTTTGCTTGAAGAACATCATTTGTGTCACTAAGAGGACTGAACGCAAGCTAAATTCTTAAAATGAAGACTCAGAAATTTACTATTCCTTGGTATTTTTAAAAATCTTAAAAAGGGTATAATGTTCAAAAGTAGTTCTATTTCCCCTACTTATCACAAAGATTAATACTTTACAGTGTACTGCATAGTATATAGTCACACACGTGACACAGGACATCTGTTTTCAAATAGTGGAAAAACAGAGTTAAGTCTGTTACGTTCGCAACAATACAACACTAACCACACACTCGTAGTAACACAAGGCTCTTCCTCTCTGGTTAATCTCTCTTGTCCTAGCATTTGATTGGTTTTATAAAAAGATCTCAGACCCTAAGGTACATGTAACAAAACTGAAAACTTAAAAAACAAATGCTGGAAAAGAAAAGGCATTATGTTTTAGACCAGAACTACTCACTCTCTCTCAGAACACCTGCTATGCTGTGTTAACAATGAAATCAATGGGCACTTACTAGCATTTAAAATATTAATGTTCTATATATCATCTTAAATCAGTAAAATGAGCTGAAGAATAACCTCAAACTTAACCCATTCACCACCAAAATTCCATAAAAATTCCTTAATAGTACATTTGAAGAACATTTCATTTTAGAGTCAAAATATTAATAAAGTTTTACTTTTTACATGAAAGCTTGGTAGGCTGACACTTTCAGATGATGATGATATATTCACATACTCTTTGGTTAGCATAAATACACACTCTGTAATACTCTTACTGAAGAAAACTGAAGTTATTAGAGAATCATGTCTAAAACAGTAAGATGTGTAGACTCTCACAACACAAAACGGAGACAATGCACGACTGCTTCCTGTCTTTCCAGAACATGTAAATCACCCTGATCTATGTGAGGCACAGGCCATCCATTTTCAAGAAGCACATCTCTACCATACCAGCTGTGCCATGCACCATAACCTGGAAATGCTTCCTACTATCAAAACCGTCCCCCCACCCGCCTCAGTGCAGAACAAAGAGGAAGGCTGTGCTGGAGTGATCTGAGCTACAGTTCATGCTCCAGGGCTCTGGGAAGTAAACTTTATTGAACTTACATGTGTGCATGCTCACATAGCTGCATGCCACCTTTAAACAATAGACTGTTTTACTTAGAAGTGAACAAAAAAGAAAAATATTTTTACATTTGAAAGGCAGCTAGCAAAGAAATTATCCACCTCTCATATTCTCGAAAGGTCTTGAATACAGGAAGCTTGAACACATACTTTCAATGAACTTAAGTATTTTTTTGGCCCGACTGTCATCTGCTAAGAACGCTTACTCAACAACCCACAGATAATCCACTAGACGGATCCAAAAGGCTCCAAAGCAGCCGAGAGAAAAAAGCCTTCTACCAGTTCTCAGGGGCCTTCCAACAGCACACGCTACTTTCAAACACTTTCAATTGGCAAAGAGGAAAGAGTGACCATGCCCAACTTTTTACTCTTTTAGGAAAATGTAATTAGTTTCTCAAAACTTAAAATACATTTCTCCAAAAATCACTGAAGCTACAATAAATAAATTTTTCATAAAATATGAGAGAATTAAAACAATGTTGAGATAGTGGCTACTAAGCTTCAGGTGAATACTAAGCGGGCATTAAGGTAATGCTTTGTAATGTAAATCAAATATTTCACAATGGTAACTCTAAATCTCTTAGGATAGTTTTTATAATATACAAAATGCCTATGGGTTTTAAAGACACAGTTTCAGAAATATACTAAGCAGTTAATACTAAGTCTTGCTTGGCAACACAGAAAAATATTTTAAAATGCCTAAAAATGGGCTATAAATTGATTGGGAATATATTATTTGGAAATGTAGAAGGGCATTTTAAAAAATAGTGATTTATGTTATGAATCTGCACAGGGTCAAAATTCTAGTAATGATTAGAAGCAGATGGTGTCCCATTAAAGTCAGGCTTTGGATCTGAAACTCCAAACAGGAAACACGGCACTCGCTGGCTGACTGCTTCTCTAATCATTCCCAGAGCTTCATACTTGTTCTTTTTATGAATACCCAAGAAGACTTTCATCTTTCCCATCCATTTACAAAGCATCACACAATACTCAATATGTTTATGTCCTTATGTATAAATTATATTTATAATATATGAAAACATAAAAAATTACTTTCAAACTCATGCTATATTAATATTAGAATGAAAAAGAACTCAAATTCAAGTCTATTTCCTATACTTAATTAAAAAAAGTCAACAACTACTTAGCTGCTGAAGTCACTATTCCAAGTAACTATTGAAAACACTACTTTACTGACACAAATAAATATACAATTTAATTTATGGTAAAAGAATAAAAAAAAAGCCCATAGATTCGACTAAGATGCAGTTAAATTGCATTGCTTTTCATTAAACAAGTCAGTTAGGCAGTGTATGAAGAAAGAAAAAGGCTTACCGTTTTTCCATTGTAGTAATACATCAAAGAATTGCTGCCCATTCCAGGGACAGGATAAGCACAATACATGTTGATTTTGAAAATGTTATTTGCAGCTGACGCACACAGCTTTTCTCTAAGACATACATCCACACAAGCAGTACAAGTCCTTAGTACTATGCATACACACATGGAACTACTCAAAAGGAACTTATGCAAAATAGGACTGAACCAACTCACAGAGCACAGAGGGAGGGTTTATGCTGTAATCAACCTCTTTCAATTTCCACCAAGGCCCTGCATTGGTGGAGGATACCAAATAGACAAACTTTTGGGGTGTTAAAGTAAATATCCAAATCACACACTCTCTAAGTAAAGAGATATTGTATCCTAAAGGTAAATGTACCAAAAAATAACAAATTTACACACACACACACACACACACACACACACACACACACACACACACACACACACAGAGCGAGAGAGAGAGAGAGAGAGAGAGAGAGAGAGAGAGAGAGAGAGAGAGACAGAGACAGAGACAGAGACAGAGACAGAGAGACAGAGACTGACCAGTCTTGTCCTAATCTGTGTTTAGTTTGAATTAAATTAGATCACTTGAGAAAGAAAGCCTTGCTTGCTACACCTCCAGCAACACTACCATCTGGTATGGTCTAAAGTTGCTTTCAACTCTGATAAACACATGATCAAGCAATCAGGAACTGGAAACACTGAATCATGTGGGACAAGGAGGATCCAGACAGTTAAGCCTTGTACAAAATCACTTCCTGGAGAAAATGGACCATCATTTAAGTACTACTTCACTAGCTAGAACATACCGTGTTTTAGAAATTTTTGTTGTTCGTTTTGTTTTTGTTACACAGTGAAAAAAAAATTAAAAAATTGGAAATTATCTTAAAAATAAGTTACCTGTGTTTAAAATGATATTCTTAAAGAGGAAAAGTTTAATAATACAGACTTTTGTTTATAAAGTTTGTTAGATTTCTCATTCACAACACTAGTGAAAAGTTTACAAAAGAATGCAGTCCTCTGGAACATCTAGTATGTAGTCAACAATTAGGTAATGGAATAAGAAGAAGGGCTTGTTTTAATGTAAAGAATAAAAGACGAGTGAGTGTAGAGATAAAACATGCACTCTAGGTAGTAATATTAAACATGGTTTACTGGAAGTCTCTCCTTATTTCTATGGAATAGTTAGTTACTTATGTTAAAAATCACATTTCTTAGAGAAAATAATGAATGTCTCAGATTTTTCTAAATCATCATACTATGAAGTCAAATGATTTGAAACTTTGTCTCTAAAACAGACATGTTTACCATTTAAAAAGTGTTACACTTTACCATTTTGTGTAGATTCTAACCAGAAAAATAGAATAACAACCTTAACTTTTCTCATTTCCCCCATCAAACCCTCTTTGGACTATTTCTTCCCTCTGTGCTTCAAAGATAACAACCGGACTGTGCAAAGGGACACATCACTTTTTAAAAAGACACTTTTCATGAGGCAGAAAACCACTGAAATATTCTAGGAATAGTCTGTAAGAGACAAAAAACAAAAACCAAACCAATCCAACAATAAAGCCCCCAAACAAACACCATTCTTAGAAACCATACTGACTGAGTCACAGGAATAAGACAGCACCAAGCAATAAGGCTGACTAACGCAGGACTCAAGAGCTGACAGCATCAGCCAACAATGCAGCTCCCCACTCTCCCCACACAGAGAATAGGCCTAGCAGCAGCTGCAAAAGAACATCCCTGCACAGCAGCTATTAAATGCCGGTCTGCAGAGCACAGGCAACTTCCTCCCTCCCGAGAGACCACAAAGGCCTGCTTCAGCCCTTGGAGAACTGCATGAAAAGCTTTGATTGACAGTTAACAATGCCATGTCTTAAAATCTTTTAAGTAAATTTTAGTCTTTCATAGACAAGTTGTTCTCTTTTGACATAATAACTGAAAAAAGAAAAAAAAACAATCATCTAAGATAAAATTTCTTTTCTATTAATTATACAAATATCTCACCTTGCAATAGCAAACCCAGGAACTAGACGAGGGAAGCATCAAGGCATTGACAACATTCAGAACTTCCTTTCTACCTGGGTAACTTTTACAATAGGCAAGAAAGGAGAAGCCTGCACGGGTTAAACTCAACAGGGAAAGTGCTTGCTAGCTGGTAAAACAAGCAGTATAATGTAATCCTCTATGCAACCATGGTTATTACATCACAATGAAACATTTAGAATTTCCTCCCCAGTTTTTATTTTAGAGGCAATAATGTAATTATCTGAGGGAAACAAACAATCAGATCAACAACAAAAATTCAAAGTAAAACCAAACAAACTTGGGGGGTGGGGGTAATACAATCAACAACTGGTTGAGATTTACTGTTCACTGAAATGTAGAGGGAGGGGTGGAGAGATGCTCAGCAGCTAAGAGCACTGGCTGCTCTTCAGAGGACTAGTTTACATTCCCAGCACCTACGTGGTGGCTCACAACCATCTGTGGCTCCAGGCCCAGGGGATCCAACACCCTCTTTTGTTCTCCTGGGGCACCAGACACACATGTGCAGATATACATGCAGGCAAAACACTCATACACATAAACCATTTTTAAAACGATATAAAGCCTTTCACCCACCCCAGACCTCCTCTCCCACAGTGCACCAGCCACAATATATGCACTACTACTTAAATTGAGAGGAGGTTCAGGAACTCAACAAATCACATCTGGACAAGTCTGTATAATATTGTTAATAATTTTTCCTGAAAACCATAAAATCATTGAGAAAATTAATGCATTTATATAATTTTTTCCCACATTCTACCTGTCTGCCACAGCACAGGCTTTTAAGTTTGATATTCTGAAGTACCATCTTCTACAAGTGTACCTTACACAAGGAAAACTGCAATTGGCTAATATGGATAGTCATTTTCCTTATCATATTGATTAATCATGTTCTATGACAATGTTTTTTCTCTTCTAGGAAGAAACAAACAAACAAAATAACAACAACAGCAACAACACCCACCAACAAAAATCTCCAATCTATGAAACAGCTGCAGCCCCTCTCCCTGGGCAACTCACTTTACAGAGAATGCTTCTAGCTGATCAAGTGCTGCCTTCGTCAAAGCAGTTGTTTAATCTTTGTCCCCCCTCCCCTTTTTAAAAGAACATGTCAAGGGTTAATCTCCTGACTCAGTCAGCTGGAGAAGGGCGCATTTTCAAACCTGATTTCAGGCAGGCCTGCCTTGCACAGGAGCTCTGCCCCATTAGGGAGGCATTCTTCATCCTGACTACAATGCTGCAGAAGCACTTATGTCATCATCAGACTTAATATTCACGTCATTAAGTCTAACCACCTAAAGTAACACGTCTAATCACAAGGTGGGAACCACTAAGCATGCAGGTAATGTGATGAATGAGATGCCAGAGACCCTGAAGAAACTGACTTGGAGCCACACAGCTTTGATTAGCAAATCCAAGATTCCTGGCTTAAGTTTTATAGTTTTTCATCAATTTTCCAAATTTTTTTATTGCTATTACAATAATCATGAGGCAGAGGCCTAAACTAGGGAAGTAAATGCTTTACCTCTTTTTAGAAGAGTCTTGAAAAAATAGTTTCAATAAAGTGAAGTAGGCTAAGGACTTTTGCAGAAACTTTCAAATTCCAGGCTCTGTTCTCTTTCATTTTCTGTTGATTGAAAATAGATCTTCCTTGGAAAGACAGGCAAAACTAACTGGCATTATCTATTTTGCATTTTCTAGTCTTTTATTTGTTCATCTTTATTCTTGATATTTGGATCAAGGAAAGGGTCATATATTGTTTTAATACATACTTATTAAACTATCCTTAAGCAATGTTTCAAGTGACATAAAATTCTATACAGTTTTCCAAAGAAAATTGAATAGAATCACATATATTGAATTAATCAAAGACAGTTAACAGTTAATCTTCTAAGCAAGCCACATTCTACTATTCCAAAAAATCTAGACAGCCTGGCTAGAAAAATAAATCTAAACATGACACAAATAACTCCTTATGAAAAGTTGACATTATTTCTAAGAAAAGCAGTTCCTAGAAGGCAGACTTTAAGAGTAATGAAGCCAAACTTAAAAAGTTCACATAAAACTAAGTCCACAATCCTTGAAGGATGAAACTTAGTAAATAACAAATTATTGAATCCAAGGGAGGTCAGGGTGAAGAGAGGCATGAGGATTAAAAACTGAAACCCCTTGGGGCTGGAGAGATGGCTCAGAGGTTAAGAGCACCGACTGCTCTTCCTGAGGTCCTGAGTTCAATTCCCAGCACCCACATGGTGGCTCACAACCATCTGTAATGACATCTGCTACCCTCTTCTATGTACATAATATATAAAACAAAAAAACAAACAAACTGAACCCCCTAATGTGGTGGCATACACCAACAATCCCAGTGCTCAGGCATAGGAGTGCTGTTTGAGGCCAGCCTGACACATCTCAAAAACAAGGCAGGCACTGAATCTGCAAATGTCAAATGAAAGACACTTTCCCAAGGCTTCCCCTCCCCAATTTAGCCTGGAAAGAAATGATTTATAAGACCCAGTCTCCTAAATTTGCAGATTTGGGGGCAATACTGTTAAGTCAGGCACTAAATAAGACACCCAAATTCCAGATTTTATATCTAACCAATTTTTGTAGTATTTGCTACTTTAGTTAAAAACAAACAAAAAAACCCAGTCATTTCTGAGTGTTGAAGAGGCTGTCTCCCAGCCCCAATATCTTCATATTCTAAAATGTTTACAACAAAGAAAACAAAAATATAAAACTCTAGTGAAATCATTGATCCCTTAACCCCACCTCTGATGGCTGCTCCACATTAAAGATAACAGTTACTGATCTGAAATCAGTAATCTTGCAACCGCTCTCTAAAATAACCTAATTTTGTGACCATGGAAAAAATTTCCATCTAAGTCTTAATTGTGAAGACCTACATTTTAACCAGAATCCAAAGACCATGCTAACACACTAGGCCACATCATTTGGATGCTGGAGATGTGGCTCAGTAGTAGAGTGTGTGCTCAGTCTGCCCATAGTCCTGGTTTGACTTCTGGTATCATCAGCAAAACAAAACAAAAAAAGTGACACACTCTTAAAACCATTACTCAGCACAGAGCAAAGATACATGATGAAATTCAAGTTTTTTATTGCTTCTTTACAAATATCTCACAATCTAATTTGAGGTCTAGTAATTTTTCATGATTAACAAAATAGAAAATAACCATCTGTATAGCTAATAGAAGCCAACTAAATGACCTGCATTTTTCCGGGTAGGGGCAAGTCCAAGTGGATCAAAGACCTCAACATAAATCCGGTTACTCTAAACCTGACAGAAGAGAAAGTAGGAAGTAGTCTTGAACGCATTGGCAATGGAGATCACTTCCTAAATATAACACCAGCAGCACAGACACTGAGAGAAACAATTAATAAATGGGACCTCTTGAAACTGAGAAGTTTTTGTAGGGCAAAGGACATGGTCAATAAGACAAAATGACAGGCTACAGAATTGGAAGAGATCTTCACCAACCCCACATCTGACAGAGGACTGATATCCAGAATATATAAAGAACTCAAGAAATTAGACATCAAAATGTCCAACAGTCCAATTAAAAAATGGGCTATAGAGCTAAACAGAGAATTCTCAAAGAAGAAGGGGAACACTCTTACACTATTGGTGGGAATGCAAACTTGTACAGCCACTTTAGAAATCAATATGGCGCTTTCTTAGAAAAATGGGAATCAACCTCCCTCAAGACCCAGCTATACCACTCTTGGGCATATATCCAAGGAATGCTCAATCGTACCACAAGGACACATGCTCAACTATGTTCATAGCAGCATTATTTGTAATAAGCAGAACCTGGAAACAACCTAGATGCCCTTCAACTGAAGAATGGATAAATAAAATGTGGTACATATATACAATGGAATACTACTCAGCAGGGAAAAACAATGACATCATGAGGTTTGCAGGCAAATGGATGGATCTAGAAAAAATCATCCTGAATGAGGTAACCCAGACTCAGAAAGACAAACATAGTATGTACTTACTCATAAGTGGATACTAGATGTAAAGCAAAGGATAACAGACTGCAACTCACAACTCCAGGGAGGCTACCTAGTAAAGAGAATCCTAAGAAAGACACAGGGATTGCCCAGCGACAGAGAAATAGATGAGATCTACATGAACAAACTGGGGGTGAGGGGGGTAATGGAGGGCAAGGGTCAGGGGAAAGCGAGCTTAGGGGAGTGGGAGGTCCCAGCTGGATCAGGAACAGAGTAGGAAAACTAGGAAAGAGACACCATGATAAATGAAAACCCCATGGGAATAGGAAGAAGCAGAGTGCTAGAGAGGTCCCCAGAAATCCACAAAAATACCTCCATTATAGACTACTGGCAATGGTTGAGAGAAAGCCCAAACTGACCTACTCTGGTGATTGGATGGCTGAACACCCTGTCATGATAGAACTCTCACCCAGTGACTGTTGGGAAGCAGATGCAGAGATCCATGGACAAACCCCGGGTGAAGCTCCAGGAGTCCAACCGGCGAAAGAGAGGAGTGAATATATGAGCCAGAGATATTGGAAAAAGCACAGGGACAAATAGCCAAAGTAGTGGAAACACATGAACTGTGAACCAATAGCTGAGGAGCCCTCATGGAACTAGACCAGGCCCCCTGGATAAGTGAGACAGCTGATGAGCTTGAACTGTTTAGGAGGCCCCCAGGCAGTGGGACTGGGACCTGCCCTTGGTGCATGAGCTGGCTTTTTGGAACCTAGGGCCTATGATGAGACACTTGGCTCAGCCTTGGTGCAGGGAGGAGGGGACTGGACCGGACTCAACTGAATCTACCAGGCTGCGCTGACTCCCGAGGGGAGACCTTGCCTTGGAGGAGGTGGGAATGGGGGGTGGATTGGGGGGAAGGCTGGGGGATGGGAGGAGGGAGGACAGGGGAATCTGTGGCTGATATGTAAAATTAAATTAATTACAAAAATAAAAATATTTGTCAAAAAAAAGAAAGAATATGTGTTTAATTCCTCTTTTGAAAATTCCAAAGCTAGCCAGGCTTGGTGGCCTTTAATTGCAGCACTCATGGAGGCAGAGGCAGGTGGATCTCTGTGAGTTCAAGGCCAACCTGGTCAACAAAGTAAGTTACAGGACAGAGAAACCCTGTCCCAAAATACCAAAACAAATCCATCCATCCATCCATCCATCCATCCATCCATCCATCCATCCATCCATCCATCCATCCCAAGACTGAGGATGTGTTAAAAGCAGCCCAATCTCCTGGAGAAGCAAGCAGGTAAACAAATAGTATTCTCTGTCAAGAGACCAACAAGCAGAACTGTCAGCTCACTCCTTCCACAGCTCCTCCAATGGGGCAGACCTGCCACTACTGAAATCTGTAAGCTCCAAAGCATAGGGTATACTTTTTGATCACATACTCCCATGACAAAGCAGTTTTCTTTAAAACATGAAATGGGGAGTAGGGTGAGGTGCCCGCTTCCCCAGTACTAACAGTTCCTGCATCTCTTGCCTGTCCATTTCCTTCACCACATGAACTGTGGTTTGTCACTTCTTATTTATCACTTAAAACAATCTGGTAATAGAGTTATTAACTGTGTTGCAACTTGATAGTTTTCCTGCAGATGGCTCTATAATCATAGGATTGCCTACTGGTGCAAGTGCACACACATAAAAGCAAACAACAAAATGACAAGAACCCACAGGTCTTAACTTCCCCAAATACACCAGAACTTTGAACTTTGTTAAGCAATCTAACAAAAACTGTAAGCAAAAAAACCACAACTTTTTATTAAACCATCTATAAAGGTGAGTGTAGACAAGGCTTTAGACATGCGTTTTTTTCTTTAACTATGCCACAGTTTCTGATTTGTTTTCTAGGCATATTCTTTTTCTTCTGGGCTGGCAAAAGTTTCACAGAAGTGGAACACATCAAGATATTGCCATTTCCACATCTCTTTGCCTAGAACCATCCATGAACATGCAATTCAAAGCTCCAAACTTCTTTACATTAAGTTATTTCTGGTTCACAGTCTATTTTGTTTCAATAAAAATTCTTGCTAGTGGCAGTGATTTTAAAGATTTCTTATCTCTGCACAATTGACATTAAGACTTCAAAACACCTGCCGCACACTTCTAACACTCAAGGAGTAAAGCAAGGCTAGCTTCTGCCATACTTACCAAAAGAAATCATGAAGATCCTAAACTTATGTCTTATCTTAAGAACCATTTCTTAGTTCTAAATTCTTAACAAAAGCCAGATAATACTTTTTTTTTTTTTTTTTTTTTGGTTTGGTTTTTCAAGACAGGGTTTCTCTGTGTAGTTTTGGTGCCTGTCATGGATCTCACTCTGTAGACTAGGCTGGCCTCAAACTCACAGAGATCCACCTGGCTCTGCCTCCCAAGTGCTGGGATTAAAGGCGTGCACCACCACTGCCCGGCAAATACTTCATTTTGAATACATACCTGAGAAAGCTGTAATAAACAGGGAAGGGGAGATGAAGAGCATGTCAATGCTGCCTTTTCAACATGGGAAAAAAAATCAAGGGGTTACAGAGATGGCTCAGTGGTTAAGAGTACTTGCTACTCTTCCAGAGTTTGATTCCCAGCACCTACATGGTCTATATTTGGTCTAGACTCTCTATCAGATATGCATGCACAAGAGCATTACATTCTCCCTGCCAGAGATCAAGACAGGCTGCTTATGTCATATAGAACTAATGTGATGCAAAAGAGCACTGGATGAGGAGCCAGGTCTCAAGTTTTAGCTCTGCCTTTTCAGAAAATGAGATTTCAGTTCACTCTATTCAATTATTTCTTCCAAATACAGGCACTCATCAAATTATGCTGAAGATTTTCTAACAATTTCATTACTAATAAAGCCTTTCATAAACTCCTATCTGTAATACCAGCACTCAAGAGGCAGGAAGATTACCAAGAGTTTAGGCCAGCTTGGGCTACATAGTGAAACTCTATCTCAAAAATAACCTAACCAACCTACTATTTCCATGTTTTATTATCTACTGCGCCCCCAAACTCTGAATTCTGACTTTGAAAGGTTTTTGGTTTAAGTTCTTTTTTATTTAGTTATATTGAGTAGTTTAAAACAAAACTGAAGCTATATAATTGCCACTCAGACTTCTGATTAGAAGAGGAATGCAGCGCTCACTGCAGCAGCCCATACAATAAAACAGGAAGACACAGAGAAGATCACCATGGCCCTAGCAGGCTGATGCAGATGTTCATGAAGCCTGACATCTCTCTCTCTCTCTTTTTTCTTTGAGACAGGGTTTCTCTGTGTAGCTTTGCGCCTTTCCTGGAACTCACTTTGTAGCCCAGGCAGGCCTCGAATTCACAGAGATCCACCTGGCTCTGCCTCCTGAGTGCTGGGATTAAAGGTGTGCGCCACCACCACCCGGCGAAGCCTGACATATCTTATACTTGTTGATTCAACTGTCAAAAGGAAAGAAATTAAAAGCAATGAAGTGCTGCTATGCCGAAGTAAGCTGTTCATGTATGGGAGATATGGGACTATATTTATTATTGTTAGTGTGCTTTATTTCATTCTAGTGAGCTCCATAACAATTAGGTATTGTGACATATTTTAGATCTTGTCAAACACTCTTCCTGAAGCCCAGCGTTGTTGCAGCTGATATCCAGTGTCTACAGCAACCTTAGATCATATTTTCACAATCACATCTACTAAAAAGCCTAAAGCTTTCCATAAAATGAAAAGATGGGTCCAGGAAAGAATCTTAAAAACCTCATTACAACTCCTGAGCTGAAAGATAAGCATCCAAAAGCTCTGAACTCTAACGTGTGCTGGCAGGTGGAGGGTATGTGGCTATTGCCTGGTAATACGCTCATCTAAAGCAACCGTCTATCTTCAAAGCTCTGAAGTAACTAGAACAATGGCAACAAGAAACCGGGCTGGCAGGGTACCAAGAGTCAAAACTCTTCCCCAACTTCAGCATGACTCACTCAGTAACAATTCTGACATCTTAACAATGTGCATCATACATAGGTCAGACACTTAGATTAATTTGGCCCCTCTGGAAAATGAAAGATTTGTTCTCAAACTGTTAAAATAACTACAGAATTCTCTATGGAGAGGGCAGCGAGTAACTGAGCTGACAAGAGAGCCTGTCAAAGGAGTGGGCAATGGCTCCTACACCATCCTTCAACAAAAGCACAGGGCCTATAACATGCTACTTTGCATGTTCTGCTGGAAGATTTAGTAGAGCAGTAAAAGGGACTATGAAATAGATTACAATCAAAATAGCTGCCATGAGCAGACAGCCCAAGGAACTCACAGGATAAAGACCAGGCAATACCACCATATTAACTTTACAGTGTGACCTTGAGGTTATGTGCTTCCCTAACCTTGAAAAATTCAATCTGTGTTTCCACTGTTAAACTTCGATGAAGATCATATGACTTCAAAACATCCATTTCTAACATTAGGACTCCATGATGGAAATGAAATGCATGTTTCCTAGTTCTCATGTGTCTAAACTGAGAGTCTATGCTCACAAGAATGGAAATAATACTGGTAAACTTTGTCAACCAAAACAGGTTACTTTTCTAATGAAAAACTGGAGCTTTTCCCACTCCCATTTTCAAGTATTTATAAGGTTTAAGCATAGTTAATGTTTGTGGTGGTATTGCTTTCCCCCAAATATTGTGCATGCTAATAAACTTATCTGGGGTCAGAGACAGAGCAGCCACAATATTAAACATAGAAGTTAGGCAGTGGTAGCACACGCCTTTAATCCTAGCATTCCAGAGGCAGAAATCCATGTGTTCAAGGATACAGCTAAGCATGGTGACTCACGCCTTTAATCCCAGAAAGCAAGCCTTTAATCCCAGGGAGTGGTGGTAGAAAGCAGAAAGATATATAAGGCGTGAGAACCAGAAACTAAAGGCATTTAGCTGGTTAGGCATTTGGCTGGTTAAGCTTTCAGGCTTTCTAGCAGCAGTTCGGCTGAGAGCCATTGGAATGAGGACTCAGAGGACTCCAGTCTGAGGAGACAAGACCAGCTGAGGATATGGCAAGGTGAGGTAGCTGTGGCTTGTTCTCGTTCTCTGACCTTCCAGTGTTCACCCCAATAACTGGTCTCGGGTTTGATTTTATTAATAAGACTCTCTAAGATTCCTGCAACAAATGTTCTATAAAGTAAAGGCTAAAATATGGCTACAGTTTTCTCTGAAGATAATTCAGATCTTTTGTAGATCAGTCCATCTTCATGTCAATTAAGCAAGGTACAGTAGGCAAAGATACCTACAGCTATATTGCTAACCACATGGATTTATTAATTTATTATCCATTAGCAACTGGGGACAGAAAAAAAAACCCCACCATAAACCACATCCCTGCTTTCTAAAGTGACCAGGTTAAAGGATAAATTGGATAAACTACAGAGACAGTGACAGCAGGAAAGGAAGGGGTGGCTGGGTACTATGCTGCCATTTTCTATAGGACGACTATGACAGATCCCCACTGAGCAGAGAGAAAACTAGCCATGCAGGTACAAAGGAGTGGGGTCTAGCAGAAAGATCATAAATACATAGAAGCACCCGAGGCTGGACTGAGGGAGGAAGATGGCAGAAGAAGATCTGAGAGGGAAGAGATGGGTCCTAAAGGTCTGCTAAGCCACTGTAAGGACTCTGCCTTAAAACTGACAAGGAAAGCTACTTCAGGATTTAAAGTGGAGGATGATACGGAATGATATGGTCTGACCTAAACTGTTAAGTATTCTCCCTTCATGAAAGAAACTGCTGAAAGAAAACTGCAAGACTAGTTGAGGAGATGTTGCAGTAGTCCGAAAGAGAAAAGGGGCTTGGACAAAGATGACAGTAACACAGGAGCTGACAGATGGTTAAATTCTTGAGGGTGTTTTAGTATGAGAAATATGGTATAGAAGAACCAGATGTTACACTTGTATTCAATGAAACTGTTAACTTTTTTCTCTTCTTTAGGGAAAAAAAAATCTGTCCCTTATACACTGGTTTCTACACCAATGTCGTTTTATGCAAAGTCCTTAAATTTCTTCTTCTTCTTTTTTCCAGACAAGGTTTCTCTATGTAGCCCTGACTGTCCTGGAACTCACTCTGTAGACCAGGCTGGTTTTAAATTTACAGAGATCTGCCTGCCTCTGCCTCCTGAGTGCTGGAATTAGAGGCATGCGCCACCACTGCCCAGTTAGTCCTTACATTTCTTTTTTCTTTTTTTCGGTTTTTCAAGACAGGGTTTCTCTGTATATATAACAATCCTGGCTGCCCTGGAACTCACTTTGCATACCAGGCTGGCCTGGAACTCACAGCGATCCAGATTGGGATTAAAGGCGTGTGCCACCACCACTCAGCTAGTCCTTACATTTCTAATGATGTCAATCCTGAATCAATGCAGAGTTGTGTATAATTTAACAGCATACTTTAGAAGACAAATGGGAACCAAAGTTCTTTACTTTTATAAAGAAAGTTGGCATATTTTTCCCTGTTTGAACAACCAGAGAAGGAAACTGAGAAGTACTGTTTACAACAGAAATCAACAAGTGCTCCTTTCTAGATAAGGAAGGTAACAGTTATACAGGCATGGTTTCTACCCCACTTGACTGCACTACTTTCCTGGGTAGTACACTCTATGACTGCAGGGCAATTACTCAACAGAAAAACAATAAAAGTTACTTCTCTTCACAGGCAGAAGATGAACTCTTACCATGATCTTGAAGTCAGGCCCATGTTTTGGTTGTATTTAAATCCTGAATGCCTAAGAGAGTCCTATACTTACTGTAAGTACTCAGAACACTCTCAATGACTCAGAGGGGACTCACTGGGACCTAATAGCAAAGAGTTGCTAATTCTCAAACTGCTGTCCTTCTTGAGGATTGGGTACCCTTAGCCTCGGTTTTTGAAAATCTTAAATATCTTTAATGATGCTGGGAGAAAACAGCTGCTTTTGACTTCAAACAATAAAAAAGATCTCAAGTACAAGTCAAAACTTGAGCCTTTACTTACTAATCAAAGCTTTCATCAAAGTTAAAAAGGGAACTATGTAAGAACCATAAAAAATTCACCTACATTCATAAAGAGTAACATTGAGAAAATGAATTTTCAAGGCATGAACAACTAACTATCTTAGTTTTCAGTAAAGCCTTCATATTAAATGGCACCTAAATGAGTACATGTTCCATTGCATACTTCCACAGAAAACAGATCACAGTCTACTGTTTTAGCACAAAGTTGGACAAGGACAAAGATGACAATTTGAGTACACACATCTACAATTACCAGCAGGATCGTCACCTCATGGAACACTTAAATACCAGAAAACACAACACTGAAGCATTGCTTCACTTGACTGTACTAGTGGGAACATTTCTGAATATGGCAAATAATCTTGACGAGCATCTGACAGTACAATAAAAACCGCTCTGTTTCCAGGGCCTTGATGACAAGGGGGGTACACCTGCATTCTCAGAGTCCACTGCAGGTGACTACTTAAGGCTAGTGAGTCAAGTCTCATCTACCAACTCTCTTATCAAGCTTTATTGGAACACAGTTGTGTCTTTTCATTTAGGTATCACTTGTAGCTACTTTCAATGACAGTAACACAGCAGTGTCTAGTAGTTTCAGTAGAAACCATCTGCCCTTTTATCTCCATATTTACTATATAACCTCTTTACAGAATAAGTTGAGCCAGGCATGGTGGTGCAAGCCTTTAATTCCAAGCATTCAAGAGGCAGAGGCAGGCAGAGCTCTTTGAGTTTGAGGCCAGCCTAGGCTACCCAATGAGAGCCTGTCCCCCAAAACAAAAACCCCTTGACATAGTATACTGAGGAAGCACATAGAAGTATAACCCCAAGCTCCTGATCCTCCTCCTCCTGCCTCCATCTCTCCAGTGTGGGGATTATAGGCATGTGCTACTATGCCCAGCCAGAACCAATCTGTTTTTCAAAAACTAATAAAATATTGGCAACACTACAGATATACTGGGTTAAATACTAAAACAAATATAGTTTAAAAAGTCAAAAATTTTGATCAGTCAGTAGTTTAAAATTTTTTAAATCTGCTTCATGACTATACATGTGAGAAAAATTAGAAACAATTTAAGAACTTGCAGTGTTTTGAAAATTGTTGAGATTACACTCCTTTTTTAATTTAATTTAATTTAATAATTTAATTTAATTTTACATATCAGCCACGGATTCCCTTGTTCTCCCCCCTCCCATGCCCCCAGCCCACCCCACCCCCATCCTGCCTTCCCCCCAGCCCACCCCCCATTCCCATCTCCTCCAGGGCAAAGACTCCCCTGGGGATTGAGTTCAACAAGGTAGATTCAGTCCAGGCAGGTCCAGTCCCCTCCTCCCAGGCTAAGCCAAGTGTCCCTGTATAAGCCCCAGGTTCCAAACAGCCAGCTCATGCACTGAGGACAGGTCCCGGTCCCAGTGCCTGGATGCCTCCCAAACAGATTAAGCTAATCAACTGTCTCACTTATCCAGAGGGCCTGATCCAGTTGGGGGCTCCTCAGCTATTGGTTCATAGTTCATGTGTTTCCATTTGTTTGGCTAACTGTCCCTGTGCTTTTTTCCAATCTTGGTCTCAACAATTCTCGCTCATACAAACCCTCCTCTTTCTCACCACTTGGACTCCTGGAGCTCCACCTGGGGCCTGGCCATGGATCTCTGCATCCGGTTCCCTCAGTCATTGGATGAGGTTTCTAGCATGACAATTAGGGTGTTTGGCCATCTTATCACCAGAGTAGGTATGTATCCACTCATAGGAGGATACTAGATGTAAAACAAAGATGACTAGACTCCTACTCACAACTCCAGGGAGGCTATCTAGAAAACAGGACCCCAAGAAAGACACAGGGATCACCCAATGACAGAGAAATGGATGAGATCTACATGAACAACCTGGACGTGAGTGGGGGTAATGAAGGGCAAGGGTCGAGGGAAAGAGAGCTTAGGGGAGCAGGAGATCCTAGCTGGATCAAGAACAGAGAGGGAGAACAAGGAAAGAGAGACCATGATAAATGAAGACCACATGAGAATAGGAAGAAGCAAAGTGCTAGAGAGGCCCACAGAAATCCACAAAGATACCTCCACAATAGACTACTGGCAATGGTCGAGAGAAAGCCCAAACTGAAAGATCACACTCCTTAAAACAATATACACATGGCTGGGTGGTAGTGGCACACGCCTTTAATCCATGCACTGGGGAGGCAGAGGCAGGTGGATCTCTGTGAGTTCAAGGACAGCCTAGTCTACAAAGTGAGTTCTAGAACAGCCAGGACTGTTGCACAAAGAAAGTCTTGAAAATCCAAAAAAAAAAAAAAAAAAAAAACAACCAAAAAAACCCACAAAAAAAGAAAGAAAAACAAAGAATCTCTTCTGCACATCCAGCTGTGATGCCCAAGGAACTAATAAGCAAATACCCTGTTCAATCCATTCAAGAACTACAGAGCTCAAGACACTGGCTTGTAAAGATGGTTTAATCCTCCTTAGCTTTATTTCTTGCTAGTCTTAGAGGTCTCAGGCAACTGTCTGTGACACTGTTTCCTTGGCTTCCTGCTGAACCCCATGCAGAGTCCTTCGGGAGAATGCTAGTTGGTGCTGCTCTTGCTACTTTCAGACATAAACTGAAAGTGGCTCTTTATAGTTCTAACCCCTGATGGTGATTCTCACTAGATCAGAGAGCTAACCATTTTGTATTTAACTTTCTCAACATAATAATTTCTACCTACTCCCACTGCTTGTCACCTCTCCTATCTAGTTTAGATGTGTTTGAGACTTAATATTCTGTCTCTCTGTAGTTCTTAGTCTTAGATATTACAGAGCAATACTCCAGCATTATGTATGGGTCCAGGAGCCTGTGCGGTTTGGGGCACTTCAGAATCTCTCCAACTATCTTGAAATGCCCATACATTTTCAGATTTAATGTTAACTATCAATTCACACTAATTAAAAAAAATGTATGCTGAAATGTTACTAGGAGGCAATGTCTAATACACATTAGAATGGAGCCCTAGGTTTGAACCCCAGACACCAGAAAAAGAAAATAACAATTTCTAACTAGGATTACTAATTCTTTGTTGTTGTTTAAGAGTGTATCTTTCTCCATATACCTCTGGCTGGCCTGGTACTCACTATGTAATACAGGCTGCTCTCAACGCACAACAATCTTCCTACCTCAGCTTCCTGAATGCTCAGCTAAAAGGTATGAGCCACTGTGCCCAACTATAATTACCAATCTTAAGGTCATAGAACTGTACTGCTTCAAAGCAAGAAAAAGTAGTTTACACTGTTCTGATTCATCTTGGAAAATGGAAGCTCAGTGGGAGAAATAGGACTTAGAAAACAAAACTTTTCTAAATGGGGTGGCAAAATACATTTTTAGAGCTTACCTAAGAAATTACATTAACAGTTTTTGTGGGAAAATATATGCACACTTTAAAATACAAGATAAAGGATAGCATGGCATTTGATTAAGATATGCCTATGATATGCTTTCTAATACATAAGAAAGTATTCCAGAATTTATCTAAAGGGTTACTCTGGGGCAGATTTATGATGAAATCTTGCTTCCTACTTTCAAATTCTGCATCTTTTGTAATATATAAAAATATTATCTAGACTTGGAAGTACAATATCAAGTGAAGATACAGAGTAAAGAATAGAGATACTCCCTATATCTGAGACTGCATTAGGGGAGCTACACTGATGTTCAATCAAAGGAAAAAAATTAAAGGAAAAATACACCCCTGAGACTTGAGAAAATAATAACAATCAGAGTAAATCTAGGCAGTAGATTGTGATTCAGCAAATTTTCCTTCTCACTGAAGTTTCTTTTCCTTTTCCCTCCTTCCTTCCTTCCTTCCTTCCTTCCTTCCTTCCTTCCTTCCTTCCTTCCTTCCTTCCTTCCTTCCTTCCTTTCCTTCCTTTTTCTTTTTAAAAGACTGCTGTGGGATGGTCTTTCTGTATACTGTGAATATGGGTTGCTACTATTGGTTAATAAAAAAGCTGTTTTGGCCTATGGCAAGACAGGATATAGCCAGGTGGGAAATTGAAGCAAAGATACAGGGAAAAGAAGGGCGGAGTCAGGGTAGATGCCATCCAGCTGCCTAAGGAACAAGATGCCAGCAGACTTGTAACCACATGGCAAAGTATAGATTAATAGAAATAGGTTGATTAAAGATGTAAGAGCTAGTTAGCAATAAGCCTGAGCCATAGACCATACAGTTTGTAATTAATATTAAGACTCTGGGTGATTATTTTATAAAAATGGCTGCTGCCTGGGTGCGATCAGATGGGATTGAGAAACTTCAGTCTACAATTGTTGCCTAGACATTTGGCAAGAATTTTCCCATAAAATCTGAGAGCTTAAAAAAAGGTTCTAAAATGAAGCCAAGAACAGCTTCCTACTTCAGGTCTCATTACAGGCCGCAGTACAGAGTCTTGTCCCTTGGCTGTGGTGAGCTTCAGTGGCACCATGGCGGACTCCCATGGTCTCTCACGGGCCATGATACAAAGAGACTTCTCTCAGCGACTGCCTGCAGGCTTTGGACCACAGCCCTGGGCTTAAAAACATAGGCATGCTACTTAATACTTGCTGTAGGATGTCTTTCTGTACGCTTCGAATATGTGTTGCTCTGACTAGTTGATAAATAAAGCTGCATTGGCCTATTGCAGGGCAGGATGGAGCCAGACGGGAAAATCCAAAAGAGATAGTGAAAGGAGAAAGGAGAGTAAGAGGAGACAGCAGACTGCTGTCCAAGGAGCAACATGCAATGGGACACAGTTAAAGCCACAGAACATGTAGCGATACATAGATTAATAGTTATGGGTTGAGTTAAGTTATAAGAGCCAGCTAGTAAGAAGCCTAAGTCATAGATCATACAGTTTGTAAATAATATAAGCCTCTGTGTGTTTACTTGGGACCAAGTAGCTGCAGGACTTGGGTGGGAGAGGCTAGTGGGACCGGAGAAATAAGGGACCTGGAGAAACATGGGACTGTGGGGCCAAGTGGGACTGGAGAAACTTCCAACTACAATACTGCTTCCTAGATTGGGGAGGTAAGCATGACTCATTGGTACCTGAGCCATGTTGAAAAGCCAAACGGGTTCAAGCCAGCAGCCAGGGCTGCCACTTCAGTCCTAGCCACGCAGTTTAGCAGTTTAAAAACTTCTGGTCAGAAAAGGATTAAAGATACACAATAAAACAGATTCAGATGGAAAAAACCTCTAAATAGGTTACAGTGTGTTTAAAAAATATACACAGGCTTGGAAGAGAAAAGAAAAAGGATAGAGAAAGTCCTTAAAAAAAAAAAAAAGAAATCTAGTTAAAAAAAAAAAAGTCATGTAAAGATGGAAAATACACAGAATCTGGATACCGCATATTACTGTATTGTCTTTTTTTTTTTCCCTTCAAACTCACAGAGATCCACCTGCCTCTGCCTCCTAAGTGCTGGGATTAAAGGTGTGCAGCACCACTGCCCAGCTGTCTTTGGGATTTTTAACTGCAGAGAAACATTTGATTGTAGGGGTTGCTATGTTAAACCAACATATATGTATTTTAAAGGTATCATGACTTCAAAATTTGGGTCTAAAGATATATTGTTTTGGAAAAGAGGTTCTGCTTTTGTTTCCACAGAAGATGAAAAGCTGTAGATTCCTTCTAGGTTAACATGGTTCCATTAAGGAAGATCCCCTGAGAGTTCTCCAATAGGAGCTATGGCCCAGATGATTCAATATTCAGAACAGTTTCAAAGCAATTGGCTGAGATGATGTAGTCTCACAGACTACTCTAGTCAGGACTTGACCATAATTCCAAATTTTCTCAGGATTACCATAAGATTGTCAGCACCTCCAATCAGCTGGAAGTAGTATGAAAAGCTACGCCCAAATTCTCAAAATACTGTTCAAAAATGTTTGTTTTTATTTAAAGGGGGTTGATTATAAATGCAATCTCTTTCTAAAGAAAAAAGGGGAGATATGATATAGAAATGATAAAAAAGATAGATTATTGAATCTACTTTGATCCAAAAAACAACTGTTAGTATCAAAATACTTTACATTGATATGGATTTGGTTTACTGATACAAATTTATGGACCATTTTGTTAAAATGTATGTATATGTCTACTCTTGTTTAAGGTTTTATGTTTATGCAACTCATTTAAAATTGTATGATACTATCATTAAGAAATACAAATTAATAGTCATCTATGATAATCAAACTTACAGTCATGCTAGTTATGTTTTTCAGGTATACAAAGATATATTTCAGTTAGATAGATTATCTTCAAATACTTCAAAGACGTACAGAATATGGCATTTAAAATGTTTTAAGAACTTAAGACTTTTCTCGACAGTGGAGACACATCTGGTCCTGGCAGCACCAATTATTTCAAAGATGATGATGGGCATCAAAGAAACTCGTTTTGGAGTTTGCTTACAATATAGAAAAGGCTAGCCATTTGGGTAAGAAACTGCTCTTGACTGGACTGCTTGACAGTATGTTGTATAAACTGGACATTCATGACCCATAGGAAAATGACCACTGAACTTTGCCAAAACTAGGCAGGATGGTCCTTCAGGTTCTTGCTTCACAGAAGAAACTGTCAGACATTCTGCAGGACACAGAGGAAAGCAACTGATGACCTTTGCCATCAGACAGAACAGTCCTTCAAATTTCCTGCTTAACTGAAAAGTATGACAGAGACTCTAGGCCTGTAGGCTGAAGACAGTTGCCCCAACATTACAGTGAAACTTTGGATGACTGTCCAGGTAGGCAGCTGTCTCTGTCATTTCTAGAATTTTGGAAGTTACTTACAATGCATTTCCTGTTTACTTAGGTAACATTATATTCTTCTGGGGTCTTTGATGGAGTTGAAAACTGGACAATTATAGTTATAGCTTTCCTTAGTTATGATAAAAGGTAAATTAGATATAAACCTTTAGACTTACAAAGATAGGATAGATGACAGAATATTTTCTTTAATTTTGCCAAATATATATAGACTAGATATTGTAACTGTAATTCTTGATAACTGTTTTGTTATATGTAATTTTACTATGTTAAAATTAAAACCTTCCTTTTTGATTAGACAGAAAAGGGGAAGTGTGGTGGGATGGTCTTTCTGTATGCCGTGAATATGTGTTGCTACTATTGGATAATAAAAAAAGCTGTTTTGGCCTATGGCAAGACAGGTTATGGCAGAGCTGGAAATCTAAGCAAAGATACAAGGAGAAGAAGGGCAGACACCGTCCAGCTGCCTAAGGAACAGGAGTCATTCAGCTGCCCAAGGAACAAGATGCCAGCTGACTGGTAATGCCACCGCCACGTGGCAAAATATAGATCAATAGAAATGGGTTGATTTAAGATGTAAGAGATAGTTAGCAATAAGCCTGAGCCACAGACCAAACAGTTTATAATTAATATTAAGCCTCTGAGTGATTATTTTATAAGCAGCTGTGGGACCAGGGACTTGGCGGGACAGAGAAAGGCTTTAGGATACAAAAGATTTATTTATTTTATGTATATGAGTGCTCTATTGACTTTAGGCCAGAAGAGGGCATCAGGTTCCACTATAGATGGTTGTGAGCTACCATATGGTTGCTGGGAATTGAACTCAGGACCTCTGGAAGAACAGACAGTAGTCTTAACTGCTGAGCCATCTCTCCAGTCACTGAAGGTTCTTTTTGTACAAAGGTATGCTTTTTAAACAGTAACAACAACTGTAATTTATCAAACATTCACTGTGTGCCAAGTTCCAACTTACATATAGAAGTGCAGTAATACAACTTTTTTCACTGTGACATTCATTTCTTCACTTTCAAACTTTTGTTTGTTTTTCAAACAAATATGGTAAAATGACTTTAAAAAACAAATTTAGGCTACAGTGGTAAAAATTAGAAAAAATGAAGAAAGAGAAAGTCTGGATTATATCTGATATATCAGGTAAATATCTGGTACTAGATATTTTCCTAATAACCTTTAAGATTGGCATTACCATCTTTGATATGCAGTGTGGAGAAGTCCTTGCTCAGCATGTATGAAGGCCTTTGCTTAATCCTCAGTACCCCAAAAATGAATAAGGCAGGCAACCAACCTTAGGTTTAAGACCAAGAATGAGTCAGTGGTACAGCAATTGCCTAACATGCAGGAGGCCCTTAGCTCAATCCTCTGCACCACAGAAACAAAAATCACTATGGTTCAGAGAGTCACAAGCAACTCCTCCTACGTCATAAAAAGGAAAAGAGGCTAGAAGCTAGATAAAAGTCATTATCTATACATGGGGAAATTCTGTGTATCTCTATCGACTACCACACCATCCTTAGATAGTGCTAGTCCTTAAACAACAAAGCCAATTACACAAATCTGTTCAGTAAAAATGGAACTGGCAGAACTGTTGGAAATTTAATATACTAAACAAAATATTTTTGAGTAAACCAAGATTTATAGTTCAATTGTTAAAAGAAAATGGCCTTTCAGATTATTTTATAAGCTGTGATTGTGGCCCTGTATATAAATTAGGGTAGATTAGTGGCAGAGACTAAACAGAATGCTGATTTAGTGAAATGGCTGACACATCTAACAAAGTGACATTGAAGCAGGAGAGGCTACTGAATGCGCTTCCTTTTGTAAATTAAAGAGAAGCTGCCAGGGGAAAAGCTGCCCCAATCCCTACCCAATGTCTCAAGACTGCTTTACTTTTTATCTTAGCAATGATTTGATATAGGAAAACTGTACTCAGAGCAGACCTCCCCAAGACCATGTGTACTCTACAGTGTTCCTCTGCTCCTCCTCTGGGGGAAGGGAGGAGGAACACTACAGTAAAATTACAAAGTTGAACCTACCATAGAATCTAGGAATACTTTACATCCAAATTTAGGCAAACCATTTGTTTTTCACACTTCTGTGCTCTTTACCTGCTGGTCCATTTGAAATCTGAACATTTGACTGAATTTTTGGTTTTGGAAGTATGATACTCATTATTCAAATAATGTAAGTTTATCATAAAATAAAATATGCACTGTGGTCATTTCTGCACCCACTTCTTTCATAATTCACAATGGCAAAAACTGCATATTCAGTATAAGTAGTCAAATAGAAAAAAATTTAATTTTCTTTCTTTATTCTGTTTTTTTAGGCTGAGTCTTGCTATAGAGCCCAGGTTGGCCTAGAATATATAGCACTCCTCCCGCTTCAGGCTCTGCTGCTGACATTATGGCATATACACCACCATGCGCACTGCTATATACAAATATACATACATACATACATACATACATACATACATACATACATGTGTGTATGTCTAAGACAGGGTTTCACTATACAGCCCGAGTTGGCCTAGAACTCCCTATGAAAACCAAGCTGGCCTCCAACTTACAGATCTGTCTCTGACTCAAGTTTGGATTAAAGGTGTGTATTAAAGGAGCTAGAAAAATACAATGCTTAATAAGTTTGGCTTACAAAATTTCCTAATCACTCTCAAAAGTTCATCAAAGTGCAGTACTATTTCCTTTCCTGAACATAAAATAATACAGAGAGCTATCTCTAAGTAGTAAATGCTGTCATAATTAAAAATGTAAGGACGAAGGGGTCTGCAAAGTCTTATTCCAGGCTCCTTGTCAATTTTACTCATTTGTTTAAAAATGAAGTAACTATGAAACATGGACAATTATTGCTTTTTTCTAATGTTAGGACACGAATAAATGTGGTAGACTTTTCACTTACTAATTAGTTTTTTAAAGCAATGTGGTTCTACTAATATTAATATGCAGTTTAATTTTTATTACTTTCATAGAATTATAGAAATTACAAGAACTCATACTGCTCCATGTTTTAGCAGTTCTGTCTACCTGAGTATGATTTCTGTTAGATTATACTACCTACCTACCCTTGCACAGCACACAACTGTTAAAATGTAAATCGCACAACTATTTTTAGCTGCTGCTGAAATTCCCGTCTTTGGGAATAATGCTTTGAGGCATTGTTCATTTTGTTTATCAAGCAGCTATTCAGCCTCTAGTGGGTCCAAATGCTTATGCAAGCAAAAGCTTTAGGATGCTTGCTTCGGCAATTCAGCCTTCCAGGTAGGCTGCAGGTTCAGAGCACAGCTGCCCTATGCTTCTCAAAACTCAGATCCATCTGGAATTGAGTTTCAGAGATTTCAATTCAACTTTTCAAGTATCACATGGAAGCGAGGGGGCGGGGGGGTGGGGGTGGGAGAAGGAATGCAAACAACTGAAAGAGAATTTCCCTACTTTACCCTTCACAAGAAATCAAAAGCTCTGGCTCCCGCTGCCCCATCTAGATTGCTACTCATCAAGCAGGATATTCCATTCAGTCGAAACTCCGATGAGCTGTGACTCATATGGCAGCACCTGCGCCCATGTGTTAAGTATTGCCCAATAAAAGCCCAACATCCATTTACACAACAAAGAGGGTACCCTTCAAGGCACAGGGTCTCAATCTAACAGCCTCACTGCTCATTTGTTCTATACACAGAGAAAAAGCCTTTCCCTTCTTCTCACCAGAGGTTTTTCAACTGTGGGTGGATTTATAATGTAAGTTCATCTACAAATACTTCTATTGCTCCAAAGAATAAGTACATTAACAGCACAAACACTCCTACAGTATTAGGTTACTACAGCCATTAATGATTGCTTTACCAACCTCTCCCAACCTCCCGCATCAAAGCTCTTTATTCTCAAAGGATACATTTTTGAGCAAGGAGGGATCAACGAACTAGTTGCGTGAAAGCTTTCCTGATGCTAGACTGAAGTTGGGAAAGGCTTAATGAAGGTTTTAAAATCCACAAGGGCTTCACAATGAACATCTGACTTGGTGATTTATGCATATTAATAACCTCAGTCCTACTGAGGCAAGCTGAGCCGAACATGTCCTCCGAATCTTAATGTCTTTAGCTCCATTGGGATTATTACAAATGTAAATTTCTAAGATTCTCAGCTATTAATCTCTGTCTGTCCTCCTGTTCAGCAACATAATGACTAATTAAACATCAAAAGACCTGCACAGGAGATCTTCTTTGACAGCTACAGGCCTAGTCTTCTTCCCAAGAGGGGAATTCAAATGACAGGGACAGGGAGTGACAGCATATAAGTAAGCTACAAATCATTGCACGGAAAACGAAAAGCCTAACATTAAGTGTGGATTTATCTCAATCAATGATTTTGTTAAGCAATGAACAGTTACTATGTAAAGTATGCCCACTGGCACAAATCGAATCCATCCTTGTAGCAAGTAAATACTGAATACTTGACATCAATTTATTTAACATCAAGTTTAAAAAAATACTTACAGAAGAAGGCAGGCCAGGAGGCACCTTTCTTACTTTCTTTGCTTGCAAAGGATCTGCATATGGAAAACAAAATGTTTCATTAGCATTTACATTATGAAAAACAAAACAACCTTCGAATGACTAGGAAACAAGTTCCATGCTGTCACCCTCGGTGTTGCTATCCTTCTCGGCCTGCTGCACGACCCCCACTTCTCTTTTTCCTACTATTGCTTGTGAAGAAGGGGAATACAAGAATACAGCACTGGTTCTACGAAGTGCGGGAAGGTAACGGCAAAATAAAGAAAACACAACGACAGCACAAACAAGGAAGGAGAACAAACTTGTCTTAAGCGCCTGCTAGGCCATGAGCGGCTAAGTACTTCACATGTTTGTCAGTCCACTGGAAATGAACTCTCTGCAACAGGTCTCCCTAATAGAACACTTCCCTAACAAAGAGACAAATTACATCATATCAACAATTAAGCTAAAAAAAAAAAGAAAGAAAGAAAGAAAGAAAGAAAGAAAGGAAGGAAGGAAGGAAGGAAGGAAGGAAGGAAGGAAGGAAGGAAGGAAGGAAGGAAGAAAGAAAGAAAGAAAGAAAGAAAGAAAGAAAGAAAGAAAGAAAGAAAGAAAGAAAGAAAGAAAGAAAGAAAGAAGAATTAGGCTTAAAGCCTATTTTTAAAACTTAGTACCAAGCCGGGCATTGGTGGCACACACCTTTAATCCCAGTACTTGGGGAGGCAGAAGAAGGCGGATCTCTGTGAGTTCCAGGCCAGCCTGGTCTACAGAGCTACACAGAGAAACCCTTTCTCGAAAAACAAAAACAAACAAAAAATTAGTATCTAACAGCAAATGCTATAGTACAATGTACTATGCTAAAAATCTGAAATAAAGCTGAAAGAATGAAAAACTAAGGTTATAGTAACATCAAGACATGCTCCATATGCTATGAAATATAGCCAATATACAATCTAGTATTACAGGCATTTGCTTTGGAAATGTGTGAGTAAAACTGAAACCTCAGCACTACACTATAATTTGGACTTTTATTAAAAGTTTGTATACTTTTTCAGGAAATGAACACACAGAGAGAGTATCTCTTACTTTATTTTAAATTATGTGTATCTATATATGCATGTGTGTTTTTGTATGTGCTGTGTGTATGTGTGTGCACACATATGTGAGTGCAGGTATATGTTTAAGTAGAGGTACCCTTGGAGTCCAAATACAGGCCTGGACTCTCTGGAGCTGGAATTCCATACAGATAGTTAAGCTGCCACATGGGTGTGAGACTAAACTTGGGTCATTTTCAAGAGCACTACATGCTCATAATTGTTGAGCCATAGCTCCAGATCCAAAAATTTATTTCTAAAATAAATTAATATAATTCATTAATGAAATATAATGAAAATATGACTTTTCATATGCCTAAGTTGGTATTCTAATTTCCTTCATATACAAAATTTATAGCTTTTCCATTTTATTTTATGAAAAGTGATATGCACAGCTTTCCAACCACACACAAATAATGGATCAAATCCAGGATTTTCAGAGAGATTCATTATTAGGAAGGCTGATGTGAAAAAAACTCCGTATTTTTTAAAACTACAGAAATGAGAATGAAATAAGAAAAGCATTTTCCTAGGCTGTAAATGATAGTACACAATAAAACGTGATTTTTATAAAGATTGAAACTTATTTAAATTTGGTCTGTGGGTTCTCTACAGGTAATATCCCAGAAGGCTGTAAAGCGAGGAAAGCAACTTTATAAGCATCATGCAAAAAATATTACACTATAAAAAGGGCCAAAAGCATTCATCAGTGCGGATATCCCTTCCCCAAGCGGTAGCCCACATTTCTTTAAAACAGAAGCACCAAAGATAAACAAGCTCTGGCACATTCTGTATTTGTAAGACTTAGAACAAAGCCTTTGTTCTTGGTGAAGTGTTTCAGCAGTCTACTTCCTTACAACTTACTCCTTGAGCAAAAGCTACACTTTATACAAAATCAGTCAAGAAAATGCTCTATGGCTTGTAGTTTTGTATCTCATCATTAGCCACATACTATCACCAGTTTGGGATTCACAGTCTAGTTTGGGAAGAGTAAACTGGCTATATTTAGTACACCAGCCATATGAACCTGGGAAGGTTACTTTTACCTCTTTGTGCTTCAATTCCTTCAGATGCATGAAGAGGTGGGGGGACACCACCTCTCCTGTGAATTTCACGTTCTGTGATAATACATGAAACATGCTCATTGCATTGAATAACATTTGTGACACTTTAATGTTTTTTAAAATGTGTATTGGTGTTTTACCTCTATGTCTGTGTACCATGTGTATACAGTGCCCATGGAGGCCAGAAGACAATTTTAGATCCCCTGAGACTGGAGCTACAGTCATCCTATGGGTGCTGGAAATTGATCCAGGTCATCTGGAAGAACAATCAGTGCTCGAAACTGCTGAGCCACCTCTCCTGTCCCACATTTAATAACTTTTAGCCCTTATTAATGCAGACCAAACAATTATAAATTAGCTAGCTGCTGCTCTCCAGAATAGAGTACCTAAATGGTTTCAGAAAACACTAATATTGTTGTAGCTCTCTAAAGTTCTTCTAAGTGCTCACATTTTACCAGACACTGTAATGCCAAGGAGAGGCCAAGATTGGGAACAGCAATGGGCAGCATAAAAATAATCTACTAAATGGTATCCACACAGGAAATGGACAGGATTCCTCCAAGTATCAAGAGAAACATTATATGCTGCATTCCATTGGGCTCCTCATTTGTAATCTAACTTTAACATTGTAACCTCACAGAGTTTTGAAAAGATGCACTAGATAAGCAATAGTATCTATAACATAATCAAATAGAAATAAAGTTGGAATTCATGGAAAACTTGAATTTTTATCCTGGATTTTAATGGAATGTATCTCCATTCTTTCCTAGCTATTCAATAGTTTTTTTGTTTTGTTTTGTTTTTTAGTAGTAGCACACTGGCAGGGATTAGTTGGTTGTTCCTACAGTGTGTGCACAGAGTCTATGAAGAAGACATTGCTGTACACCAACCCAACACAGACTCAACTGAGGCCTCTACTGGGCTAACTCAACAGGTGGTCAAGCAGAGCACAGATGGACAACATTTTGTAAGCTGTCATTTCGTTAGTAACAAAAAGAATGCTGGTCTAAAGCACCAGGGCTGACTCTAATAGCACCCATACATATTACATGATCATGCTTCTATGAAAAAAAGGTATCAGAATTTCCTTCTGAATGCAGCAATCCATCACTGTGTCCTTTCTATGTACCTCATTCATACTTCAGACCTAGAGACTAGGAATATATGGAGACAGGAGGTAGATCTATATTAGCTTGAGGCAGTCAACAAATACTTGTGCAATCAGGAATTATAGCACATTTTACTTTGGTTTACATTTACTTTAGGAGCTGGTCTACCTTTATTATAAACATGTTTTACAACTTTTTCTTATATTTAAAAAAAAACACAAAATTTTCACTGGAAACACTGATTAGATGAATGTACTCCATTTCACTGTATAGTTTCATGTCAGTAAGTTAAGTGCTTGTTAATTTTATCTCAATTTCAAAGGAAAAGTAGAGAATAGATGCTGTGGGATGGTCTGTATGTCAAATGTGTTGCTGATTGGTCAATAAATAAATCACTGATTGGCCAGCGGCCAGGCAGGAAGTATAGAAGTATAGGAAGTATACTGTTAAGAGAGGAGAATTGAGAGAACAGGAAGCTGGGTGAGAGAGACACTGCCAGCCGCCACGATGACAAACAGCATGTGAAGATGCTGGTAAGCCACGAGCCATGTGGCAAGGTATAGATTAATGGAAATGGATTAATTTAAGCTGTAAGAACAGTTAGCAAGAAGCCTGCCACGGCCATACAGTTTGTAACCAATGTAAGTCTCTGTGTTTACTTGGTCGGGTTTGAGCGGCTGTGGAACTGGCAGGTGAGAGAGATTTGTCCTGACTGTGGGCCAGGCAGGAAAACTCCAGCTACACATAGAAGTAACCAGTATGCAAACTGTGGTGATTGTTTGTCATTTAACAAATAAAGCTTGCCTGAAGATCAGAGTGCTACACAAACAAACAAACAACAACAAAAAACCCACTGGACTCAAACTCACAAAAACCTTAAAATTTATCCCAGGTGAGCAACCTACTATTATGTATGTGGCATCTTTTGAGCCTTAGTTTTTATGCTAAATTCATGATTAAAGTCATGGACTAGAAGGATTATTTTATTGTTATAATTTACTGACAGGAATTTATAAAACCATTTTGCAAACCAGTCAGTACTATTTTCATTTTAGTTAAAAACTAGGTGTTAATAATAGAACATAAAATTTTCACTTAAGAAGAAAACACCTGCTAGTTAAAAGAAGAAAAATTGGCTAAATTCTCTCATGAAGCAAAATATTAAACTGTTTCCTTAAAATCTGTTAAAATTATGGTTTAACATGGATGCCTACACAAGACCTGAAAAAAACAGACCACATCAATAGGCATGCCAGCATGGAAGGGGAAACTCTGAAGGCATCTACTCTAAACAAAGGACTGGGGAATGCTGAAAGCAAGAGAAAGGGCCTCCCCATGGGAGAACTCCTCAATCGGTTATCAAATACTAAATGGACAGCTATGAGGTTATACACATAAAGGTAACGTTATACGGACTGAGCCCGTTATAGTTATATATTTAGGAATAATCTCATAAAACAACAATTAAACGAGGCCATGAACTTGAGAGCAAGTTAGGGGTACATGGGATGGGGTAGAGGAAGAAAAGGGAAGAGAGATGTAATTGTAATGTCAAAAAATTATTATAAATAAAATTATGGCTTCAAGGGGGCTCTAAAAACACAGCAGTATATATCTACCACACTGTGCTCATATTGATGAATATTATGGTTTGACAATTATGAAATGTCAAACAAGACTATAGTTAGCTAAACCTTGAATACAAAGTAGATGAGTTCTTTACAACAGTGGCAACTCTGACAACTCCATTCATTATGTATCTAATGCATACAGGACGAGCATCCCTTACCTGAAATGCTTGTGGCCAGATGTGTTCTAGTCCACTATCTGTATAAACAGAATGCAGTATCTTTGGGGCAGAACCCACACGAAAAGATTAAGTTCATTTATGTTTCATATACACCTTATTTACATAGTCCAAGTGTAATTTCATACATGTGTGCTTTATGGCTGTGGCCCATCTCAGGAAGTCTGTCATGAAATTTTCTATGATATAATGTCAGTATTCAATACATTTCATATTTTAGAGCACTTTGGATTTTAGATTTTAGATTAGGAATATTCAGCCTGTATATTACTTGTATATAGATATACCTTGATATCCAAATGATGACCAAAAACAGACTAAGGAAGCAGGACATCTGAGATACAGGATTTTCTGTGTCAAAACACTCACCTAGAGCTACAGAGTCATGGAGCGGTCTTCTCCTAGAACTTGTGGCAGAGAATGAGTAGTATGGTGTTCCAGGTTTTCCTGAAGAAGACAGCTGTGCTGGGCTCCCAATTCCTAGATCTTGTCTCAGGAGACTAGACTATAAAACAAGGCAAGGAAAGATGTCATCTTGCTGCTAATGACCAAGCTCATCACTTTTGAATTACTGACAGTACCTTTATACAATGCCTTAAAATTTAGAAGTAATCAATAAGTACTTTTTAAATTCAATTAGGTCACCGGTTTTAAACTCTTTTTCTTCACTCTTCCCTTGACTGCCTTTTGTTGTTTTTTTGTTTTGTTTTGTTTTGAGACAGTTTGTGTATAGCCCTGGCTGTCCTCAAACTCAAGAGATCCACTTGCCCCTGTCTGAGTGCTGGGATTAAAGATGTGTGCCACTATACCCAGCTCCCTTGCCTACATTTTAGTAATTATGCAGACTCATTAATCTCAGGGGTGGAAAATATTTTGGTGACTATGTGATTATATCCTTTAATTATAGGAATACTTTTGAAAGAGGCTGCCTGCACTTTGCTTGAAGGCTTTTCTATCCCACGGAAGCTGACTGTTTGCTTCCCTTTTCTTTTTGGATACTCTTACCATTTGAAGAGCTGCCGTATTTATAAGACTAATCTCTCTTGCTTTGTTTCATGACATGGACGAGGAGGGAGATGCCCTTCCTCCTCATCCCTCATGGTCCACTAGACTCTCTTTCACTTTGTTAAGTTTCTTATAAAATGGCACAGAGCACAATGCCTCAGATGCTTTAGGGGACATACCCCCCCATCATGTGAACTGAAGGTTGAAAGTAGTCCAACTTCATGGCTCTTCACTCTGCTCCATGTGCTGGTTCGTCTCCTTATGTTAGACTTGTTTAGTTTATGCTTCTTGGACTCAAGTACAAGACCTAAGATGTGTCACATGTATCTTAGATTCTCTGACAATAATTTATCTTGTTGTACTTGACCAATAATACTTATCCATCTACCCCTGTTGTCTTAATATTTGAAATCTGTTAATGAACACATATGCTAGGTTTCCAAATGCCTAGGCATCCAAAATGTAAGTAAGAAATCCATCAAGAGGACAAAAGTGAGGGAGAGAGCATGGGTCCATTGCTGGAATTCAGAGAGTCAGCAGCCCTAACCTAAAGCACTGATTTGGGGATCTTATCACAAACAAAATGAGGTTATAGTTGGCAGAACTTGGGTCTGAGATTTCTGGCAGCTGGAATGAAAACTATCACACCAATGTGAGACAAAAAAGAGAAAGTGACTTCATTGGGGTAGGGTGGTGAAGAAGGGGCTCAGAGGATGCTTTCAGGCATGAAAACACAATTCCTCCAGCTTATGACTACTCTCCTGGTAGATACTTAATACTTTACTGTCGTCTTCATGTTCTTAGTACTGAGCATCATGACTTGGTGAGTGAGAACAAACTCACTCCAGTCAGAAAGAGTGAGCAGAACCTGGGAAGAGCAGCCACTGTACTCTAGTCACAGCCTTCATTCTACTAGTCAAGAAAAACTAAGTTACATGATTTTTCTCACTGTTACAGCACTTTAGAATTCACACAACATACAGTTTCCTAGCAGTGGGACTCAATATACTTATCATGTACAACCATTAGCTCCAAATGACTGCCTGAAGGAAACTCCACAGCCCTACAGCAGTCATTTCTTTCCTCTTTGCCCACACATACTAAGCAGGAACTCCTTATTTCATTTTCCTCAGTCTATGGGAACCACTATTCGGCTTTCTGGCTCTGTGTATTTACCTATTCTGGTTATTCCATGTAAATATAACCTTCTACACATAACTTATTTTATTTAGTATGATAGTTCTGAGGTTCATTCATCTTGTGTGTGGGAGGTAGCGGGAGATACATATGAGTGTAGGTAGCAGTGGAGTCCAGAAGAGGGTATGGAATCCCCTGGAGCTGGAGCTGAAGTTAAAGGCAGTTGTGAGTCACCCAATTTGGGCACCAGGAACTGAACTTGGGTCTTCTCCAAGAGCAGGATGTTCTCTTAACCATTGAGCCATCTCTACTAGTTTAGAGCCCTTAGCTCTAATAGTTTTATGGTAAGTTCCTTAAGCATTTCTAAAGAAAAGGTCAAATTGTCTGCAAATAAAGATAGTTCTATTTCTTTACTCTCCTTGAATTTCCAATACATTGCTGAACATATGGGTTCTTGAAAAGAGACTTGCTTTAGGGGAATGCTTTCAATACTAATCTTGAATGTGTGATAGGCTGTTTTTCATAAAAAATATCTTTACTACGTTGATGAAGTTCCTATTGTTAGCTCATTTTTTCTTAAGATTTATGAGACAAACTTATAAGCAGTTGTGAGCTACTTGCTATGAGTTCTGGGAAGTGAACTCAGGTCCTGTGGAAGAGCAGAAAATGTTTTTTAACCACTGAGCCATCTCTCTAGCTCCCTATTCTTACCTTACCAATTGGTTTGATCATGAAAGGGTACTACTTTTTTGTTTGTTTTTGAGCAGGTGTGGTACAGTCACAATGCAGCTTCAGCTGGGCTGAAACCTGCTATATAAGTCAAGCTGCCTGCCTCGACTTTCCAAGTGCTGGCATTTAAAGTCTGTGCTCTACCTGGTAGAGGTACTAGATTTTTGTTAGATGCACACCCAACCCCTACCCCATTGGTTGTCTGACTCTGAGTTTTTTTCCTTCACGTTATTACTCTGGTAAGTTACACTGATCAACTTTCCTATGTTAAGCCATTCTTGTATTTCTTGGGCAAACTTACTTGGTCATGTCTAATCCTTATACTGCTGTCATCAGTGTGTTAGCATTCTATGAATGATTTTTGTATCGATATTCAAATGGATAATGTTCTGCAAGTTCCTTTTCCTTGTGGTGTCTGTGGCTCTGGTATCAGTAAAATGCTGCTCCTAAAGAAGGAAGGAAGTGTTTCAGAAGCTGTAGCCTCATTAACTACATTTTACTGGAAAAGGCATTTGGCTCTGGGCCTTCCACTACCTGCAAAGACTTCTATTATTGATTCTCTTATTTTTCTGTTGTAAGTCTGAGCTAGCCTTGACAGTGTGTGTTTGTGAGAATTTGTTCATTTCATCCAGAATATGCATTGGTATGTAACTGCTTGTGGTATTTACTTTTACTTCTTATTTTCATGAAGCCAGTAGCAATGTGGCCCTTTCACTTCTGATTTAAGTTATTATTTAACAATCTAGGCATATGTTTTTCAATTTTGTTGATCTTTTCAATGAGCCAACTTCTAATCCTTTTTTTTTTTTTTTTTTTTTTTTTTTGGTTTTTCGAGACAGGGTTTCTCCGTGTAGCTTTGCGCCTTTCCTGGAACTCACTTGGTAGCCCAGGCTGGCCTCGAACTCAGAGATCCGCCTGGCTCTGCCTCCCGAGTGCTGGGATTAAAGGCGTGCGCCACCACCGCCCGGCCTAATCCTTTTTAAGATGAGGTATTTCATATAACCCACGCTGGTCTAGAACTTACTATATAGACCAGGCAGGACTCAAATCTGCAATTCTGCCAAGCCTCCCCCATGTTGGACACCATACCTCACTAAGGACCAATTTTTGACTTTGCTGATTTCCTCTCCTGTTTTCTGTCTGTTGTGTTTATGTCTGCTCTTATCTTTACAGTCCCGTCCCCCGTGTCTCCCACCCCCACCCCCCACCCCCGCTTTCAGTTTGGTCTGTTTTTCTCTCTAGTTTCTTTTGAATTAATTATGTTATGTGTATGGGTGTTTGGTCTGCAAGTATGCCTGAGTACCATATGCATGCCTTGCATGTATGGAGGCCAGCAGAGGATATCAGATACCCCAGACTAGAGTTACAGGTAGTTGTGAGGCACTATGTGAGTGCTGGGACTCAAATTAGGGTCCTCTGCAAGACCAACCAGTGCTCTGAACCACTGAACCATATTCCAGCCTCCTTCCCCTTTTCTAGTTTCTAAAACTGGAAACTTAGGGTCCTGATTTGAGAGTTGGCTTCTGTGGTTTTTGACATTTGGAATTGCTATGTGCCAAAGGCAGCCTTGAGCTTGTCATTGTTCTGCCTCAGTCCTTAGGAGGGACACACAGTTACGCATGCAGCCATGCAAGGCTGGCTACTTCCTTTCTGTCCAAGAGCTTCTGCTACGAATGTGCCTCTGCTTATCACCTTTGCTGTATCTCCTACATTTGCCATGCTGTCTTTACTCACCTGGTTTGTCAACTTCTTTATAGCTCATGTGACAATGCCCCAGCATGCATGAAACAAAGTACTAAATCAGCCAAAAGCTGTCTCTGCATCTTTCAAAAGTAGTCTTAAAAGCAGTGTTTGCCAGGCAGTGGTGGCACACGTCTTTAATCCCACAACTCAGGAGGCAAAGGCAGGTGGATCTCTGTGAGTTCCAGGCTGGCCTGGTGCACAGAGCAAGTTCCAGAACAGCCCAAACTGTTACATCTTTCTCAAAACCAAAACAAATAAAAAAAAGAACATAGTGTTCTTCAGATTCCTCAAAAAGCAAATTCTTTTTCAGCCAGAGCTTATGTTATTTTTTTTTTGTGTTTTTTTTTTTTAATGAAATAGGCAAGTGAGTAGTTTTAATTACCAGATATTATGGCATGTGAATAAAAAGACGATACTGTATCAATGTAATTATTTAGCATCAATTATAAATTCCAACAGATTCAACATTCAATAGAGAGAAAGGGGTGATCAGACACAAAAGGAGAAATAATCTATCTTAAAATAAGTTCCATAAGTGGTGATAAAAAGGGAGAAAATGAACAATTTAAATGTAAACATCACACATAGATGTATCTTCTAGTCACACAACAAATCCTTAGCTATGAATCTTCAAATGATGCTCTGTTTGCAAGTGGGAACCTAGAAGTCTTTGTCTTCCACAGACGTTATACATAAATTTTAGTCACCACATCTGTTTTGTTTTTTTTTATTTTGCCTTTGACAGGCAGATGCAGCATTCTTTAAATAGCAAGGTCAGAATATATGAAACATATGATCTCCACATGCTTGAAAGCACAGGTTATGCACCTTGAAAATTCTTTTAATAGGTGTGCTCATTGTTCAATGCCAGATTGACTGCCACTGATAATTCTGTCTGATATGGAGAAGAGGAAGCTGTTCATTGAACATGTAAAATAAATACATAAGAGACAGACATGAATATTCTCTTATCAGACCATTTATACTGCTCTTGCTATACAAATTCATATTGAAACAATCTTTTTATTAATTAAAAAATTTATATTTGCGAGTGCTTTTGCCTGCATGTATGTATGTGCACCACATGCATCCCTAGTGCCTTCAAAGCTCAGCAGGGAATTGTCAGACCCATTGGGATTGGAGTTACAGGTGTTATGAGTGGTGCTCATTGTATACAAATTATATATATTGAAATTGATATTGTTAGAAAATGCTATATGTATATTTCTAATTGTACCGTTCATTTAACAATGTAATGTAATTTTCTGATCCTTGAATGTTGTTATTACCAACTATTAGGATATAAAGAAATGAAAGTTAGTAGTTAGACATTATAATAGAACTTGCAGTTATATTAGGTATGCTTTCAAGATTGAGTAGATATATTTTAGATAGACAGGTTATCTTCAAACCCTTCAGAGATCTACAGAATATGGCATTTAAAATGTTTTAATAACTTAGAAAATTTTTCTTTTTTGTTATGACTATGAGACATGTCGGCTCCTGGCAGTACCAATCTACTTCAGAGAAAATATGGGCATTGAAAAAACTGCAATTGGAGTTAACTTTCATTGTGGCAAAAGTTATCCACTGGACAACAAAGTATCCTCAAATCAACTGCTGACAAACAGGACAGACAGGACATGAAACAAAGGACTACTGATTCTTGTCAAAACAAGTGTGGTTATGGCTTTATCAAAAGGCATCTTCTGAGGCCAGGACAATATGGCACCATCCCTGAAGTGGCCTTCGCAATCCGGGAAAGGTACAGTGCCTTTTTCTTCGAAGGCAGCTTAACAGGCAGTGTGGGCCGATGGCTTCTGATGTGCAATGGGAAGGTAGCTGAAACAGTTATTCTTGAAGAGTAATTAAGCTCACACCTCTCAACAGTAGAATGGCATTTAATAGAGGGATGTGGAGAAGAATGGGATGCTGAAATGAAGCCACATACACACATAGCCAAGAAGAATGGACAGCTGAATTTAAAAAACATCAACAATTTCCAGAATTTAAAATCCTGAATCATGACATGACACTAGTGGAATTCAGGTGTTTCTGGTACATGGACTGCTCTCACCCAATGTGAGGTTGAACTGTTGACCTTGTGTACATCCTACTTCACAAATGAGTCTGTCAGATATGCTAAGCCTATAGGCTGAAGATGATGCTCCAACACTATGGAGAAACCTCAGATGATTGTCCAGGGAGCTGGCTGTTTCTGTCAACTCACAATTTTTTGGAAGTTGCTTGCATATACTTCCTGTTTTTATTTTTTTGTTAGCTAATATTACTTCCTTCTTGGGTCTCTGAGGGAGTTGAAGATTAGTTAGTTATAGCTGAAGATTAATTAGGATAGAAAGTGAATTAGATACAATAGGATAGATAATGGAATTATTTTCTCTGAATTTGTCAAATACAAATGAACTAGACATTGTTTAGGTATTTATTACTTATATATATTGTATATAGTTGTACTTTTGTATATAGTTTTTCTTATGTTAGTTATAAGCTTTTTTTTCTTTTTATTAAAATAGAAAAGGGGAAATATGGTGATATTTTATTTGTATTAAAATGTTATTTGTATGTTAATAAATAAAGTTGCCCCGGGGGTCAGAGCTATTAGCAAGCCATAGGAAAGCAGGGCAGTGGTGGCATACGCTTGGAATCCCAGCACTTGGTAGGCAGAGCTGGGTAAGTCTCTGTGTGTTCAGGGATACAGCCATTATTGGATACACATGCCTTTAATCTCAATACCAATCATGGAAAACCTGGAGGCCTATACAGACAGGCCGTGACAAGGCGGTCATGTGGTTGGGTTTACAACCAATGAGAAGGCAGAACAGGAACTCTATATAGACTTTAACACAGGGGTAGCTCTGGTTCGGAGAGGTAGGACCACCGCAGGAGGAAGGGTAAGGTTTTAGCTCTTAGCTCTGACCTCTTGGCTTTCTTCTTTGCATTGGTTCTGTGTTTCTTATTTAATAAGAAGGTTGGTTACATCTACAGGTGCTAGTAAATGAATTCATGCACTCTATAAGAGCAACAAGTGTTCTTAACTGTTGAACCATCTCTATAGAGCCTTAAAGAAAAAAACCCTGATATCTATATATGTATGTGTGTGTGTGTGTGTGTGTGTGTGTGTGTGTGTGTGTGTGTGTGTGTGTGTGTGTGTGAGATGAGCGTGCAAATGTCATGGTACATTGTCTAGATGTCAGAGGATAACTCTGTGGAGCTGGTTTCTCCTTCTACCTTTATGTGGGTTCCATGTAACAAACTTAGGTGGGATTACCAGGCTTGCTTAGCATGTACTTTTAGCATGAGATGATTGCTGAACCATCTCACTGGCCTCCTGCTATATAAACTTTTTACAAGCATATAAAATAATGATTTATATTAAGGGTCAACAAGTGACATTCTGCCAGTCAAACTGGACTTGTTTCTGAAATTACTTTCAATTAAACACAGTCCTGCTGACGATTTCTGTAGTAGCTATGACCTTTCATGTTACAGTGAAAGAGTTGCGCATCATAGCAGATAACCAGTCTGACAAGCCTAGAGTCCAGCTCTCTAGCCCTTTACAGAACATGTTTTTTGACCCCTAATCTGAGGCCTCAATGGTGGGTTAAAGAGCTCAGTTCAGAAAGATCTCTTTGCCTAGATAATAAACACACACACACACACACACACACACACCCAAAGGACAAACTTGCACATGAGTAAAATTTGGCCATCTTCTTGGGGATGTCAAGATGGTCACAGTAAAAAAAGCACAAAATGACCTAAATGATGAAGAGGAAAGCGCATTTTCATGTTTGTATAAGGAGACCAAATAAATATACTAATGTCCTAGAAAAAGTAAAGGCGAAGTAGTCACCTATGTTCAAAACCTGATTGTGACACTGGGCAAATGGTTTACATGAACAAATCTTCCCTCTTCTCTCCATGCATGCATTACCAGCAGCCCTAGGAAGAGCAAGTGTCTATGTATGGAGGATGACTTAATTATCATAGAACATTCTTTTCATTTTTCCCTTTCTTCTGTAAAGCACCGTGTGTTTATCTTTATGTATGAAGAAGTAAGATAAATAGTACTCTAATTTTCTATATCTTAATCATAATACTTTTTGTCCCATGTAATGGTGTGAGGTTTCAAAAGACCTGGTCTGCCCTAAATTCAAGCTTGTTGGGTTGTAACTCCCAATGGCTAAAGTAAAACTAGATGAGGAGAAAAGAGACAGAAGTGCCAAACCACTGCAGGACAGGTAACAATTAAGAGTCTGAAACCAGTCGGGCGATGGTGGCGCACACCTTTAATTCCAGCACTCAGGAGACAAGGCAGGCAGATCTCTGAGTTCGAGGCCAGCCTGGTCTACAGAGCGAGCTCCAGGACAGGCTCCAAAGGTACACAGTGAAACCCTGTCTCAAAAACCAAAACCAAAACAAAACAAAACAAAAAAAAGAGTCTGAGGCCAGAGAATATACTCAAGCTGTATTAGCCTCAATCAAGAACAGAAAAACATCACATGTTCTCCCATGATTCTGTGTGTACAGAGAACATATAGAATGTGTACACACACGGAAAAATGAAATATTAATTGATGAATCTTGATGAAGACTCATACTCCTATTTACCTTTTCTTTGGGTCTTAACTGTTTCAAAATAAAAGACTTGAGAAAATAATAATAAACAATACCAAAGATTCACTAGTGGCATTTCCAAATGTACCATCTCAGTTATCATTTATAGTAGCTTATCTAGGCCAGTTGAGAGAGCCTCTTCCTTCATACAAGACTCCTGAAGTCCAGGAATCTCATTAACATACACAAAGATGTTAGCTTGAAAACAATTTGAGTAATTTCTAACTGACTCGGTAGTCTAAATCCTAAAGCTGAGTTATCTATGGAGGACAAACTGGGAGACTTTGGAAATGTGAACCGACTACATGATGAGAAAGACAAAATAAATTTAAGGGGGAAAAAACCGATTGCTTGTTACTATCTAGAGTTGATAAGCCTTTTCCTCCACTACACACAAACCCAGACAGGAAATGTCCTATCTTCTTCTTTCACCATGATTATTGATGCTAAAAACATGGAGAGGCTGTTTCTTCACTCCGCTGTCTGAATCAGAGCAATAATTATTTCTGCGTTTTTAAACTGTTATAACTCACATGAGTAAGCCAAGTAAACACAGTGGAGGGTGTTTCCTTAACACTTCAGATCATTAACTGATTCTGTTAACTAAATAGACCCACTTCAGCATTGAAAGAAATAAAGACCAAGTTTAGGACACAATTTCATGTGAAAGGATCTGACAATAAATAAAACCATGCCCAAAAATCAATGGAAAATACACCTAAAAAATAGAACAAAATTATAAAAGTCTTACATTTAGATATTATATCAATAACAAAATCATACAACTTCCCTTATTTGTTTCCTTAAACATGTAGCTATCACCAAAGCGAACATAATTATACTTTTATTCTCCTAAAATAAAATTAGATACCAGCTCATATTATTGACTTTTCTGCGTGTTTTAAAATAAACGAGAAGCACTATTGATTAGTACTGATCTTGGCCTAGAGGTATCTTAAGCAGAAAGAATATTAATGTCCCAGAGGATAGAGAAGCAGGTAAATCAGTTTTGTCCATAGAAGCTGCTTTATTCAGTGCAAAATTAATACTCTGAAACAAGGTAGTACTCATTTCTTTCGACACTGTTAGAAAAAAACCTTTTTCATAGTCTTCTAGAACTTCATCTGTAAATAGATATTGAAGAATGAGTAACACTCAATGAAAAAGCATCCTTTCTAAGTCATATAGAACGCCTCTAGGGTGTAACATTTGAATTATAAATGACATATCAGTAACTGAAAAGACTAATTTCTTTATAAAAAACTTTAGTAATCTGTATGAGATAAATCTTTAACGTTTCTCCTCCTGTTCACAGGCAAGAGTTACCTTGGCTCTCAAATGTGAACTTAAGACAGCCCTTTAGTTTAAGTATGACCTGAAAGTTACGTAAAGGAATAAAGTAGTGAACTTGGCCAACATAATTTATTAATGTGAACTCTGCTAGTTAAACTGGAAAAGAGTACAAATGTGATTTTATAGGAAAGAAGATTTATGCAAAACAGCTAAAAAGATTCAGTCAGACAGCCATAATATGGATATCTTTTATCTTTACAAGGGAAAACACAAGCAGATGGTAAATGTATCCTTGCTTTTTCCAACTATTTTTTACCATTAAATGGATTGGTGTAAATACTTACTAAATATACTCAAATATATTTCTAGCTTCAGATTAAATAAGGGCCTAATTAACTCTATGTCAAAAACTATAAGCACCCGGCTGGAAGTGGTGACACACACCTGTAAATCTGGCATTGGAAAGCTGAGATGGGAGAGTAATAACAAGGCAGAGGCCAGCCTGGTCTGTGGAATAAAATGTTATCTTAAAAAAAAAAAATCAAGTATTATTTTATGATTAAAAAACTTGAAGTACTGAGTCCTTATTAATTTGTTTTCTAGGAAAATAAAATTGGGAATATTAGAGTCATATATCTCAAAAATATTTCTGCGGCATATAGCCTATGCAATGTCTAATTTCATGCCTCCTTTATATTCATAAAATGGTATACAGTCTTACTACATAAAGGCAAGCAGCTGTTCAAAAGGTTTGTCCTCTCAAGGAGGGAACGTGTTTGAACTAAACAGAAAAATAAAGCACTATCCTGGCAACAGTTCCATTCTCAGCACTCGAAAACCTCTTCTGTTGATGATCAAGACACAAAACTGTTCTCAGAGCAAAATTAGTAAAATGTTACAGCCATTTTTCTTTTATGTGTACTTCATTCATTTTCAGAACAAAAATCACAGTAGTTTGACTGTAGCTCCACTAGAAGTTTCAGAGACGATGACAGGTGACTGACTGCAGGGTGACCAAGACGTCCTTCAAGCTGCACTCAGTTCAAACTCTGAAAGGATGACAACTCAGGGCAAACAGTAAGAGGCCTTTAATACATCAGTCTGTTAATTTTCCATAAATGACTACAAAACAGACTGCAATAAACTTTAACTTTGGCAAACACTGACATTTAAAAAATAATTGTTTTATGATGCTAATTTATTTACATTGAAATTTCAGGGGTGTCAGCAATTATCTACAAGCTATTGAAGAATTCTGTCCTGAGAATCTCATCAGATAGAGACATCTATGCTGGTGGTTATCATTCTGAGAACAAAGGATCATGAATGAGTAATCAATAGAACTGCAGAAAACGAGCTGTTAATTACGACTCTCAAAGTGTTTTGTCTAAGACAAGATTTCATTAAACGCTTTGTGTAACCTGCATAGCTTCAAGTCATTACCAACACTTTGGACACTGTATTAATTCAGGGTGGGAGCTGGAAAGGGAGCATGTTCAGGGATACTGTACAGAACCCGAGCTTCTCTGAATGCCTTCCTCGGTCAGTAACTAGCCACAACCACACAGGTTTTCTAACACATTACAAATCTTATCATCTCAACATGAATTCTTAACAATTTGACTATCATTGTCTATGCTTTTAAATATCATGCAGGTTTGAGAAGACAATGGCAGCCATCCATTATATGCAGCCTACCAAAGAAATTTCCCCAATCTCTCTGGCTTTAAAAGAGAAAATGAACTACCAATGTGTGATTAAGTTTTTAAAGCATGTCAACCAAATAGCTCACATTTTTAAAGTGTTCTTTAAGTATCAGCAGCAAAGAGAAATTTTATTATCTTAATAGTTAATTTTTAATGAAAACTTGCAGATTTTCTCTCAAATTTTGCACCTACCAATGAAAAGTTATCAGAGTAAGAGATCTAAGTCATAGAGGAATTAAGAAAAACTTGAAGGGAGGGCATGGGTATGTTGGCAAGTGCCTGCTTAGCATAAGAAAGAGAAAAACAATACTTCCAGGAAATAAAGCCACAAGAAGACAACAAGCTCAAAGTCATCTGAATATATTAGGGAATGACAAACCTGACAACTTAAAAGGAGGATTTTACAGGTTTGTGGAAGGCACCCCCCCTTCCAAACCATCACTCCAGTATTTCATAAAGGCAGACTCAAACTGGGTTGGTAGTGACCAGAGTCCGAGTGTGTTTTGTTTTGCTGTGGTGGTCCATGCTGTACCCCAGGAACTAGGGCCTCAAATAGAGTACTGGTTCTAGCCAACCCAGACCGAAAGAATGAGACACTCCCTCACTCCTGAACACACCTTCTCTCAAGTAAGAAGTTTTTCTGAATATTTGAATTTAGAAACTTTCTGTCAAAAGGCTCCTGTAGATATTTTCCTACAGAGTTACCAGTATGACTTACAGGCTTTTTTTTTTTTTTTTTTTTTTTTTTTGTGAATATTAAAGAACCAACTGTAGCTAAGTAACGTAACAACATGGGTTTTGTGACAGTGTTAGGAAGGCAACCTAAGGCTCTGGGAACACAATAATGTTCTGAAACATTTTTTTCTTCAAAGCTTTCACACAAAACCAATTTCCACTCGGTATACCGAAGAGTAACACCTAGCTCAATCTAGCATTACAGTTAGCATGTAACTACTAATGAACCTACACCTGGACACCTTCAAGACACTCTGGGAAATTTCACGTCTACATGAAAATATAAGATGGTACAATAAACCTTGTACCAATAACCCAATTTCAATAGTTGATGACACAAAGTTGCTGCTTGTAATGCATCTTGACCTGCATTTTGATTGTCATTTGACTGGACTAAGAATCATCATAAAAACACATTCTTGGATGTCTATGATAGTGTTTCTGTCAAGGATTAGCAGAAAAGGGAGAAACCATCTTCAATGTGCATAGCAACATTCCATGAGCCAAAGTTCCATGCTGAATAAAAAGAAGAAAGTGAACTGAGTACTAGCAATCATTCCTCCCTGCTTCCTAACTGGATCCAATGACCTGTTTCATTCTCCTGCCATGCTTTGCTTTCAGGATGGACTGTATTGTGAGCCAAATATATCTTCTTCCTTTAGGTTTCTGCTCCTATGGTATTTGATCACAGCAATGAGAAAAGTCACTTAAAAAATACACTATTTTTCCATTTCCAAATGTTTAAAACTGCCAATAATCTTTTTTGTTTTGTTTTGTTTTTCAAGACAGGGTCTCTCTGTGTAGCCCTGGCTGTCCTGGAACTAGCTCTGTAGTTGAACCCAGAGATCTGCATGCCTCTGCCTCCCCAGTGCTGGGATAAAAGGTGTGTGCCACCACCACCTACTGACAAAAATCTTTGAAACTACAATAATCCTTTATTATGTTAAGATTTACTGTGTAAGGTTTTATAGTTTTAAGGTATTTAATCTATACACAAAAGTGCAACTGTCAATTTTTAGAGTCATCAGAAACAGTGAGTGAAGGTTTTTCATTGCAAAAATCATGCAACTCATGCAAAAATCTAACTTTCATTGGTGGGAAATTCTGTTTATTACTTGATACTTTAAGATTTCCTTCCCACAAAATTTGTTTTATATATTCTAAACTCATGAATCCTTGATTAAATTACACGGTTCAGATCTTCAAAAACTTTCTGACTTGACTACTGTGTGTTTGGGGCTCTTTCATATGCTACTTCAGGAGAGCACGGCCATGGGCAGAGGTTGAACTTCGATCTAAGAGATAGCAGTGTCTTCTCCATCCTTCCTGGCTCCAACAATCCTCCAATCATCAATCTAATAATCCACTCCCCAAAAGAGAACACTGCAACACAGTAAATCAGAGAAGTCTAATAATATTCTCTGTGACGCAGCCTCCTGATTATACGGTGCCACCACCCCTTCCTACTGCAGATACTTTTACCTCATGACCTAATCTTAACCTCTTCTCCCACTAAAGTTTAATCATGATTTTATTTCCTTCCTTTGAAACCTAGAACATGGAGTCTATTACTTCAACCATTCTCTCTTAAGCATTAACATTTATAAGCTATTTAGTCTTAGGTAGATAATACAGCTTGAGGTTTTAAGTTCCTTGGATAGCAAGCAGCATCAGCAACATTTTTTCAGAGAGTACTGCAGTGAGCAAACTAAATAATGACCACAATGCATCACCCACATCAATCTGTCTAACAGACCTGCAAATCTGATCACTGTATCAAGTTTAATCACCCGCTGTTCTGTGATGTGAGTGGCTGACTTTCAAGCCAAGCAACTACAATCTAGGGAGTTCAGCTGCATTTCCTTGCAAAAAACGATTGTTCAATTGGGCTTGTGACAGTTTACACCTTCTTATGAAGGAATGGGAAGGGTCACAAGATCCTCATCTGAGTATCCTGCAGACACTATATACTGAATGCAATTCTCCCTTAACTGCATGTGGCCCAGGGATGGCACTGGAATCTATAGAATGGAGAGACAAGAAGTTCCATCTATATGGCTTTGGGGAAGTTCTCATCCCTGCTGGGTAAAGGTTTTCCAGCTGTGACCTGCTGAGGGGAGAAACACCACCCACATTCTTTTAAGAAAACCCTTACCTATGCTCTGCAAGGAAGCCCAATAAACTCATTGGTTTCCCAGGGTGAACTTTGGTGAAATTATGCCTTGATTTTTGGAGAAAAAAAATAGACGTTGCTTGCATCTCTCTCTAGGAAGGAGTTTTTGCAAGTTAGGCATCTAGTCTGCTGGTTACAAATATAGTAAGAATTCCATGCATAATTTAGTGTCAATAATAATTTCTGGTGTCGTGCCTTAGATGTATCACAAATACCAATCAGAAAGTCTTTCCTTTGTCACTATAGGGATCGCAGAATTGATTTTTTAAAAACTGCATTTTTTTTTATCTTAAAATCTTACTAACATTTTTATTTATTTATTTGGTGTGTGTGTGTGTGTGTGTGTGTGTGTGTGTGTGTGTGTGTGTGTGTAAAACTTGCTGGAGTCAGTTTTCTCACTCTACCATGTGAAGTGTTATGTCTGAACTTGTTTTTGCTCTTATCAGATCTGGCATCCCTTTTCCTGTCTGTGAGCAGAAAAATCCTTGATTTCCTCAATGGCAACAAGGTCCTCAGACAGGGTAGGGATCAGAACCAAGGAGTTTACATCTTTTGATTTTTGTGTGTAATGAGGTATATGTACATGTTTGTATGGGGGTACAGAAGTATGCAAGTGTGCATGCAGGTGTGTACATATATGTTATGTGTCTAATCCAGATGTCAGTTGTCTTCTACGGCTCTCAACCTTACTTTTTGAGACAAGGACTGTTCAGGAACCTTGGAGCTTACTTACTGGCTAGGTACCAACTGGACAGGGTACCTGGCAAATGAACTCCAGGCACCTGTTGCTGATCTCCCTCTCCATAACGTGGTTATAGATACATGGTGCCATACCCCATTATTTATGTGGTTCTTGGGGATCCAAACTCAGCTCTTTATGCTTGTGTGGCAGGCACTTTACCGATGGAGCCATTTCCCGAACCCCTTCCTATTGCTTCTTAGCCTGACCCCAGTACACTCTTCTTCCAGGAAGGTCACACCTCATAAACCTTCCAAGCAGCACTGCCAACTGGGGACCGAGTTTCAAATGCCTGAGAATATGGAGACATTTCAATCAAACCACTGTAGGTTCGCTGTTCTATAAGGAAAGACTGGAGTGCCCTTTAAAACCTTCATCTTTCATCCTCTTAGGAAAGAATAGGCTAGTTAACACTGGCCACAAATGACAGGCTCTGATTGTAAGAATTATCAGAAACATACATGCTTGGAAAAAAAAATTAATACTTTGGTGGAAAACTATTATCAAGAGCAGAACGGGTTCTGTAAAGAACCAGACAGAAAATATACAAACCTAGCAGTCCAGACCATCTCTGTTACTACTACAACAACTCTGACACCGAAGCAGAAAGAAGCAGGAAGATTTTACTAATGTGTAAGGAATGGAAATGGCCACTTTCCAACTAGAAAGTAGGTGGAGTTGGCTGACAGCCTGCTTCCTTAAGTCTATTACATTCTCCTGGAAGCTGTTCTCACTCTAGTAGCAATTTTAATTCTCCAAGTTATAAATTACTAGTAGTATTGGAAAATAACTGTCATAGACTTGAACAACAATGCTGTCTAGCAGAGGTATGAACAACCTACACCATCTTCAACACATCCCACTTCCCACACACTCCCAGGTAAAATGAGCCTTTGCATTCAGTTCTGTATTTTGCTCTATGAAAATCACGGTTTGGATTCTCCTTTAAATTAGTTCTGTAACATCATCTTAACACATTTATTTACTGATAAGGGGAAATTACTTTTGACTGTAAAATATCCAGTGTCAGTGCTGAGAACTGAACTTTGGTCCTTGTATGCACTCTTAGCTACTAAGCCATCTCTCCAGGACCTTGGGTTTTGTTTTTTGTTTTGTTTTTAAAAGACATAGTCTTATGATGTAACTCTGACTTGCAAGAATCCCTAAGTCATCAGTGCTGGCTTCAAACACTGATCCTTCTACCTCTGACTATTAGGTGTTGGAATTACATTGTGTAAAATTTAACCTTTTCTTTTAAAAAATTATTTGCTGGTAATTTTTAAATTATTTATAACACAAGGTTAACATTATCTTCCATCTCACTGTTCTTTTCATGTGGCCTGGAGCAAAGCTATTTCCAATACAGTTTCCACATCTCTGGCCAATCTCCCACATATCCATATCTCACTTTGCTAAGAAAAATTTCTTCTTATCAGGCCTCCACTTATGGCAAAATTCTTGCAGGATAAGAGATAAACTCTGGTTAGGTATGCTAGCCCTTTCCTTATCATCCAGCTATCTCACACTATTAAGTAAACATTCCATTCAAGCCAAACAAAAATGCTGTTATTGTTAGAATACACATTAAGGTAATTTTTTTATGCATAACAGATTACTGATAACTTCTGTTTGGTATGATCTAAATAAAGTAGCAGAAAGACAAATAAGCAACCACCCTCACAATATATGTTGTTTTGCTGGGTTAAAAGAAAGGAACCAGAAAAACCCAGGATGCACTGGGTCCTGCTTGTCTTTCTCCAGTAGGCCTCCCCCTTTACTATGTCAAATTTAATCCATCTTGCATAGCCTTTGAATTTTATACATCCTTTAAAAACTATTCCTTATATAAAAATCATGTTAATTTTTTGAGTGTCAAATTATACTTGCACAATTTGAGAATTATTACAAATTATTCAATAATTTTAATTACCTTCTACACGTACATAGCTTGATTTCCCCCAGCCTGTGGAGGGCAGATCTTCTAGTCTGTTGCTTGGATCAATTCTTTATTTATAAAGTAAAACAAAAAAATACTTAATTCATTTCCTTATGTTCTAAACAATCTTATAATATACATGGACTTGTTTCCTCGACATTTTCCATTCAATAAAAGGAGAACATAAGAATCATCATCTTAAAATTCTTAAAGAATTTATTAAAATTTGTAGAAATTTGTAAGAGAATGACCTCAAATAAAACGTCTACCTAAAAATCAAAACAATTACTTAGGTTACTAAAATAATTTACAGCTATGAATCCGTTTCCAAGTAAAAACGCTCATGTTTGAAATTATCACAAATACAAGCCTAGAAAGGGGCTGCAAACTCCTTAATACACTGCATTTAAAACTCCAATTAGCTGCCCGGGCAATGGTGGCACACACCTTTAATCCCAGCACTCAGGAGGCAGAGACAGGTGGATCTCTGTGAGTTCAAGGCCAGCCTGGTCTACAGAGTGAGATCCAGGACAGCTGGGACTGTTACACAGAGAAACCCTGTCTCAAAACAACAACAAACCAAACCAATACAAAACAAAAACAAAAACTCCAATTAAAACCATAGAAGTTTCATAGGAGTTCTTTTGTATCACAGTATTATCTTCTGATCAGCAAAATCCTTTAGTTTTGATTAAGTCTGAGTTTATTTCTCTTGGTTTTGTATAGGAATCCTTTGCTTACCATCACACTGGTGAGAACATTCTTGCTTATGTCCTTCTTAAAATCTTATAGTTTTAGCTTCTACATTCAAGTCCAGGATTCATCTTGAATACTCTTGGTATTTAGTGTAAAGAAAGAATGATGCTCACATTTGCTCATATAGATATGGACACATTTTGTTGGGCAAAATACAACTGAAAATAAAATGAATCAGCCAAGTGTTTGTAAATTCTGGGCTCTATTTTGCTGGGCATCTTGGCCTGGGTAATGGTTTCCAATCATGCTAGTGTCATACTGTTTAGTTATTGTAGCTTTTCTGAAGTCACGTAGTTAAGTAGATAAATTCCTCAACTTTGCTCATCTCAAGAAACAGTGCTTTTGATATTCCAGGCCATTTGTATTTCCAAAGTTTTTATAGTGAACTTATTAATTCTCACACAAAGTAATCCCTGACAGGATTATAACTGGGGCTGCATTAAAACTTTTAGACCCATTTGGAAAGAACTTACAATATTAGAATATCATCTTCCAGTTTATAAAGATGGATAGCAGTGCAGCTATCCACTTGCTGAGATCTTAAACAGTTTGAAGAACTGGCTAGTTTTCAGTGTTGAGGTTTTACAGATTTTTTTGGTTGTTGTTAAAATGTATTCCTTCCTTATGGGGCTAGAGAGATGTCTCAGTGGTTAAGAGCACTGACTGCTCTTCCAGAGGACTAGGGTTCAATTCCCAGATTCTCAGGACCCACATGGCAGCTCACAACTGTCCGTAACTTCCGTTCCAGGGGATCTGACACCCTTACGCAGACATACATGCAGGCAAAACACCAATGCACATAAAATACAAATAAATTAATTACTAAAATAATTATTACTTATCACTTTAACTTTAGGGGCTACTATAAATATCCCCTACCCATACACATTTTATGACAGTGTCTCATTCAAGCCTTTTCTGACTCCACCTCCCAAGTTTGGGGATAACACGTATGTACCATTAGCCTCAGTTCCATCTGATTATTGTTTTCCTTTTTTCTTTTCTTTCTTTTTTTGTTTTTTAGAGACAGGGTTGGAGCCTGTCCTAGAACTCGCTCTGTAAACCAGGCTGGCCTCAAACTCACAGAGATCCGCCTGCCTCTGCCTCCCAAGTGCTGAAATTAAAGGTATGTGTCACTACCGCCCAGCTGTTTTTGTTTTTCAATGCATGTATTGTTTTTCAATGCATGTATTCTTTTTTTTTTTTTTCCTTTTGGTTTTCAAGACAGAGTTTCTCTGTGTAGCCTTGGCTGACCCTGGAACTCACTCAGTTGACCAGGCTGGCCTCAAACTCACAGATAATCCATCCGCCTGCCTCTGCCTTCCCAAGTGCTAGGATTAAAGGTGTGCACCGCCACTACCATTGGCTTCAATAAATATATTCTTATGTGCAATAAAATGTCTGGGCATTTAGTTTATTAGTTTTGATGAATTCACATTAAGATATCAAGCATTCCCATTCCCTACATAGCCAAATCTTACTCCCAGAGGTAACCAGAGATTAGGTTGTCAACAGACACTTTTGCCATTTTATAGATGTTTGACCATAAAGCCATACATTATGTATTTCAAGATCTGGTCATGCTTACATGCTTTCCTGTCTTTTTACCTGTCTTTCCACCTACGTCATCAACACATTCCATTTTATTGAGCAACATTCAATGGATGAACACAGCACAAGTTGTTTATCCATTTTGCTACTGAACATCTGGGTTGCTTCCAGTTTTAAGATAATATACACAACTGCTATGAACTTTCTTGACATAGCTTTTTATGAACAATAATCCCATCGTCCTTGGAAAAATATTCACAAATAATATTGCTAGTTATGGTATAGTTGCATATTTACCTTTGAAAAGCACTTGGTAATAGTTCTCTAAAGTCACAGTGCCACATGATAGTCCCATATTTGATGTTGTTCATGATCTTAAATTCAGTTATTTGGGTATGTAGTGGTATGCCATGATGATTTTAATTCCTATGCACCAGATAGCTAATAATGTGGTGTGCACAAGCTAATCAGTCTTCTGTGCATCTTCTTTTATAAAATGTTTGCTCAAGCGCTCAAGTCCATTTATAAAATTGGGTTAACTTTTCCTATTACATTATCATGAACTATCATATACTTTTTACACAAGATCTATGTTAGGTATATGTGCTATACATCTTATTTATAAAATTCCAATTTAGAAGATAAAGTATAATTTTAGAAAATATGTATGATATCTTCTGCTTCTCTTTGTTTAGAGAAAAAAATAAAAACAACAAACAAAAGCAAAAATCTCATCCAGGTAACCAAAGCTACTATGAGTTTATTAGTGTACTGGGCACCTCATATCCAAGACAATGCTTCAAAACATTCCTCTACCATCCTTTGACTCTTCCTTTTCCTGGAAGAAGTGATATAGATGTCTCACTTAGGGCTGAACACTCAGCAGTCACTTATTCTCCAAACTTTGACTAGTTAAAAGAGTTTCTGCATTACCTACACCCACCACTGAAAGCAGTTTTCAAAGGAAGGCTCTTAATAGCTGTGGTTACTCACATAAGATTAGGCCTGTCAATATTCCATCAAGGATGGGAAAGAACCTCACAGGGGTCTCACTCCTCCCCAAGTAGGTAGGGGCAGGAAATCACTTTCTTCACTGGGTCACCTACTTATAAGTCATCCATGCTCTAGTAAGTAACTCCTATCCATACTCATGCAAGCAGACCTAAGCTTTCTTTTTCTTTTTTGGTGGGGGGGAATAGGTATTTAAAGAGTAAGGGAATTTCCTAGGAAAAAGGGGTTCTGCAGCAGAGACAAAAGTAATGGAGTGCGAGTATGAGTAAAATACATTATATATATATGTGCACACACACCCCTGAAAAAGAATAAAGATGGCTGGAGATGGGATCTGCTATGTTGCCCAGGGCTGGCCTCAATCTCCTGGACTCACGTGCTTCAAGAGGTAGTCCTGCTTCAGCCCCGAGTACCTGGGACCAAAGGCCTGTGCCAGTCACAGTGCTCGCTTCACTTTTTCTTGTTGGTGCTCTTTTTTGGGTGAATGGGAGTTGAATACACTTTAAATTTTGGCTAATTTCAACTCATCAGTATTTCTTTTATGCCTCATGCTTTCTACTTCTTTCCTAAGAATTTTTGTGTGGGGTTGGAGAGATAGTTCAGTGGCTCAGAGTGCTTAATGTTCTTATATACTTCCCAGGTTGGTCCCCAACATCCACATCAGGTAGCTTACAACCACCTGTAACTCCAGCTCTAAGAGGATCTGATATCCTCTTCTGCCCTCCAAGGGCACTGCATATATATGGTACACACTCAGAAAAGCACACACAAATTAAAAAAAAGTTTCTGTGAAATAATTTTTGTTTGTTCTGAGGTGGTAACATTCATGTATGTTTTCTCTTCAAATGTATTATTACTTTCGCTTTCAAATTCAAGTTCCATTTTAAACTTAAGTTTTACACAGTATAAGGGATAAAGTTCCTCTTTCCCACACTGATACAGTTACTCCAGTACCTTATACTGAAGAGATAATCTTTTATTGAATTGCTTGTATCAACTTCATATATCTGAGGGCCCTTTCTCAGTTCTCTGTTCTGTTCCTTGAGCTGTTTCCACCTACATACAAATACAAAACTGTCCTGCTGATTAGTATTACTTTGAAGTAAATAGTGATATCATGGTAAATACATCCTCCTTTTTCTAAAATAGTTTTGGCTTCTTAATCTTTTGCCTTTAATTAAAAAATTAGTTTTATTTATTTATTTATTTATTTATTTATTTATTTATTTATTTATTTATTTATTTATTGTGTGTGCACACACGAACATATGACCACGCACAGAAGTCAAAAAAACAACTTATGGGAGTCAGTTCTTTCTGTCTACTTTGTGACTGAGGGCACCAAGCTCAGGTTGTTAGGCTGAGGAGCTAATATGCTTACCTGCTGAGCCTTATCACTGCAATCTTCTATCTTTAAATGTTCTTGTCAATATCTATAAAAAGTCTGTTAAAATCTACATTAAACACATTAAATCTATAGCCCAATTTAGGAAGAAATAAAATGTAAATAATAGTCTTCAAATTCACAAGCATGGTATATCTGTTCAAATCTTTGATTGAGTTAGTTGTGTTGTGTATTTTCATTGTTAAAGTCTTACATGCTGTTAAACTTACACCTTGATGTTTCATGAGTTTTAAAATTACTATTTGTAGTGGTTTGAATGGGAAGGCCCCCATAGACTCACTCATGCATATGAATGTTTGGCCCATAGGGAGTGGCACCTCGGTGGAGGAAGTGTGGGGGCAGGCTTTGAGGTCTCATATGTTCCAGCTACGCTCACTGTGGTACACAGTCCCCTTCTGCTACCTGTGGATCAAGATGTAGAACTCTCAGCTCCTACTCCAGTACCAGGTCTGCCTGCATGCTGTCCTGCTTCCCACCACTAAACCTCTGAAACTGCAAGCCACCCCCCATTAAATGTTTTCCTTTATAAGAGTTTTCTTGGTTATGGTGTCTCTTCACAGCAATAGAAACCCTAACACACTAGTATTATTTGTGTTTGTGCCTATATGTAGTTGGCATGTGAGTACATGGAGGTCAGAGAACAACCTTATAGAGTTGGCTTTCTGTATTCCACCTTGTGGGATTCAGTATGGCTATTTAACAGGTATGTTTAAATGATTGCTTGTTGGTGTCTATGTTCACGATCTCTACATTTTCAAACCTTTACACTTTGTTGACATTGATTTTATGAGATGGTATATGATTCATACCTTTTGACTATAATTAACTTGTGCCCTTGAAAGAAACATTCTTCAATTGTTGAATGTAGAGGTCTGTAAGTACCAATAAGACCAAGTTGTTGAGAGTTAATTTAGCTCTATTACTAAGATTTTGTATTGTTATTGTGTCAATTACTGAGAAAAAGTTATTAAAATCTTGTTTATTTTTTAAAATATGCATTGGGTATTCACCTGCACATATGTCTGTGCACTACTTGAGTGCCTGGTGCCCACAGAGGCCAGAAGAGAGAGTTGGATGTGAGCTGTGTAGGTTGTGGGAACCAAATCAGATTATCTTTGGGAGAGCACACAGTGCTCTTAATGGTTGACCCATCTCTCCGGCACCTAGTATCTTCAAATCTTCATTTATGTAAATTTATTTCTAACTCTATACATTTTTTTTTTGCTTCACTTATTTTTAAGTTCTCAATAGGTGTACACACATTTGTCACTTACATTTTCTTAATATTCTTACTCTCATCATGTTTCAATACAAATGCCTATATAAGCAGTAAAGAGTTAAGTGAGTTTTTAAAGTTCTTGTTCTTAGGAGCTTAATAATGAACTTAGATAAAACCTTAAACTTCTGGGGAAAAAACTAACACTGCTATCTTTTACGGTTCTGAAAATTTATTTAAACTATGTAAACAAATATTTGTATAAGTATCATAAGAAAAACTATCATAATGACGAAAGAATGTTCACGTCACTAGGTAGTTTAAAAGGTACTGTGTCTGTTATTAATTAAAAATGAGATAATTATCCTTTGTGCTGCATCAATTAAAAACTCAATTGTGCAATGATCTATCAGTACTTCCAGTAAAACTATTGTACCCCTTCCATTTAATGGCCTATCAGTTCTGAGGTAGATGGTAATATGAGAAGACTCAATTAGCAATGTATTATTATATCGCCTTAACCTGAAGCAAGGCCCATCAAGCACTATTAAATTAGCCTGAATCTTGCAGAATGTCAGCAACATTTTATATACATTAACAGCAGAGTTAATGTTCCTTGGGGGATGCTACTGAAGAAAAAAAGTAAAGGTAGCATTTGGATATAATTTTGTAGTCACCATTTATATTATATTCTCTTGTATTTTTGTCATTTGTGAATATATATGACAAAGTTTCATTAGTTAAGCATAGTTTTGCTTATCCAATAAAACACACATTATCTGGAATACAGGTTTTTCTTTGAACAAGAGTTAATATGCTTTTCTTCTTGTTCATCATCACTACCATCATCACTATTATAAGATAGGGTCTTGCTCTGTTGCCCAGGTAGTCTTAGAACTTGAGGCCCTTCCTGCTTCAGCCCCCGGAGTGCTAGAACTACAGGGGGGCAGCACCATGCCCACAACACCTTTAATTTTTCTAACTCTTGAATTTCCTACGCTTATGCTCAGTACTCAAACAGTTGGTGTTATGCACCGTAATTTCTCCAAACAGTTGCAGCATAGTAAGAGCTAAGGAGTAGTAATAAATAGGAGAACAACTGTTCTTTTCACAGCAATGAATCCCTTTTTCCTGGTTTCAAGAACCCCTTTGTCTTCACTGATGCTGTCTGTCCTGGCTGTAATAAAACTTTTCATTGCTTTGCTATAATATGGAGCTCCTCTCCAGGGCTGCTGATCACTTGGGCTGTGAATTTTTTTAGAAATTTATCTTTCTCATATGTGCATTTGTTTAAAAAAGAAACCAGATTGTTGTTTTCTTTCTTTCTTTCTTTCATTCATTCATTCATTCATTGTTGTGTGCACTGGTGGTTTTGCCTGCTTGTATGTCTGTGTGAGGGTGTCAGATCTGGAACTGGAGCTACAGACAATTGTGAGCTGCCATGTGGGTACTAGGAATACAACCCGGGTCCTCTGGAAGAGCAGCCAGTGCTCTGAACTGCTGAGCCATCTCTCTAGCCCCCCACATGTATATCTTTAAGTTTTGTGTTTTGTTAATGTACCTTCTGTAAGTTTGTTCCTTTCTTTGCCATGGGACTTCTTGATCTCTACAATGTTTATGAACAGCTGTCAAACACTTCCTTTTAATACTCATGTGAATTCCAGCCTCCAAGGATTCATGATAAATAGGGAAGCTTAGTCCCCTTGCCAGACAAAAACATTAAAAGTGAAGGACACTGGAGCATAAACTAAAAATGTGAGAGGCTCTTACTGCAGTGGAGTCACATAACAGTTAAAAACCTGGTGGGGATGGTGGTGGTGGTGGTGGCAGTGGTGTTGCAGCACACCTTTAATCCCAGCACTTAGGAGGCAGAGGCAGGTGGATCTCTATGAGTTTGAGGCCAGTTGCAGGACAGCCTGAGTTACACTTCTGAGAAACCCTGTCTCAAAAAAATTTAAAAAAAAAGCCGCAAAACAAACAAACACTTCAAGTACCAGTATAGGTTTACTACTTGCTGTGTATAAAGCCATGCAAACTACCCCTGGATGATGTGTTCTTTCAGGTCTGCATGGTGGGTTGCTCAAAGATTCAATGTGAGCATTTTAAAGCACTACAAATCTTAGCAATGTCAGAATATAAGTTTCCCTCTTTATCAAGTTGGGAACTTCAACATTTTCTCTTAAATAAAGAATTTCAGGGTTTCTTTTGGTATATCTCAAGTGGCAGCCTCAATATTCTTACACGTTGGGGATTATTGCTAAAGTAAGGGTTTCTTGAAACAAGCATTATGATACTACAATAGTCAATTTGAGAACCAAGACTAAATGACTAAGAGGGGAGGGTGCAATGTATACCTTAGACAAAGGAGTGACTCACATTCCAGATGGGACATCACATGACTCAGAACATCATGCGATCTAAAATTGACCAATGGTTTGATTCTGAAAATTTCAATTTCATAGTGTGAAAACAAAGGTGGCTGCATAAATTAAACCCAGAGATAAAGGGGAATTTTACTTATTTCAAAGATAGGGCCTTTCTTTGTAGCCTACAATGGCCTCAAACTCAGCAATCCTCATTCCTCAGTCTCTCAAATTCTGGGACTACAGGTGTGGGGCTACCACGTCTGACTCATGAGGCATCTGTAGCATTTAACAAATCACTTACGGTGACTATCACTGTTTGTTGTATTTGCAGTAATTATGAGTATGTACATATTAATTAGAGTGATATTATTAGTATGACAGTTAAGACGAGTAGATACTCATGTCTTAGATCAGATTAAAATCCATGAAGATTGCCTTTCTATTTTTGTTGGAGGGTTTGATTCTGAGAGGAATCTGAAGGTAAAATAAGTTTTCAGAATCCTATGAGAAAACAATGGGAAAGATAGCCACCAGCAAAAATACAGTATGTGAAGAACCCGAAAGGGTAGAGAGCAAGGTCCCTGGTCAAAGCCAGCTGCAGCCTGGAACACTTGGTGAGCGGTAGGACAGCAATGACAGCACAGCCACCAGTGCAGCACACGCAAACTGCACGTGTTAATCACATGCTCTTCAATGCATGTACCAATAACAGGCTTTTCCTATGGGAAATTCTGGGGGGAAAAAATCATTTCCAGAAGTGAGATGCATTTTAGAAAGCAGTAGAAACTTTGTCTACTTTGTCTCCAATTAAAAAGAAAATCTGAATTGGGGAAGGGGAACCATTTCAAGATGGGGGCAATGGAAAAAGAAGATACGTTGAGCTGCTAAAAACAAAACCACCATATCACATGAAGTCACAAGATTATATGAACACACAATGGTGAAATGATGGGGATAAACTCTATCTTCTCTATCATTACACAAGGATAAGTCTTACTAAACTTACCTGACAGCCTGATAATCCCGAGTCTCTGCTGTACAGGGAAAATGAGCCTCTATCTGATGTTTTTCCTATAAAACCAAAAAACAACTTTGTATTAAAAACTTCATTGGTGGACAATAAGCTCAGCTGCAAAATTGTTCATCCTAGTCTCAGTAAATACTTGACCATCAATGTGAACTCACTGAAAACACTGTCCAAGGAATAAAGAATTGACACCTAAAAAGTAAACAACATGACTCACAGGGGATATTCATACATATTTGCTTCAAACTAGACATCTTTCCTTCTCTCAAAAATGAAAACAGTACAGATAAAGCTGAATGAACATCCATGCATGCAGTTTTACTAGAAAGCTGTTGTGAGTCTCATGTAGTTTGTGAATGAATGTACACTCATGCACTCAAACAATACACATAACGATTTGAAAACACTGAAGAAGATAGAATTATGTGGTACATACCCTTTTGAAATTTGCATTTTCATATAATATTCTATTTTTGAGATAAACTGATATAGATACTAGTTCACTGATTTCTATTGGTGTCTCCTTATGTACATAAAAGCACAGCTTATCTACTTCCCTGCTGAAAAAGTTTCCAATTTTGTGAGTAGAGAGCCATGAACAAATACTCTTTGCATGTCTTACTATGAAGGTTTTTCCAGGGTGTACACATGGCAGAAGTGCCAGTTACAGGTCACACACTAAGGCACTGCCTTATTCCTCGACGCCCTCTCTGGCAGTACGAACTCTCCTTCAGAATTCCTTTTGGGACACAGTCAGAGTTCAGAAGTTAGCCAGCCAAGTATAGGAGCAGTTCTGGCAGTTCTCGAGGGAACGGACAGTGGACACCTCACAGCACCAACAACTGACAGCAGCAATTTTTATGTCTATGTGTGCAAATTGCTTGAATGCATTTGTGTGCTTGTGCTTATGGTATATACATGAGTGCACCTATGTGTGTGGGTGAACCCATCTGTCAGGACAAGTGTGTTGACCAAAGGTCAATGTTAGATATCATCTGTTCTCCAGCTTACTTTCTGAAAGTCTCTCACTGAACATGGCCCTTTCTGTTTTGTATAAGCTGGCTGTCCAATGACCCAAGATGCTCCTGTATCCTACTCCATACCTACTGCATTACAGGCATGCCTAGCTTTGATGTGGGTGCTGGGGATAGAATGCACAGACATCATACCCACTGACCCTCTCTCCAGCCATTGTACTAATTTGTAAATAGAGCATTCAGACGTTTCTTTTCTTTAAAATATCTTCTATTTCATTTTATTTTATGTATTTTATGAATATTTTGCCTACATGAGTGCTTGGTGACCACAGAGGCCAGAAGAGGGCATTGCATTCCCAGGAACTGGAGTTAACTGATAATTGTGAGACTCTACATGGTCACTTCAAATCAAACCCTGGTCCTCTTGAAGGGCAGCCATGCACTTAAACTCTGGCTCATTTCTCTAGTACCTACTCATTTGTTTTTAATAGTTTAAGTATATTCAGCAAAACAAACTTGCAAATACAATATAGTTTATCACGTCATACTGCTTAAGACTTCAGTAAAGATAACACAACTTGATGACGATACGAAAAATGGACGAGAAACAATGCCAAGATGTTTTCCTCCATTTCAAGGTAAAAAGTCACCATGTAATCAAATATGATCAGAATTTACCCTAACGATTTAGAGATTATGTGAACTTTACTATAAGGACATGCTATACATTGAGTTATTAGCTTATGGCTGAATAAAATGGACATCTTTTAAGTTTAAAAGTTTACACAGAGATCATATGTCCAAGTTGTCCAAGTTGGACAACTCTAAACCTACCATCTACTAACACTGTAGATACACAGGAATCTAAGTCTAGATATTTCCAAAGTGCCAAGGATAGTATCTCTGAGCCTTCTGGCTACTGGGATACAGTATATATTTCTGATGAAGTAGAGGCAACACATAAAAACATAAACTTAGAATGGAAAAAAGTCTGATAATAAATGTGGTCTATGTACTTCACATTCTCATCCTTTGTCTTCTTTTTTTTTCCTTTTCCTCTTTGAGATGGAGTTTTGCTGCAGAGCTCAGGCTGGCCTCCAGATCATGGCAAACCTTCTGGCTCAGTCTCCCAATCATGCCTTGACTACAGGCATGCACCATGACTCACAGGTCTATTCTTTGGGGAGTAGTGCGGGGGGGGGGGTTTCCTCTCTGTTTAGTTCTGGCTCTCCTGGAGCTCACTGGCTAGCCTCAAACTCAGAGATCCTTCTGCCTCTGCTTGAGTGCTGGGATTAAAGGCGTGCACCAATACACCCAGCTACAGCTCCATTATTACCATATTCTTTTCACATAAAGAATTTTAATTTGAAAAATATGCATATAAAGTTAATGGACTAGAAACCCTTCCTGAAGCAAGAGGATGGTAGACATAGAAAGGAAATACTAACTCAGAATGACTTGTAGAGTTCAGTGGGAAAAAAAATAAAAGGTAGTTAATACCTACATTTACAGGCTCTTTTTTAAAAAAAAAAAAACAGGATAAGATAGTTTGTGAGATATTAAAAAACTTTCATAGTTTTCTAAGAAATGGTTGTCATTGTAAACAAGCTTGGACCTCATATACCTGGCAAGAAAGAACTGGGAAACTATGTTAGCACTGTAAACAGACACTACACCTATGCAGATAGTCACTTAACACAGTATATCAACTTCACTGCTGAAATACTCACCAAGTCCTTTCTATCCTAGAAATTCCTCATCCTCAAACATTAGTAATTAGTAGATAAAGTTGATACAATCATTTACAACACGTTACATTACAAACCATAAATACAATTGTCAATTAAAAACAAGCTTTGAAAGACTTCAAACCAAACCAGCAACCTAAACTGTACTATATACTCAGATTCACATGTACTAGTAAGACATTACAAAGTCAAGGTAGAAAAGGAAACAATAGAACATGTGGACATTAGCTTGAGCATCATCAACAAAGCCCTTTAGAGTCTTAGTGATTTGTAGGGAGGCTGACGTTGAGTTAATTCAGAAAAATGAAAAATTGGTCTGGCAGGATGGCTTAGCAGGTAAGGGTATTTGCCACGCAAGCCTAAAGACCTGAATTTAATGTCCAGAACCCACGTAAGAAGGATGGAGACAACCAAGTCCACCAAGGTGTCCTCTGACCTCCGCATGTGTAATGGTGGCATGGGTGCATCCATCCCCATAATAATAATAAATACAAGTTCAAATACATAATTTTTAAATCTTTGCCTATAAATATTCCTAAACTACCTTCCTTTCACAGGTATATTCAAGTCAGAGGGGATGAAAATATTACACATCACAAATCTCTTCCAATACAGTAAATAGCTTGTTACAAAAATAATATTTATTCAAATGAGATTGTGAAATATAAGGATGCTTTCATCTTTCACCACGTGGAACTAGTTATTTTTCCAAGGACTTAAAAGTCTGGAGCTGGGGGCTGGAGAGATGGCTTAGGGGTTAAAAGCACTGTTTGCTCTTCCAGAGGACCTGGGTTCAATTCCAGCACCCATAGTGCAGCTCACAACTGTCTGTAACTCCAATCCCAGGGGATCCAACACACACATGGTGTACAGATACACATGTAGGCAGAACATTTACATAAAAATAAAAGCTTGCCGGGCGGTGGTGGCGCACGCCTTTAATCCCAGCACTTGGGAGGCAGAGCCAGGCGGATCTCTATGAGTTCGAGGCCAGCCTGGACTACCAAGTGAGTTCCAGGAAAGGTGCAAAGCTACACAGAGAAACCCTGTCTCGAAAAACCAAAAAAATAATAATAATAATAATAATAATAATAAAAATAAATAAAAAAAATAAAAGCTTAATAAACCTGTCTTTCCTCAAAAAAAAAAAGTTTGGAGCTGGGTGTGGTAGTGCACACTCTAACCCCAACCCTCAGGAGGTACAGGGAGGTGGATCTCTGGTAGTAAAGTAGTACAGCTCTCTCTATTGCAAATACTCTGGACAGAGGAGCCTCAGTTTGTACTGTAGTTCCTGTTCTTGTTGCTGTGACAAATTCCTGACTCAAGCAACTTCAGGGAGGATCCTCCTGGCCTCCAGTTTCTGTGGCTGCAGTGCAGTATGGTGGGGAAGGCAAGGGAGCTGGGGCTGCTCTGTCAGTAGTAACTGAAGTGTAAGTCAGGCATCAATGTAAGTAAGGCATCAATCAGTGCCTTAGTTCCAGAAGCAGAAGCCAAACTGGAACCTAGGTGGTTTATCCTTTAAGGTTTTGCCATTGGCAGCTTCTATCCACCAGGCTAGCTCTATTTCCCAAAGACTCCATAGCCTCCCAAACAATGCCACTATCTGAGCACCAAGTATCTAAACACAAGAGTCTGTAGAGGATACTATCCCTTGAAAACATATTAGATGGATTTCTCCAAACATTTATGAGCTAGTGACTCTGAAAAACAGTGGATTATGAAATTGTTAATGCCAACTTATGGAAAATGCTACAATCCACTGAAAAATGAGAAATAGTAGATTATGAGATTGTTAATGCCAACTTATAGAAAATGCTACAATCCACTGGGGAAAAAACAAGTCATGAAAGTACTGCTGTTTTTGTTGGATACAGTTTATAGTCTATATGATTTTTTTAAACACCACAAATTAGATAAAGCCATAGTCTACATCCAGAATATGGCAATTATTTTCGTTTTCAATTCACAAAAGTGGTTGGAAGCAGCTCTTCAGGGAGGCAGGCACTGTAGGGGATAGGTACCATGGGGGCAACCTTCAAAGGAACTGTGAGTGGTATGAGAGGAGACAGGGGCACCTAAAGCTACAGACTCCACTCCCATCAGAATATAAAGATGAAACACAAAAGGAGGCTCTTTGGGGTAGGTAGTTTGAGAACAATATAGCCCTTTGGGCAAGTAATCGTCCAACAAATGTAGTCTTGCAAATAAGCTGTACTCTGCCCAACACAATTCTAGAATCTTCAACCTGGTTTTCATTTAGATACTGATTAATGCTGCCCCACACTGTAAGAACAAGTCATCTTTTTTTCTTTTTTTTAAAGATTTATTTATTATATATACAGTGTTCTGCCTACATGTATGCCTGCAAGCCAGAAGAGGGCACCAGACCTCGTTACAGATGGTTGAGTCACCATGTGGTTGCTGTGAATTGAACTTAGGACCTCTGGAAGAGCAGTCAGTGCTCTTAACAGCTGAGCCATCTCTCCAGCCCAGAACAAGTCATCTTAAGGATAAAAGTGAAACACAGTGACTATGACAAGCCAATTAAACACACAAGTAAAATGCAAGAATAGAGTTATACAGGGAGAATCCAGCAGGTCTTGGGGATCCTCATGTGTTGAAAACCAAATATTCAGACATTCCTATCTCTTACTGCATAGGAAGAATTGAGTTTGTTTATTTGTTTTTTTTTTTTTTTTTTTGGTTTGGTTTTTGTTGTTTAAAGAAAGTAATCAGGTGGCTTCATCAACATTTAAGAAAAACAAGGTGAGAAAAGAACACTGACTTTAGAGGCTACCTAGTCCAAATGTCTCACCAAAAGAGGGCCACTGGTGATTTTCTGTTCTCTACCTTCCAAATCATAAGAACACTGTTCAAGTCAAAAGGTAGCAAGCAAAGAATCTGAAATCCAGATAAAAATTTGGGCATCTGTGCCCATAGAGGAGACCTAGATGGAGTGTGCTTTAAGACTTACAGAGCTATCATATAACAAGGAATCAGAAGTAGGGCTGGTTTCCTTGAAGCAAACCTGCAATAAAGGACAGACATAAAGATATATGTCTCTGTGCGTGTGTGCGTTTGTTATGAGGAAGAAAGCACTGAAACTAGAATTTTGAATGGTAAAATAAGGCAACCTGTCCAGAAAACTGTATAAGGTTTCAGCTCAGCTTATTAACAAGAAGCTAAGTGGGAGGATTTATTAATTTATTAATGCAGTGGAAATTTTCAGAAGCTAAATCCTACTGCAGAGACAAGTGAGTTCATGGGTAACTGACTCTGTCTTAGATGGTCATTTACTTATTGACAGAGTTTTCATATACTCCAGATCAACACTATATGTAATAGTTAGCTTTCTATTACTATAATGAACTATCAAAGACAACTATGTTACAGAGAGGGAAGGTTTACTCATTCAAGCTTACAGTCTGTGAAGCGCAAAGGCTTGGTTTCCACTTCAGCTCAGTATTGTTGAGTTCTCCAATCCATTCAGCTATATCATCACAATGGAGACATGTGTAGGAGTGTGGAAGAGCTTACATTACAAAGATGGAGACAAGGAGCCTTAAATCCTGATGTCCCACCCACCTTAATGGCTCCACAGCACTTCTCAATGTCACAACCCTTCAGTCCAAATCTAAAATTGGAATAGACCTTGGAGGGGGACATAAACCACACTGAAACCACACTTAAGATCTTTCATTGGATCCATGCAACTATTTTCTGTAGCTGACTCTTCACTCTCTTAATGGAGTCTCTTTAGAAACAGAAATTTTTCGTTTTATTATAGGCCACTGTCAGTTTTCTCCCACTTGCCTAGCATTTTTTGTTATACATAGAGTTTAAGAAATCTTCACCTAGTCCAGAGCCACAGCTTTACAGAAAGCTCTACTGTTTTGTTTCTCATATTAAAACCAGAATTTGGCTTTTATGTGTTTGGTTGAGGATCCTGGCACATCCTTTTCTATAGGGATAACCACCTGACTTAAACAAAGAAACTATCTCAAAAAACCAAAATAAATAAAATAAAAATGCAGTGACTCCTATGTGAAAAATAAAATCAAGGGATAAGTAAAGTTAGGTAATAAGACCACTGAGATAATCTCCCTAATGCTGCGACCCTTTAATACAGTTCCTCATGTTGTGGTGGCCCCGAACCATAAAATTATTGTTACTTCATAACTATAATTTTGCTACTGTTATGAATCATAATGCAAATATCTGATATGGAGGACATGTGATATGCAACCCCAAAGAGGATGCAACCCACAGATTGAGAATCTCTGATCCAGACAGAAACTCAGGATGGCTTTCTTCTATAAGGCATGTGTCATGTGATGAAGAGAAATTCACTGATGAGTAGAGATAATTTTCTTAAGGTCATGGTTTAGTAGAAAATTATCTGTGTATATTCATGAATACACTGGGAATTACTCAGGACCTCAAACACACCAAGCACTTGTTCTAACAATTGGCAGCAAAATCTAAAGAACTCAAGATTTGTCTGTGTGTCATGGTTTGGATATGTCATGAGGGCTTGGTCCTCATTAGATGCAGAATTTGGAGGAAAACCTTCTAGAGTGATCCTGTCATGAAGGCTCTGTCTTCATCAACAGATGAATCCCCCAATGAATTTAGTAGACTACTGAGAAGGAGACAATGGGAGAAGGGGCTCAGCTGTGAATTCTGGGTCTATAGAAGTGTGCACCTGATAGTTATAACTGGACTTCTTAGGTTCCTTCCTTTTCTTCTCTGCTTCCCACTCATATCCATCATTATAAGCTGCTTTGCTCTACTATAAACTTCTTGCCATCATGTTCAGCCTTGTCTCAGGCCTGTAGTAAAGGAGCCAGTCAACTATAAAATGATATCTCTGAATCTGACAGCCAAAATAAAGCCTTCTGTAGTAGGACAGGTCCATAGGGTCGAGGAAATTGGCTCAAACCAGTTGCCAAGGCATGCACATAACGTACTTCCTTATGAGACAACCTGTAGTCTGCCTGAGAACCTAGCAACAGACGCTGTCAGAGTTCCTGATCCTGTGGAGTTCCTGAGGGCCAATGCCCAGCCAATGAGGGCCAAACACGCAATGCCACCAGATTGGAACACAGTCTGCGTGCTGGGGGGAGGATTTATAAGGCCTTCCCGTTACTGAATAAACAAGTCTGCTGTTTGCCTTCAGCTGACTCCCAGTGTCTGTGTCGTTGACACTTCGCCTTCTCCCCCACCTCCCTTGAGGGAGTCATTAGGACCCAGTCACACCCTCCTTTAAGTTGCTAATCAGGTATTTTGTCACAGTTATGAAAGTCTGACTGACACTGTATGATTCCAATACAGTTAGCTATGCTAGTCTTACTCACAAGTAATCAACACTGTTATTCTTTTCTCAAAAAAAAAAAAACCAACATATTATGATGTTACTCTAGCTTCAATTACCTGTAGAAAAATGTTTATTCCATCTTAACTGCCTGGGCCTGTTCCCTTATCTTTAAAAATGAATTAAACTGGACAGGATGAGAAGTTGCATTATGGCAACCTAGGAGGCTATTTTGGTGGTCAATGCAAACAGTTGTTTTGTGTGTAACATGCACGTGATTCTGGCACTTGAGAGAGAGAGACTAAGGAAGTTCAAGGCCAAAGCAAAGCAAAACCCATTGCAATGAAATTCAGAAGACATGTCTGGTGGGACATGTCCTTAATCCCAGCACCCAGAAGGGAGACACAGAGGTAGATGGATCTCTGTGAATTCCAGGCCAGTCTATTCTACAGAGAGAATTTTAGGACAGTCAATGATACAAAGAGAGACCCTGTCTCCAAAACAAACAAACAAACAAACAAACAAAACAAAACAAATCACTGTTGTGGAAACCCTGAGAATACATCATGCAGAACTCCTACTTAAGGAAGAGTAACTAACAGAGTCCCAGCCACTATGCTTTGAAATCCACAGCTTTGAACTCAGTCCACTTTTAGCAAGCTTCATCAGAGCATGGTAGAAAGACTAGAGCAGACCAGACTCATCCCAAGGAGGGTTGGCATCCTTATAGACTAGCATTCCCTTCTAAAACATCCTTCCACTTCTCACCTTTACTCTCAAGGTCTCTGGACTGCTCTGGGCTTGGTGGTATGAACTAACACTTGCTGACTAGCTATTCTGGGCCCAAAACTATGACAGATGCTTTACTTACACTGTAAGGAACCACTGCTAGCTGTATTCTTCCTACTAGAAAACCTGACAGCAAGAGGTAGGTGATCAAAGCATCTGATGGTAGCTGTGAGACAGGACAGGAAACTTTCCTCCTTTACATCTCCATCTCTGGCTGGAGAAGCCTGCTCTGTCACACCCTCATGGTGTCTGCTTACTGGAGTTGAAAATGTGCTGGCGAGGAAAGAGCCAGCAACAACAGTATTAGGGAAGAGCCTGACCAAGCTTTATTTCCCAAAATTCAGTTGGCTCAAATTTTCTAGCCAATTGAAATTTATTAATTTTCTAGCCAACTAGTTTATTAATTACAGTAACTATTCCTTGAGCACAGACACAAACTAGAATGTTTCCCTGTTTGTATTGTAAAAGCTAGTATGATTTCTGTTCTTTTTGTTATACTGACTTGCAATCACAAATTTAAATTCACCAGTACATAAATACTTCCATGTTCTAAGAGCAGTTAAAACTTAAAGACACACACACACACACACACACACAATCCTGATAAAAATCTTAACCTAGAAAAAAAAAGAATCCCTGGGTATTTAAAAAATTACTTATGGGCTGGAGAGATGGTTCAGCCATTAAAGGCTAGGCTCACAACCAAAAAATTACTTCTATGCTCAAATTTAAATATTTAATGCATAATCATGTTTAGTTTTTCCTATATTTGCTTTTCAGAAAACCAATACGAAATCTTGACACATGTATATCAAACATTTGGAGACAACTCTATATTTGATGACAGTCTTCTGAGCAAACCACCCCTTTTTCCTTGGGTACACATAAAAAGTCATTTACCTAACACTTGCTCACAGAGAGGCTGCTCCTCCACTCCTACAGGTGAACCTTATTGCCAGTTCCACGTAATATGAGTCTTATTAACTAGCTGAAGAAACATAAGATGCTGTCTTACAAAGTGAGCAATTGTACAATGGAACTGAATATAAATGAATATGACCTGAAAAGTAAAATCGAAACAAAGCAAAACATATTTTCAGCAGTACCAGGGATTCTACCAGAGGGATCTAAAACTGCTAGGTAAGTGCTCTATCATTGAGCCACACACTCAGCCTGAAACTTGGGAAATCAGATTATTAAACTAGTCTCTTTTACTAAGTGAACTAAGATACAAGTCATTTACTATCAATGACTTCATTCATTCCATTAGAAAAATTTACTCAGTAACATATGCCTCACACAGGCATGCCCAGTTTGATTTACATTTATTAAGTACTTGGAAATTCTTCTCTGAAAGAACCTAAAGACAATGCTATCAAAACTACAGACCTCATTTGGGTAGCAACTTACTCAAACTTACAGAGAAAAGGGCTTTATTCTAACAGTTTCTTCTTTAATAAAATGAGGAGGGTTTTCAAATAAATGTCTACCTATTTTCTTTAGAATAATTTGTTTGAAGTATTACTGGTGAGCACTTGTGCCAGGGACATCATTGGCTATACTGAAGATACTTAGACACCTAGTGCCAACAGCACAGCTGCTGGACCCTCTGTGCCCTCCTTTTGTTCACTTCATGTCAAATAACTCACACAGCTACTAAAGAGGAGGCCACAGCAAAGCAAATGGTTAAGTCAAAGGAGTTCAGATAAACAAAGAGGATCCCTACAGAGGCCAGTGATTAACAAAGACCCAGGTGTAGTTACTGTTTTAACCAGCCCATACCAACTTGCTGTGACAGGCATCAGAACCACAAAGGGGTAATTTGAAAGTTCCTTAGACATGGCTTCTTGTGACTTTTAACCCCAAGATGAAGTCATCCAGGATGCTCTGGTTCTATTTCTCATGCTCTCTCTCAGCCCCCATCAGATTTACAAAGTCAGTATAAACAAACTGGTAAGGAGGAGCAGCTTTATACAGAACAGTTTGCCTTTAGTCAAGAACAGAAAGGTGAGGGGGTAGCAAATTAGCACTGAGACAAACTAGCAATTTTCGTTATTTATCAAAATTACGGACTATCTTATATTCCAATGTCTCATGTACAAAACAGATTAAAAGGTGCTCATTATATATGGCACAAAACTTAAACTTCACTTCTCTAAAATGTTGTACTAAATAACTGTATTTCTTGTTCGCCCTCACCCCTCACTCTACCATGGAGCCATCTCTCCAACCCACTAATAGTAATCTTTAAGCTGTCTTTGAAAACACTTAGATCAATTATGCACTGCTAATGTTGCACTGTCACTGTCCCTTCAGCAAAACTCACATGTGCTTTCTGACTTGTCTCTGTACTTGTTCAACCACATGTCTAACTTTTTTTAGAAAAGATAGTTTCATTTTTATAGCAATCCAACAGATTAGAGGATTAAGACTTTGTCTGTGGCTACACTTCAGGAGGAAATGTCATAAACGTGTAATTTGTTAAAACAATAACATTTGTGTCTTAAAGTATTTTATTTAGTGGCTTTCAAGTTACTAAGTAGATTAAAGTTACCCAGCATCTTACCGATATTGATAAGAAAAGAAATATGGGGCTAGAGAGATGGCTACGCCCTTAAGGCTAGGCTCACAACTCAAAAATCAAGAAACACAGAGTAAACTAACAGTTCATCAGCAAAGAACTTGGCTGGAAACAGAAAACAGAGCAAATTCTCAAATGCATCTACTTTTGGCACTTTGCCTCCTTTCTGGCATTAGCATATCTTGGTAGCCACAGACTTACGTGACCCTTCCTTCTCACAGACTGACTCTGCTCCTATCAAATCATTACCAATAATCTTCTCAGAAATGTCTTGTATTATAAAATGAGCAAAAAATTAAGTCACTATTGTTTGTTCAGTAATATTCTCAAATTTTCTGTATTCTGGAGCTTTAATTAGACCATGATCTTACCAGTCAAGGTCAGTATGGAAGTTTGGTTTTTATGGCACCCAGGAACCAGTAGGCAGACGCCATTTGTTCAGGGAACACTGGTCTTGAATTCTAGACTCTTCTGTGCCAGGGACAGATTCTATTCTAAGGGTTTATCTATATTATATAGCCACATGGGAACAAAACAGTGTAAAATACTATGTTGTAAAATAGTGGGCAATAAATGATTGCTAATAAGCAAATTCTCTTGACAGTGAGAATTGAAGGAAGAAAAAGAACTCAATGAACTGCTACCATTCATCATTATCTGGACGTAAGCAGAGCCGTGAAGAGTCAAGTCTCTGCTTCACCAGCTGTGTGACATGAGCAACATACTGAACATACTGAACTTCTCTAGCCCTAAGTTTCCCTTCCTGCCTTAGTTCAGCAAATCTTGACTGTAATGGTTCCTATTTAATTGGCCCTAAAATTTTGATAACCGTGTCAACTATGAGTCAGGCGTTCTCCTTCTTGTGTGAAGTAAATTTGGGTACTGCATGCAGTAGAAGGGAAGAACAAGCTGTTAAGAAATGAAGGGACTTTGGTGACAAGCAGCTACAAAAACGGAGCATGTAAAAGCAGAGCATCAAGTGTCTATTCTATATACCCTGTGATATCTGCAAATATGTTGCAAACTCTGTCAATATAACACAAAGCACCAGGCCTGGAGAGATGGCTCAGCAGATAAAAGTACTGACTTTGCTTGCAGAGGACCTAGGTTCAGGTTCCAGCACCAACGTGGCAGTGCATACCATCCATTATAATTCCAGTTCTGAGGAACCAGCTATGCCTACCCATTAATAAATTGCTTTTAAAAAAATTTAACTGAAACCACCAAGACTTCACTGTACTCATGAAGAAAAGCTCTGTATATTCATGTATTTTTCACTTGGGCTTAACACACTCCACCTATACAATGCACCCTCCACCAATACAATGCACTTTGAATATCACAGAAAAACAGAGATTCAGAGCCATCAAAAGAAGACCATCCCATTGTGTTGAAACATATGGAGAAAGTCCAGAATAAGGCATTAACTCCCTTTTATGGTCTCCTAAACATTAAATAGAAGTGCTGCTACAGGACAAGCACTAAGTATAACATATGCCACATTCAATTTTCACAGAGTATTACAACTTACTGTCATACTATCTGTGCAAACTGAAAATGAGTAAAAATTAGTTTCAAGTTCTCAGTGGATCAAAATCCAAAGCATGAGATAGTTGGCAAAATAAAAGCTTACATACTAACTGAAATGGCTAAATAAAGGAGTGTGGTAAAGGGCTGGAAAGACTGATTGGTGGTTAAGAGAACTTGCAGATCTTCCACATGACTGGAATTTAATTACCAGCATCCATGTCAGGTGGCTCGCAACCACATGGAGCTCCAGGGAATACACACACACACACACACACACACAAAGGTGAGGTGGTAGCTGAGTGGCGCACACCTTTAATTCCAGCACTCAGGAGGCAGAGGCAGGCAGATCTCTGAGTTTGAGTTTGAGGCCAACGTGGCCTACAGAGTGAGTTCCAGGAAAGGCAGGGCTACACAGAAAAAACAACAACAACAACAAAAAGGTGTGGTGGTATCTGTCGGTAATTCTAGCACTGGACAAGTAGATGCAAGAGAGAGTATCATGTATTTGAGGTCAGCCTGAGCTAAATATAAGAAAGGGGAAGAAAATGCCATAAAAATGGCTATTCAAACAAATGTGAAAACAGTATATGAGTGTCGTATTTTTTAAAGGACAGGAAGGAAGGGAGGGAGGGAGGGAAAAAGGGAGGAAGGGAAGGAAAGAGGAAGGGACAGAAAAGAACCTGATAATGAGGAGACACAGAAAGCTCAGAACAGACACTGGACTAGCTTCATTTTAAACTGCAACTCTGTAGCAGATTATTTGTATGATGGAACCTCTCTATTCCTCGGATGCTACAACTGTGAACTGGGAATAAAAACACTTTCCTCACTGTTTTTGCAAGGATAAAATGCACTGGCAAAGAAAGTGCGTAGAATAGAGATAAACAAAAGAAAAGATACTCAAATTTTAATTACTTTCCTTTCTGACAGGGTTTTATGTAGCCTACGATGGCCTTCAACTTTGGGTCCTCTGCTCCCAACCTCCTCAATGCTTGATCATACATAAGTGGGCATTACCATGACCCATGTACATGGTGTTGGGAATCAAATCTAGAGCCTGAGGCATGCAGGTTTGCTAAGTGAGCCCTGTGTCAATGGAGCTACTACAAACCAAGCCCCTTAATTACTTTTCAACAAAATCCACTGACTAGAAAAAAGAAATAAGTTCCATGAATATTAGTACCTGAGGGAAAAGTCAATTACAGAAGAAAAAGACAGTAAATTGTAGGAAAAGAAATTAAAAGGAATTTCTGGGTACTTCCTTTCAGTTGATTTAAGATTTTGTTTTGTTTTGACAGGGTCTAACTATGTAGTTTGGCTGGCTTGGAATTAGCTCTGTATATCAGGCTGGCCTCGAACTCAGAGATCCACCTAACTTTGCCTCTGAAATGCTGGGATTAAAGGAGTGTACCACTAGACCTGGCCAATGTGGTGATTCGTTATGCCTTTCATTTCACAAAATCTCATTAAAACCTAAAAGCTTCTGCATTCCTTAGCACTGATGAATAGGTGTGCATACTCTGTGGTAGTTTGAATTTAATTTGTCTCCACAATCTCATAGGGATTGGCACTATTAGGAGGTGTGGCTTTGCTGGAGTGCATATGGCCTTGTTGGAGGAAGTGTGTCACTGTGGGGGTGGGCTTTGAGGTTTCCTATGCTCAGGATACTGCCCCGTGTCTCAGTCGACTTACTGTTGCATGCAAGAAGTAAGGCTCTCGGCTACTTTCTCCAGCACCATGATTTGCCTGTATGCTGCCATGTCCCACCATGATGATAATGGACTGAATCTCTGAAACTGTAAGCTGCCACTTCAAATGTTTTCCTTTATAAGAACTGCCAGGGTCATGGTGTCTTTTCACAGCTACAGAAATGGTAACTAAGACACATCCACCCACCTACCACACACCACCATTTTGTATATATAGCCACAAGTAACTTTAGTTCAGAAACTAGAATGAGCAGAAAAATTAACAAGTACACAAGGTAGTAGAATTATCTGAAAAGAAGTAGAGACATAAAAAACCGTATAAAAACATTTTTAATAGTTACAGATTCTGCAATATAAGTCAACATGATAGGTAGCCTTGAATGTAACCCTGCTTATTCTCCTTTTCCAAATGTACAGGGAAAATGTTGCAAGAAATTACCTGGGACTTTTGTTCCAAATTATTTTCAGATAGTCTGACTGTTGTCTCTAGCTTATGGGAAAAAGATGCACAGACTACCCTCATCAGGTAGAGAGGACTGATGCTAGTGAGCAGTGTATAGAGAGATGTGATGTTAACTACTCACTTCTCATCTTAGAGAAGAAACTATTCTTAAAAATGTGTATACAAGACATAGTTAAAAAAAATGAACAAGCTCCTCCCTTCCAATTATTGGTTTCAACCTGAGTGCTATTTAGGTAATTTACATTTAATGTGGTATTACTAATCGGGGTAATAGAAGTCTACCATTTTGAAGATCTTTCTATTTGTCTCTGCGAGACCTGGGTTTTTGTTTGTTTGGATTTTGAGACAGGGTCTCATTTTATAACCCAAGCTGTCCCAAAACTTACTACTTACTAGTCCAGACTGGCCTCAAACTCATGGCAATTCTGCTGCTTTGACCCCCTGAACTCTGAGATTATAGGTATAAGCCACCACATCTCAATCACTGTCCCATAGCTGTTCCTTTTCATTTCTTATTTTTCTTTGTGTTATAGTGTAGATAATTCTCACCAGCCTATATTCAGGTTTATACTATTGTAGCAACTGCATTACCTACTGATGACCCTGATGGAATTATTCACTTCTGATGTCATGCTCCTTGTTTCCATCTGATTCTTCATTATTTCTATCTGCTAAAAAACATTCACTTATGCCGGGCGATGGTGGCGCACGCCTTTAATCCCAGCACTTAGGAGGCAGAGCTAGGTGGATCTCTGTTAGTTTGAGGCCAGCCTGGTCTACAGAGCGAGATCCAGGACAGGCACCACAGAAAGCTACACGGAGAAACCTTGTCTTGAGAAAACCAAAAAAAAAAAACCAAAAGCAAAAAAACATTCACTTATAAATGCATGATGTCTATTTTTGCCACTAGATCCTTCAGTTACTTTAAAATCTTGGTCTAACAGTTCCAACATCAGGGTCACCAAGAGTCTTGTTCAATCTCTTGTCTTGCCTCCTGACAATGTTTGTTCTCTAGCTCATGTATTTGTCTTATAATTTTGATTGAATTCAAGATACTGCATGTAGAAAAGAAAGCCCGGTCCAAGAAATAGACAAACCTCTTCCTATACAAGGCATTAAATGTGGGCAGTGAGTTCTTATTCCATTCTCTTGTACTGCCAAGTGACATACTGCTCTTTCTTTATACTTTTTAGGCTTCTGGGGTACTTTGCTGTTTTCATTCAGCTCAATGTCCCACACATACTTGTCTTAGTTATATGTCCTGTCGTTGTGGCAGAATACCTGACATCAGAGGAAGCCAGCCATGGTGGTGTACACCTCTAATCCAGCACTCGGGATGCAGAGGCAGGAGGATTTCTGTGAGTTTGAGGCCAACCTGGTCTATGAGCTCTAGGACTCCAAAGGCTACAGAGGGAGCTCCTGTCTCAAAAAACACAAACAAAAGAACAACAAAAAACCTTAAGAGAAGAAGGGTTTAATTTTGCTCACAGTTTGAGAATACATACAGTCCATCACAGTGGGAAAGTCCTTGTGGCAGGAGTTCAAGGCAGCTAGTTTCAGTCAGAAGCAGGGAGGTACAAATACTTGTGTGCAACTTCTTCCTTTTTCTAAAATCCAGGACCCAAGCTGAGAATACTTTTAGTGTGGATCTGTCTATCAATATAACCTAATCAACATAACCTCTCCCTCTCAGGCATGCTTAGAGACTAAGTAATCCCTCAAAGGTACTCATGGAGGCTTGTTTGTTAGGAAGTCTAGACCCTATAAAAGTTGATAATCAGCACTAAATATCACAGTCCTCTAAACCCCTGCCTCTGGGCATTTTCCTTCCCTCTCTCTTCCTTCCTGTAGAAGCCAAGCCTTGTTTGTAACTGAACTGACTCTGGGTTTACTGAGATGAATGGGACCTGTGCTTGGTACCCAAGTAGGTTGGAGACGAGTTTCCTGTCTTCCTTAAACACTTGCCTCATGGTCAAGAGTCTTTGCTACTCAACAGTAGCTCAAGTCTTTCCCAATCACATTTATTTTAACTGAAATTAGAACTCCCTTGGACTACATAGAAAATGGCTCTGTGATTATTCCTTTCCTAACACAACTCTATGAAACTATGTACAAGGATCCATTATACCTTTATTATTATTATTATTATTATTATTATTATTATTATTATTTTATTATTATTTGGAGACAAAGTTTCCCTTTATAACAGCCCTGGCTGTCCTGGAACTCACTCTGCAGACCAGGATGCCCTCGAACTCACAGAGAACCACCCAGCTGACTGCACCTTTTTAATCTCATTGTTAAATTTGTCTTTTCTTTTTATTCCCAAACCAAACAATAATTTCTAGTAGCATTTCTTCATTTTTGGTAAAGCTTAAAAAAAAAACTGTTGTTACTTAAGATATTTGAGTGGGCAATTATAACAGATAAGCAACGTGATGTTAAAGGGCTGTTTGGGGATTATGAGCACTTGCTTAATAGAACATAGGTTCAGAATTCCCAACAGATCTTAATAACAGGAAGAAACACCTAGAGGGCAGATCGCAATTTCATTGGTTTTAAATAAATGCCATGTTTTTCAACTTTCTAACAGAAAGTAATGAGCTTAACGTAGTTATCCTGTTAATTCTGATCAGAGATGACTGCTTTCTTCCACTCTTGCTTCCTCAAATTTTTGGATCATACTCAGACAATATCTATTTTAGGAACTGCTCTGGAAGGCCCTATGTTTTATGCAAGGAACTGCTATTTTCCCAGATGAATAGAATATCCATTCTACAGATCCAAGTTTCCATGACAATAAAAACAAAACAGTCGTCAGCACCAACTTGGTATTTGATGGAAAATGCAGCTGCGGCTCAGAACAGTTCAGTCTTTATCCTGCTCCTCTCTGCAAGCACAGGCACTGTATTTCCCAGAGCAACCCAACTGCTTCTCCAGTGATGCCTACCCAAACCCAAAGAGAGTGTGAAAACTTCTTCTAATCTTAAAATTACCTGTCTTTTCCAAATTCATGTAAATATATGAAAAAGATTCAGCATTTTGCTATAGGAATGGTTGATTTGTAAACTAGGAAAGCTTATAGTGGGGGTTGAATATTGTAGATTTAGACAAACACTCAATATTTTAGCTTACATGATTATCAAGACGACAAAATTTGGGGAAAGAAGAACATTTACAGTGAGCAAAAAGCTAAGTAAAATTCATTCAAATTATGGGAGGACAGTGCCCCCTTGTGTCTTGGTACTTCTTCCTCAAATAAATTCTGTATGACTTAGGGCTCTAAAATTTACCTTAAAAAAATTTTTAATGTCATATAAATTAAGAGAACTTGATAATTAGGAGTAACTCTAAGTTAAAATACTAACTTACTAAATTTATTGTAAGTACAGTAGCTATTTAAATATGCGATTTTAACAAGAGTTCTCTATAATGTTAAGAAAATATTATGTAATAAATCTACAGATTCAGTAGTGAATTTTATTTAAATTTCACTTAATAGTAAGACACACTGACAAAGATTTAAGAATGAAAAGGGGAAACCTGTGACCATAAGCTACATTCTCCTTTGGTACTGGTTCCTCTGTAACTTCGTCACACTAGTTACATGTTATCCTCACTGCAACATATAGGCAACAAAAAGCTCCACACTTACTTATAGGGAGAACAGTTCATATTAAGTGGAGGATATCCATAATAACAAATAATTAAGTTACAAACAGTTTTAAAAATTACAGAAAGGTACTCTTATGTTCTAACTCTATTCAAAGTGTAACACTCAGACTAAAGCTTGTTAAGCTCCCAGAATTGCAGGTCTAACTCAGAAGTTCTGAATAAGAACTACATGTTTACAAGATCTGCAGGTGTTCTGTGATTATGAAAGCTGCAGAAGCAGTATTCTGAACTCAGTGACCTCAGGGTCCACACCAAACATCAGACAGGATAAGCCAAAGAGGGGTCTGACCAGTCACCTAAGCACATAAGTCACTACTGCTACTGCTATTACCATCACCCCCTCACCCCATCCCCAGGGCCTCACACATGCTAGTTAAGTACCCTACACAAACCTATACCCCAGGCTTCTTTTTACTATTTTAAGAAAGGGTGGTATTGAACTGTCCAGATCAACTCACTCTGCACCTCTGACAGTTTTTAAGCCTGTGGTCCTCCTGCCTCAGCTCTCTAAGCAGATGGACTTAATGGAGAATACTAACAGCTTTGGGAAGTATCACTGAACTGTCCTCTTGTTACAATGTAACCCCTACCTACCTATTCCAACTCTCTTCATCCTATTTCTGAAATAGGCACTAAAATTCTGCCATTTTGATAATCAAGACACTTTTTAAAATACAAAAAAATTATAAAGCCCACCCCTTTCAACGGCACAATTATGACATGTACATATCATATATTCAAGCCATATTTAATATATACATTGTTTCAATTGATACCACAGTTTCGCTAAACTCATTTCAAAAATAAAATTACTATGCCAGGTGTGGTGGCACAACCTCTTTAATTCCACCACTTGGGAGGCAGAGGCAGGCAGATCTCTATGTGTTTGAGGCTAGCCAGCCTGGTCTATTTAGCAAGTTTCAGGATACTGGGGATTACATAAAGAGAGCCTGTCTGGGGGCGGGGGAGGCAGTGGGCAGTAAAGACAAGAAAAAGAACTGAAAAGGAAGTGACTAAAAATCATTTAGGTCACTAAATGACCCATGGGCTGCAGAAGCTGAGCAGACTGCTAAGACTGGGGTCCTGATTCCTTGCACTGCACCCCACCACCTCCCAGTGCTCATTTCTGTAGTGGCACTCTTGGGGAACTGAGGCTAATTCATTGGAGAAACAACTAGAGAAAAAGCTAAGTACGGAGGAACAAGCTGGGATACACTTAGGGCAGCATGTTTCATATGGGACCCTTGGAAACTCTGCTTACACATCCACAGAAGACAGAAGGGGCTGCAGCTACTAGGGCAGGGAGGTTCCAAAGACAAACTCCACTTATTGCTGACTGGGTGAGCCATAAGAAAACACATCCTTTCTTCAGAGTACTTTTACTTTTTGCCCTGAATTGCAACACTCCTCTTTCTGGACTTAAGTCCACGTCTAGCATGTGTCACAGGTTGACCAGTTTTGACTATTTACTCCAATTACTCCCCACAGTGCAATTCACAGGGGCAGATGTACAAGCTCCTAACGACCAGCAAACTGCTTTTAGAACACACAAACCAGTTCACATGGCCACATGAAGTGCCAAACCTCCTTGTCAACCAAACAAGGAGAAATGGGTGCTATATGGTTAAAACATTAAACAAGTAGGCTGCAGGGCACTTAGCCACCAACCCCACAGTTCCCTAGAGTTGTCTTGAGTGTGAGCAGCAGGAAATATTAGATAGAAGGATTTATTGCGGAGAATATCGCGGAGATAAACAGATAGAAAATAAAGGATAGCCTCGAGAGGGCCTGGAACCTATTCCAATGGGCCGACTGTCTCTGCCCCAGGGTATTTATAGAAATGCCAAGGGATGGAGCAAAAGACTTCCCCCCAGCACAGCCAAGTGCAGACCATCTCAGACACCTGCACTCAGGCCCGGGGTCCTAATCATCCTCTCTATGCAAACCTGCTGGGTAAAGCTACGAAGACCCTGAAAACGGGCTCCCACAGTAGGCAGACTTTCAAATGGAAGAAATGATAGACTCAGAATGAAACAGACACAGGCTCTAAGCCCAACTCCACTGTGTGGTATCTGTCATCTCTAAACTTTGAATGTCGAAGAGTAAGGAAGTCTACCTCTGGTGATACTACAGTAATGTTCTTATTTTCTTTCAAACCATTTATATTTTGATTTTCAGTAAGATGTTTTATACCTAATGTAGAAAAGGCAATTTTAAAAACACACATAATATATCCTTTACAGATACAGCACATCATCATTACAAAGCAGACACCATGAACATAAATTCTGGTAAAAGGAGCATCTATGGTAAAGAGTTTTAGTTCTCTATGTTGTTGGTCACGTTATTTGTTTATAGAATAAGTAAATGGAGCAGTGAAACAAATACTAATGCACAGAGCACATGCTAAGCCCTCTTTTTTTCAAATAAATATATATTAAAAAATAACGTAGAACTGTATCATTATCTGCAAGAAAGCTCAGGAACACCAACAATGCTGGCCAGAAACTGAGTCTATTTGCACTAAATACCATCCACTTCCCCCTGTAGTTTACACTTAGATGTTTACATACCCCAAAGACAACCCTTAGGACATGCCTCATATCCCATCCCTTCCTTTTCACCAACAACTGCCACTACCTCAGTTTGAGTTGGTCCCAGGATATAAGCCACCACCTACTCTCTGACCATAACTATCCATTCAGACAATTCCACGTTCCAAGAGCAGCACCAGGACTGTAGTCAACTGTTCAGAAACTTAAGGATAACTTATGAGAGCGATCAAAGTGGACTGGGGCACAGCTGCAAAGCAGGTCATACTGGCCTAAGAATTGGTTTTTTACTGGGGAAGGATGTACACATGTAATTCTAGCACTTAGGAAGCTGAGGCAAGGATTCAGTGTTGGAAGCCAGCCTGGGTTATACAGCTAGAATCTGTCACAATCATTTTGTGTTGAAAGTATGAGTTCTTAAAATCCTTTATCTGTTTAAAAGCAGAATTTCTCAAAAAAAAAAAAAAATCTCCATAGGAAAAACCCTAATCCTGTAGACAGGATTCAGCACCACGAGCAGATAAACAGTTGCTTAAAAAGTCACCTGTTTCCGTAAGTGTTTTTCTTCCCTCTAGCAAGTCAGCTCTAGCCATGCCTTTGAATTACTGATCTCTGGATGCACACATGGTAGTGTGTTATACATTAGTAAACTTGTGCTTCTCCTGTTATCCTGTCTTTAGCCACGCTGTTTATAGGGCTCTAGCAGGAGAAGAGGAATTTTATTCCTTACATGGATACAACATTGATTTTTATTAATGTGTTATTTGATGGTGTCTGTGTGTACATGTGTATGGAGGCCGAAGTTGATATCAAGTATCTTCCTTTAACAGCTTCCAGAGATCCTCCTACCCCTACCCCCAAAATGCTAACATTACCTCCACCACATGCCACCACACCAAGCTCTTCTATGGGTTCTAGGGATCTGCACTCAAGACATCAAACATGATCTTAAACACTCATTCAAAGATTTCCACATTCAGATTCTAAATAATCCTTTTGATTGCTGTTTTAATTTTGGATAAAGTCCTAAACTCACAAAAAAGTTGCAATTAAAAGGAAGTTTTTCTTTTGGGACTATTTTTAAAGTCAGTTGTAGACAACTGTTCTACTGTCTACAAACACATTCAGTGTGTATGTGCTCATGCATAGTACACAGCAGACCAAAATGATCTAATTAACCTTTACACATTTACTGTTTTTAACCATCAATGTTGCTTGAGTAACTTTTTTTTTTCTTTTTCTTTTTCCTTTTTTTTTTTTGGATTTTTCGAGACAGGGTTTCTCCGTGTAGTTTTGGTGCCTATCCTGGATCTCACTCTGTAGACCAGGCTGGCCTCGAACTCACAGAGATCCGTCTGGCTGTGCCTCCCGAGTGCTGGGATTAAAGGTATGCACCACCGCTGCCAGGCCACTTGAATAACTCTTTAGGAAACAGTATGTTCTACATCACACATTGTCTTTAGCTCCCTTACATTTTCTTAACTGTTGGGTCCTTGCTGTCACAGGCCAAAGATTTCTCAATTTTGTCAGCGTATTTCAGGCTATGCATATTTGGAGGGATGTCACTGAAGTGATGTATGTGACTTGCTCCATTCATCCTATCAGGTGGCACAGGAATCTGAATTATCAGCAGTCATTAATCAAGATGGTATCTGTAGTGCTTCCCAACTGAAAACAATCTTGCCCAGCTATAACTTCTAAGTACTTCATGGGAAGGTAAGAATCTTGTTTTTCATAAAGGTTTGAATTTACATCAACATGACTTAGCTATTCTATACAAGGGATTATAACTCTATAGCTAACATTGCTTATTTTGCCTCTCAAAGTGCATCAGATTAGGTCAGTGGCTTCCCCAACCTTCTAACAAGCTGTCATCATTCTTTAGAAACATCTTACCTTACAGCAAAGGGTGTTCCTCATTCATTTTGTACTCTTCTGCCATAGCCCTAGAACCAGTCATTTCTGAGGAGTGCTTGTTCCTTTTGATGGTACGTAGTCAAAGTCTAAACACAATGAATGGTACTGGGGTTCTACTGCTCTGAGGATCCCTGAGCAGAGAGAGCAGGTGACACATGGTATATATACATACCTACATGCCACATTTATATCTGTATTTCTGTTTCTTACTATGTATTTTGAACTATGAATTCAAACTGATATCACCACCCAACACTGTAAGAGTGTTCTTCCATATTTATAATTTTCTTTTCCAAAGTAAAATACCCCACCATCTATCTGTAATATATTTTACTTACTTGATCAACTCCCTTGTAATATAACCAATTGTTAGTTGTTATACTCATTCTGAGGATCTCCAATCTTCACTTTCTAAGGGTGGAAATACAGGAGGACCACCATACCCTGCATTCATGTAGATTCTGGGATCTGAACCCTCATCCTAACATGCAAGCATCTTTAATGGCTAAACAATCTCTCCAACCTCTTTCTATCTTGAGAAAGTACAGCATTTTCTGGGATCACAGGAAAAAACAACAACAACAACAACAAAAAACTATGAGCAACCTAAACTTTGTATACCAGTTACTGAGACACTAAAGATGTTAGTGTCTAACTGACACTAAAAATAATGGGATGTGTCTACCAGTTAAGATTTCTTGGGAAGAGGGGAATGGTGACAGTTTAAGTACCTTAAATGTGTGTGTGTGTGCGCATGTGTGACCTACATTATCTAGGCAGAAATAGGAAAAGTCTAGGGGGAAAGACTTTTTTTAAAAAGCCTATCACAAAAACCATTCTAGCAGAGATAACCACAGGCTGGATAGTTCCCACCAGAGAGAAAAGCCATTTCTGAGCACAGCACAGACAGACACATTACATATAGGTACAGAGAAGAACAAAGAAGAAAATACTGGACTTGGAGTCAGAAGTCACAAAATACTGACTAAAATTACAATAGAGAATCACACAGAATGGAGAGTTATGATGTAAACTGTTCAGTCCCATGTAAATTCATTACCTCAGCCTCAGATGCCTCAACTGTAAAATGAAAACAAGTCCACATCACTGAACTGCATGAACTTAGTATATACAAGATAGAACCTAGTATTTGTCCTTAAAATATGACTAATATATGCTGTTATAGTTATGTATCACATTGAGATCGCAAGTCCAAAATTATGGGCACAGCTGTATTAAGCACTACATCGATGCATGCAAAACCTTACCCACATTGTTCCCTTTGGATTCCCAGTCCTTAGAATACTGCACGTGATCTATAAATATCTATTGAATAAAAGATTAAAATACCAGTTCATACCTTTAATTCCAGCATTCAGGAGGCAGAGGCAGGTGGATCTCTGTGAGTTCAAGGCCATCCTGGTCTACAGAGCCAGTTCCTGGACAGCCAGGGGTTCACAAAGTAACCCTGTCTGAAAAAACCAAAAAGGAAAAGGAAAGGAAGAAAGATTAAAATACCACAGGATTGCTAGGTAGTGAGCCTTTTAAAAAATGTTACTTCCAAGTTTTAGTATGGATTTTCATAATCTCTGGTGATCTCCTTTTTGGTTCATGTAAAATGTTTACCTGTTGATAAAGCTAACAATTTACCTCCAATCTAGCTGGCAAAACAAGGAAAGCAAGGCACAATGCGGGTAACATCAAAGAATAAGTTACCTGAAATGATGACAGTGCGTTCTATTCAGGGATGTCTTAAGAGTACCTATCACTGTTCAAAATTTGAAAGTAATTGGAAAAGCAAAAGCTGGTAGACAAATACTACATGTGACACTTCATAAAAGGCAGAAAAAATTGGGAAAGAGACAGGTTTGGAGAAAATGCTGCATGAGTAAAATAGACCAATCAAGAAGGTACAAAAGAGACTGAGCAGAATCCGAGTGCCAGGATTCAGAGACCACAACACTGTATCTGTTCAACATGTATCAGCTTAGAATCCACTGCATATGTTAGACACTGAGTACTTCCCAAACCCAAATTCTAGGGAGAAAATAATGAATAATGTTCTGTGTCAGAAACAATAAACACCACTGTATATATTAAAGAACTTAAAAAAAAAAAGCCTCATTAATTTGAACCAAACAATGTAACTATCAAGAAATTAGTAGGAAACAATCAAGACAGATAAAACTTTCTACATAAAATATTCAATATTAAATTGCTAATAAATTGTTTAAATGACTCATAACAGGTGAGAAAGCAGCACTGTATCTGTATAATGGGCTACCTTGAGAAGTTTTCAAATTTATACTCATGGACCATGCTTGTTCCCTAACCACCTTTGTTTCTTCCGGCTGAGTGGCAACAAGAAACGCTTACTTCTTACCATGCTGGAAGGTGGGAAGCTCAGGTTCTAGATATTGAAGACCTGCTGCTGTCTAGGAGGCCACTGTCAGGTTCAGGGATGAGTGTATCCTCACTAGACAGGAACAAGGAAGCTTCCTGGGGTCTATTTTATAAGGACCATGGACAGCCTTATGATCAGTTAATTTCCCGAAGGCTTCCACTTATAAATATCATCACACTGGGGATTAGGCTTCAGCATATGAATTTTTGGGAGACACATTCAGTCTATTACAATATTAAGTAAAAAAAATTACAGAATTTGAGTTTAAGAAAAAGTATGGAAAGTAGAAAGACTAGAAAAACATATACTAAGTAAATTAATTAACCCTTTGGATCCACTGATGCTCTTCTGTTCTCTCTGGACAATTACAAGTGATCTTCACAGCACACTCCAAGTTCATGGCTTAGAAGCTGTTTTCTTAAGGCCTGCACCTCCAGCTGAGGCACAGAAGAACATTTTATCAGCTCCCAAATCTGCTTTGCACGATTTGCACTAATTGTGTAATTACAAAACCACAGGAAACAAACAAAAGAAATATACATGTATAAGGAAAGGTAGCTATGTCTATGAAAACTAAGCTGAGTAGGCCAAGGACTCACACTCACAGTATCATCCAATGGCTGGACAAATGCCAACATCAAGTGAAAGGCTGTGATAAAAGCACACAACTGGTCCGCAAGGATTTAGGTTTTCCTGTGCATTTACAGACTATGTTTCCTGTTTAACCTATAGTTGTAATTTGCCACTGTGATTTTTAGATAGTACAAAAAGACATGGATTAATCAAGAAAGGTAATCTGGAACTCAAATTATCTCACACATTAAAGACAAGCCTTCATCCAATTTCCAAATACTGCTGGGCTGGAGAGATGGTCCAGCAGGTAAAGGTGTTTTTCTTCTACCCTAATGGCTTGAGTTCAATCTCTCGAACCCATGTGGTGAAAGGAAGAGAATCAATTCCAAAAGTTCCCCTCTGACCGCCCCCCCACAGCAGCACCTACACCGACACATACATACCATACACATTAAATAAGAAATACATAAGAAACTGTTGATTACAGTGTCCTTGCTTCAGTCATTTCTCCTGTCAGCACACACATGATACAAGGCTCCAAGCATTTTGAAGGATTAAATGTATTGTCGCTGTTACATAACCAACCTCAGAGTCCACTTCCTAAAAAACTACCTATTAAATAACTCCCTACTTTTCTTCTCTAACTCAGCCCTTATCCCCAAACACTGTACTTCCTACTTCTCTGGAGCTGAGCATCCTTACAAACAGAACTATATAGAATCTGTCTTGTAATATCTGGTTTACTTCAAGCATACTCGTTCAATTAGCACAAGGTCCTTCCACACTAAAGTAGATGCAAGGCACACAAACAATTCCTTGCATGAATATTTCACTTTATGTCTGTTTACCATCAGTGAATACTTGTTTAATCATTTGGATAATTGTGAATAGTTATTTTATTACAACCATGAAGAATGCCAAGAACTTCAGACTATGAAAGTTTATTCCTGGCCCTCTTTTTAACTCGGGTATAAAATACAACTGGTAAATAATATGGCAATTTTGTTCAACTTTTGGAGGGATGAACTGCTTTTAGTTAAATGACTGACTACTTGCTGTATTTCTTGGTTTCTACTACGCAGATGTCCCTAGGTCCTGGCTCCAGGACCAGGGAAACCAAAAGACTCAAGTATCTTATAAAACCCAGCACAGTATTTACAAAGAATCGACCCACACCAACCTATATTTAAATAATAATTTCTAGACTCCTTATATTACCAAATAATATGTAAGGGCTATATAAATGGTTATTATATTGTTTAACTGTAATTTTGTGTTGTTCCTTTTTTTCTGAGTATTTTCAAATGTACAGCTGATTGAATTCAAAGATGTAGGACCCGAAGCAATGTGCTGGGAATGTTCCTTCTGGCTGTGATGTGATGATGGGGAGTAAAGTGTGCAGTCTCCATTTGCCTTACTGTAATCTGCAGTCTCTGCAGCAAACATTACTAAGGTACTCAATGAAAACAAATTTATATAAAAGTACTTTTGGATGCCATCACTTGATTCTTGTCAGTGTGCCTCAGCAAAGTCTTTACCTATCTGTCCTCTGAATATTAGGACACGTGTATTTTCTCTATAAAGGTAGACAAAAACTGTAACCCACTATTTTCTTTTTAAGTTTTTTTTAAAGCAATTACACACATGAATAAAATATATTATGATCATTCTATCTAGCCTCTCTTCCTTCTCCCGCTCTTTTCTCATCTACCTCAGATTGCCTAGTCCTTTATCACAAGTCTGTAAATCAATTCTTTGACAGGAAGTCATTTCTAAAAGAAGCTGATGGATGCTCTTATCCTGCAACTGACTGCTGAGAATAGTTATGTAAAGTGTCAAAGCCTCTGATGCAAATGTAAATAGACACGGTTAACAGGGAGGCCCGAGTGCACAGCAGCAGACTCCCTGGAAATCCTGCTTGCAATGCCTTCCAAAGGCTTTTTTTAGGCAGAAAAGGTTAGAAAATTAAAGGCTCACTCCAAGTCAAGGAACCAAGTCTTGCTGGATTTGGTTTACAGAGCCAGATCTTACTGCAGAGAAACAATGTCATGATAACCACGAAGGGCAGTGCTCTTCAGATAATATTGGTCTCCCCCTTCTGCCATACATAGAGCAAAGTCCAATCATATGAAAATGTTTCACAACACTCTGATGCTAGTAAGTAAAAAGAAAACTGAAAAGTTGTAAATTCTCTTTCTCCATCTATGTTATCTTTGATAAATGCCTATAAGGGGGGGAGGGGGGACCAATGACCAAGGTCAGAGAATAAAAAGGGAAGAAAAATCAGAACAGGTGGTAGTCTCTTTAGGTCGGATCTTCCTCATCACAGGACAAACAGTGCCTCAGAATTACAAGCTTTTCCAATATAAAAGGAACCAAGAAAACTTTCACAGGATTTTGTACATTGTTTTTCAAAACAATATAACCCTTTTATACCTAAGTATCAAACTTTTGTTTTTCTCAGGTTTTTGAGACAAGGTTTCTCTGTGTTCTGGAACTCTCTGTAGACCAGGCTGGCCTTGCACTCACAGAGATCCACCTGCCTCTGCTTCCCAATTGGTGGAATTAAAGGTGTGTGCCACCATTACTGGCTAGTATCAAACTTTTACAACAGTAGGAAAAAAATATTATCTTATTATTCAGTCATACAGTCTTTGTAAATTACAGTATTTAAAAAATATGGGCCAGTAAGATGTTTCAGTGGATAAGAGCACTTGCTGTGAAAGAATAATGACCCAAGTTTGGTACCTGGAACCCATGGAAAGGAAGAAGGAGAGAACTGACACCATGAAATTACTCTCCAGCCTCTTTACAGGTACTATGGTCTATGTATGTGCGTAAACATACTAAAAAACATATACACACACAGACACACAGACACATACACACACATGGCTAAAAATGTAAAACAAGAAAAATACAAAGACTAATTTGTTGATGAGGATATGGTAGGACTTCAAGTTCTATAAAACTGAAATGAATGTAAAGTCATGTCTGAAAATGTTACTGTTTCTTTGAAGGCCAGTTCTCTATTTCATTGTTATATATCAGTGAGGTACTACACAGGAAATCATGATTGATTTATACTTTGAATCCAAAAAAATATGTGAGGAAATGCTTATAGGTACGCCCTAAATTATGTCCTAAATTACATTCTATTGGGTCTCTGTGACTTCGTAAGAGACATAAAGAGAAAATGCTACCCAACAACAAGAAAGAGAAAAGGCAAGGTGTGGCTTTCCACACAGTTTACAGCCCAGTTTCCCACCAGGTCCCAGTGTCTATGGCATGGCCAAGATGGGTAAGAAACTTGGCCTCTGACTTCAGATCCCAGGAACTTATAGGAGAACTTTAAAAACAGCAGTGACTTGGGAGCTAAAGTTTAATAAGACAATGGAAGAAGATTAACTTATATCAAGAGGTTCTAATATAAGATCAGTAAGGCATGTAGACACATACCTGAAATCCCAGCACTTAAAAAACTAAGGCCAAAGGATTATGAGCACAGGTTCTGTCTTCAAAAACCAAGGTTGGGGCTCACTGATAGAATAGATTACTGGGTTAAAGCACAAAAATGCTATGTTCAACTTACAACCCTGAAAAAGAAAGCATACACACACATAGACATACATATCATCAAGATTTAATTTACATAGGAAGTGTAGAACCGCGCCTGGTTTAATGGATAATGTCAGTTCTACATTTTACCTAAAGTTTAAGTTTCTTAGCAGATGATCATACCATGAAGAATATGTTCTGCATTTCTTTCCCTGACCTAAACTCGATGTTAGCTATCAGCACTCCTAGTAGCCTAGTAACTAACACTTGGGCACATTTATTGTTTTCTGGAGTTGCTTTTGGCTTTCTTATTCTCATTAGATAAATTAAAGTGACTCTTACAGGGATACAGAAAAGAACCAAGGAGTCAACAGTTGGCAATTCTGTTCCATTACTGTTAACAAAACCAATAAACTTTGTTATGATTTGTAAAATACTGCAAAAAAAGAGAAACTTTAAAAATTTAAAAACCCACATCATCTTAGGAAGACTAAATTACTAAAGAACACCAGAAAAGATACTGATTCTCGTGTTCCCAGTCCTGAAATTCAACACGAGGGGAGGAACTTTAGACACTGTCATTAGCTTATGTAAACCTGACTTTAAAAATCCACACACTAAATACACGGAAATTATCTTCTTTCAAAGCATTTTAGAAAAAGATTACATAAAATTCAGGATTTTCTTTTTTAAAATCTTCCAATCTTTTTAATATTTTGCTTCTTTAAAAAAAAAAAAGCTCCTTTTTCCAATTACAGAGAGGAAATAAAAAGAAATGCAACTCTTTTATGTAAAGTAAATCCATCTGGATGTTTGCTCCATCCCATACTAGAAACTTGTGATCCCCAACCAGAATGAGTTATAGTAAAGCTGCAGGCAAAATTGTCTCCATACACCACAATCCATTATCCCTGTCAAGTTAATGTTCCATGTTGAGCCATATGGCACGGGTACACATTCAACAAAGGAAATTCCTTAAACTTGTTATAATCAGCACTTGCAGTCATCCAAAAAACTGACATAAACAGCTTTATTGTGTTTAGCACATTTCAGTTAATATCCATGACAAAAACAGGAAATAGTACAGGAAAAGGAGGAGGAATGTGGGGAGCAGTGTTATTTAAAAAAAAAAAAAATCACCACATGCGTGAACTAACTCTCTCTCTCTCTCTCTCTCTCTCTCTCTCTCTCTCTCCCTCCCTCCCTCCCCCCACCAAATTGTACATTTTATAATTAGTCTTTTGTCATTGTTGCTGTTGGCCTAAGCAAGTGATTTTCAATTACAGCAAGCACACCAACCTCTCCAGAGTGATCTACTGGGGCAGACTTAAGAGGAGAAAAATTTAATGATAGCAATTTTCCATGCTATGAGCAAACCTAAACCTTGAAATTTTAGTGGAATCTGATTCAGAGAAATCAGTTCTGGAAAAATAACAAAAAATTAAATTATCATATCTGTTTTCTTCTTATATTTGTTTCATAATTGCTAAAATGTAACTGAGCTTTATTTAAAAAAACAAACAAAATTTAAGTAAAGTATCTTTTATATGCAGTAAGTGCAGGTCACAGAATCAAGAGCTCCCAAAAGCCTTTGGTACCCGGCACAGCCCAGCAAATCAACTCTAGAAAGGTACAAGTAGAGCAGAACTTCATTTCAGCCCCCGCAGTGACAACAATAAAACGCTGAGAAAACACACTATCAAATACTGAACTCAGCATCAATTTCTGTTAATTACAGCCTTGTCAGCAACGTGATTATTCAAACAACTCATGCAAATGTTAATGAGGCCTTATTTGCATATTTATTTTTTCCTTTGTTGAAATGTCATTGATTATTACATTCTACTATGATGAATGTGGCTGATGATGTGCTCTGATATGTAATTAGTCATTAGGTGGAATGAATAGATCAATTATGAAAAAGGACTAAGATTAAGAAATATCAAACAAGACCGCCCAACGTAGCTATAGAATCTTTTTTTAAAAGAACCTAATAAATAATTTCTTGACATTTAAACTGCAACATCAGTAGCTTTCGATAAATAAAGCACTACTTTTGTGAGGTTAAATGAAGGCTTAAAAATACATCAGTACTTTGATAATCCAATTACGATCATAGAAACCATCTCTGGGAAAAAAAAACTGAAAGCCACCTCAAGGGGCATTGTCAGAAAAACAAGCAGCAGAGGAGACCTGAATCTGCTTTAAGCATGCACAAGAAATATAGAAATATACAAAGTATATCTTAATCTAGTGTGAGGAGGAGACAAAAATCCATTAAGAGAGAGAGGCATGGAACAGCCTACAGAGAGGGGCAAGAATCTGATGAAAAATTACTATTCATAAAACAAGGTTAGCAAAAACAAACTCCTTCACATTCTGACTTGTGCCCAGAGGAAAAGGATTATTTAGCTCCTGAAACAGTTTGCTATAACTATCCAGCCAGTTCTTGCTATTTGCAGTCAGAAGGAAAAAAAAAAAAAACAAAAAAAAAAACACATTACTGCAGACCAGATGGGAACATTCCACATGACCAAACCAATCAATCACCTCGGTGGGGCGCAGGTGCAACACAGCCGTGTAGCAACACACCATTTCACAGTCTATCGGGCACAAACACATGGCCACCAATCAATGGCACCCTGAGGACCTCCGAGGGGGCAGGCTCTCTGGAGTCTTACTGGTCCATGCCTGATGACTTCATAATCACACATCATTTCATTCACTAGAGGATACAAACTAGCATTCTAATAACCTTCTACTGAAAATGGTCATGTTGTGCATATTAATACAGTACTGTTTGGAATGAAGCAACTGACTTCACACGGCAGGCGAGGCGAGGCGTGCAGAGCTGAAGCAACCTGAAGCTAAAAACTTCTTCCTGTTTAAAGATGGTATTTTGTTCAGGGTAAGATCAACAGCAATGTGATTCACTCTGCAACATTAAACTCGTACACAAAACAACTGTTAAACAACAGTATGCTTGGAGAGATAAAGGACAAAGGAGAATGAAAATCAAAGAGTAGTTGGTAATTCTGTATGAGGAATAGAAAGGCTCTGCATCCTTCTAAAACAATCTAAACAATAAACTGCACACAAAAACAGGTGAGCAGGAAGCAAACACAAATGTATACTGAGGGGTTTTGCCGCCTATAGCTCTATTGCTTGAGGAGTGACTATATAGTTCATAATTACATAAGAAGATAGGTTAATTTTCAGCAAACACGGCTGTAATTCTACCAGCTCAGAGTTCCTTGGTCTGTTAGGTAGCGTGCATAGAGTGCCTGTTCCTTTTACTCAGAGAGTCTGCTGGCAGAGATATCTGGGATAACTAAGTATTCTGAATAACCTAATCATGGAAGAGCATATACAGATGATCTAATCAAAAAAGAAAAGCAAGAAAATACATGTTTCACCTTAAAATAGCAAACAATTCAGTTCAAATCATTGATGAATCAAGGCTAGGTATACCTGCTCTTAAACAGCAGATTTCTTTGATAATTCAGGGGGCAATTTAAAACTGTCCAGGTACTTAGAACCCATTATAAACATCCATTAGCCATGCCAGGGTTCATGTAGACATGTAGCAGAGTCTAAACTGACCTCTGACAACCATAGAAGTTGACTTGTGACTTTTATGCTAATACCCTGGGTATTCTGTCTCTTGTAAAGGCAGTTCATTAAAACAAACAAACAAACAAACAAAAAAACTAGCTTATTTTCCAGATTTGGATTCTAAACATACATGAATTTACTTTCTTATAGCTATGAATACCATATTTTGTCCACATTTAGGCTAATAGTGATAATACAGTCTGCAGACCAAAAGAAAAAAATGTATGCACACAATAAAATATATTTAACAGAAAGTCCTCAAGGGGGAAAGAGTCTGGTGATTAGCCAAAAGAAGACACAATGATGATGATTCCTCCACAAAGAGACAACTGGAAAAAGTATCTCACTGTTAGACTATTACCTACAATTTACTTTAAAAAGCACATCGAACTTCTCTCTAAATGGAGATATCAATTAGAAAAGAATGCAAAACTTCAGACAGATTACTTAAGATATTATATTAGGTCCTTAATTATTACAGGTGCTCCTGATTTTATATTTTGGCAAGCCCATTGTAGATAAAAAGCATTTCAATATCTAGTCTATTCAACATATTTTAGCTTGTCTTAAATCATTCACATTTCATTAGCCTATCATTGGACAAAATCACCTAGCACAAAGCCTATTTCCTAACAAAGATATAGCTCAGTATTATCTGTCAACAAAAAAATCCTGGCAACACATTACCCTTAGATTAATAATTGCTAGGGTAATGTGTTCACACCTTGCCACCTCTGCTCAGCTCCACCATGGTACTGTTAGTATATGCTACTAGCCTAGGAAAACACCAAATTCAAAACTCAAGAGTTTCTCTGAATATATACTGAAACTTTAAAAAGTCAAAAATCGCAAGTCAAACCATCTTAAGTTAAGGACAGCCTGTAATCGTGGAGCTTTTTTCATGCTAGATAAAGTCAGTGACTAGAAAGAAAATTAGGGTTTCTCCTAATTCATGGCCCTCTTCTGTGCCCTGACACAGCTCACACTAAAAGCACTGACTAGCTGTTTTCCAACTATTCAGGAGGTGACCAGCAACTAGATGTGCCAATTCCAAAATCTAGCAAGAAGCATACTGGTATGTGTTATGTGTTCGCCATTACCACAGATAGGTTGGCACTATGAATACATGCTTGGTAGTTCTTTCCATGAGGAGGTAAACAAACGCCATTCCTTAAACTTAACAGAAATATGAATAAGGGGCTGAGAGTTGAGCTCAATGGTAGGGCATGTGCTTAGTATGCACTGTGTTTAATACCCAACACCAAAAGGATTAAGTAAAAATATCTGAGTTTAAGTCACTTTGTTTCACAAATACAGTAACAATACCATGTGAAGTGATATATTACCATTCTCAAATATCAAGAAAATAATTTCTGAAATGATTTACACAGATATGCTTCAGCTACTGCAACAAAGCTACTGTAGATTACTATAATGATTTACCAGAGAAGGGAAAACAAAAGAAATAATGGTCACTGGCTTCATTCAAGCCAACAGGCATGATTCAACAGTGTTACAGCTACAGCCAGAGGGCATGTCCTGTTTAACCACTAAATACATTTTCCAAAATTGGTCTGTTAATGATGCTTTGGAAAGTGAAGTACAAAACTGAAATTTCATTTGTTTAGCTGGCATAAATACAAAATACTATTCAAAGGCAACATAAAAAGGACACAACAGAAGAGCTTTTGAGTCAGGCAGACATACCTAGAAATGTGGCTAATCTCAAGCACTATATTTTTCAAAATCATTTACTATTAATTTAAAAAGAATTCTAGTTGAAAGTACCCAAATTAGAACACTTTCTAATGATCTTATCTTGACTTGCAAACATTACTGATATCAACTGTTGCTTTAAAAGATTAGTACTTCATACCAGTGCTTCAGAACTGATGGCTAACTTATGGTAGAAAAGAATTAAATACAGATATTGATTAATGTACTCAACTAATCCAACCAAAGAGCATTAGTTTCTCTTCTGTTTTAGAAAGATTTTTTTCCTTTCCTTTTCTACAGTTAGCTGTACAAAGCTTAAGAAAAAGTCATTTTGTACATGATTTAGAGATGCTGCTTCTCTAGACTCCACAAAAAGCCCAAAGGGTCAATAAAACATGTCAGCTGTTCTGTGCACCCTAAACTAGACCTTAAAGGAAGATAGTGTGACACTGATGCCATCATCTGGAGACCAGAGCTTCTCAACCATTTTAGCTGTGCAGCACTTGTGGTCATGGAAGACACGCATCCAAACTGAGTCTTTCCTCTGTTAATGGCACTTTATCCTAGAGAGGTGAGAAGGTATGAAGAAGACAGTCTTGTGTTTACTAAGGTACATACAGCACAGTCCAAGTCAATCCAAAGAAAGACCTTATAAAATTCAACTTTGAATTTAAGCCAGCTATGTTTGCTTTTGTAGAAAAGACATAAAAAAAAAAAGCTGCAAAACTAAGCTGATCTACTAACAGTGTTTCACAAAGAAGAGTTTCATCATGGGCAAGAAAGTGGGCTGTGGTGAGGAGAACATTGTTGAATCTACAAGCAATTTGAAAAATGTAGATCTGCAATTAGTATTCACAACTATTCAATGAACTCTGGTAAATTATGTGGCTGCTTCTTCTAAACTTCAGCCTTTTCTGCGAGATTTGAGATAGGATGGGAAAGAATTAACAAAAACTTTTTCTCCTAAGTGCTAGGCCTGCACTGAGCATCAGACATACCCTTTTATCACATCAACCTCAAGGAAACAGGCCAGAGTGCCATTTCCATTTAGAGAGTTAAAGCACTGGTCCCAAGCAGACATTTCTCCAATCTGACAAGGCACATAGTCAGCAAGCAAATGAACTGTTGCCCAACATCATTAGTCATTAAGCAAATGCACATCAAGATTTCAGTGAGGTCTTCACACTTACTAGGATGTCTAAAATTAAAGACAAAGTTGGGTAAAAAATATCAAGAACTGAACCTCGTTTGGAAAACTCTGGCAGTTCTTCAACTGGTTCAATAGAGTTGTCCTAGGTACAGTCATAAGATACACTACAAGTCAACAACAAAAGGGATGTAAGTACCTGTCATAAAGGAATGTGGTATTCACGTGCTTATTAATGTGATGCTGGTGCAGCATATCTACTGAGCTGCCATGGTATAAAAGTACAACACACACCATTAGGGAAAGTCCATTATACGCAACAACAGTAACAGCTGTGTTACTTGTTCATGTACTTTTTACTATAATTTTGCTTTGAGGTTGGGGTTTCATTGTGCTGCTCTTATATCCCTGAGCTCAAAAGACTCTGAGCCTTTGCCTCCTAAGTGCTATGACCACATGTGTGGTACATGCCTCCACATTTGAGTAATTTCCTTAGACTTGTTTTTTTTTTTTTTTTTTTTTTTTGGTTTTTCGAGACAGGGTTTCTCTGTGTAGCTTTGCGCCTTTCCTGGTATTCGCTTTGGAGACCAGGCTGGCCTCGAACTCACAGAGATCCACCTGGCTCTGCCTCCCGAGTGCTGGGATTAAAGGCGTGCGCCACCACCGCCCGGCTTAGACTTGTATTTTTAAAGTGCACTGTGTTAAACAACATGGTGTTAAACTGGCAGCAGCTTTATTCGTCTTCCATTTCCACATCTTTAGAATACATCAAGAGACCACATTGCTAGATTAACAAAACTTGTGTAAGTACATTCTATGTTTGCATGTAAGAACATATTTCTCATAATAAACCTCATAAAATGATACATGATTATATACAAGAAAATTGGAAACATAGTGACAAAAGTGTACACTACACTACACATCAATCCCTAAGAAGGTAAAACAAAACAAACCTTAATTAAATAATGAAAAGATAAATGTGGTACATCCATATAAGGGAATATTGTTCAATCACAAAGGAACTAAGTATTGGCATAAATTACACCATGAATGAACCTTGAAAATATGCTAAATGAAAAGAGCTAATCACAAAACACTTATTCTATGATGTTTATTTGGAATGTCCAAAAGAGGCAAATCGGTGGAAACAGAAAGACTAACTATTGCCAGGGGCGGAACAGAGCGGAGAATGAAACTCAGTTCTAATAGAAATGAGATTTCTTCATGAATAGGGTATGCAGTGTTCTTGAAACCAAACAGAGGAAAAGGTTGCATAAATCTAAGATACTAGTGTATCATATCTCTACAAATTATTAAAGCAGGGTGGTAAAAGCGCGTACCTTTAATCCCAGTGCTTGGAGGCAGAGGCATGAGGATCTTCGTGAGTTTGAGGCTAGCTTGGTCTACATAGCAAGTTCCAGGACAGCCAGGACTGTTACAAAGAGAAAAATGTGTCTTGAAAAAATAAAAAGCAGCAAGCAAACAAACAACAACAACAAAAGCTACTGTTCAAACTACTGAAGCAGAAAAATGTAATGGCAGTTACCACAGAACCAGAATATATACCAGAATTCAAAGGTTTAAGAAATAATACTTCTATAGAGCCATCATTTTAATTTAATTAATAAAAGTAAAGCACCTTGCAGGTGGTCAGGGTACAGTGACACTTCTTCATGAAATTCCATCTCCTTTCTTCTTACTCAAATGAACATACACTGCAGGCTAAATCTGACTTTGACTCTAACCTGATAGCCACACCAAACTATTCGTTTCTTCGCACCTGAATTAGCAAGTAACTAACACAACTACAAGCTTACAGGTGGACAGTGCAGTTACAAACATCAGGATCTATCTATACTAATATGAACGAAAGGTACTAAGAACAACCTGCATCTGAAGCTGACTGAAAAGCAATGAAAATGGACTGAAGACAAGCAAACGAGTTGTGCACAACTCAACAGAACTCCAGAGTCCACTGGAGATCAACCTCATCATCCCAAAACACAATGCAGCTTGGTCTATGAACACTACATTCTTTTAAAAACAGAACACTGTTGCTCAAATGACATTAATAAGCTCACTTAGTTCCTCTAATTCGTTAGATAATTTGATGTTAAGGGAAAGCACTTAATTTAAAAATCCCCAAATAGCCGGGCGGTGGTGGCGCACGCCTTTAATCCCAGCACTCGGGAGGCAGAGCCAGGCGGATCTCTGTGAGTTCGAGGCCAGCCTGGGCTACCAAGTGAGTCCCAGGAAAGGCGCAAAGCTACACAGAGAAACCCTGTCTCGAAAAACCAAAGAAAAAAAAAAATCCCCAAATAAGCAAACAAAAAATTCCTATCTTGCCAAGTATAGTGGCACAGACTTTAATCAAAATATTTAGGAAGCTGAGGCAAGAGGATGTACCAGCTAAGGGGCCAGCTTGTGCTGTACAGAGAGATCCTATCTCAAAAAATTTTTTAATAAAAGATCAAGAGAAAGCCTGTCTCAAAAAACAAACAAAATATAAGGTCATCTCAACACATGGCTCTCCGAAGAATTGGTAATAATGATCAAAACAGAATCTTCTATGTCAAGATAGAGGCAGAAGCAGGTGGATCTCTGTGAGCTCGAGGCCAGCCCAGCCTACAAAGTGAGTTCCAGGACAGCCAGGACTGTTACATAGAGAAACCCTGTCCGGGGGGTGGGGGAGAAAAAAAGAAAAAAGTCCTACACATCTCCAAATAGACTGCAATGTTGGATTAACTCAATTAAAGACAATGACAGAGAATCTCCATAATCTATAGTCACCTAGGGTGCCTTAGCAAAGAAAACGTCTATTAAACATAAACAAATATGTACCACAGATTAACTTGTGGCCTTTTTGGACTCACAGGGAAATGAGATAGATGATCAGATAACAAATCAAGATTGGGAAATGCTGCTTGGTTTAAGGTACATTAGTGAGAAAGATGGAATCTGACGAGACTGGCGTTATTAGAGATACATTTAACTTCCGGCAACCAAGCTTTTATGTGGATAAAGGGAAGAGGCAGTTTTGAATTTTTGTTTTTTAAACAGAATGAGCACTATTCAGCAACAACACTGAGTTAGAGCATGCTACACTAGACACTATGGGCAAACGTAAAGGTCTTCCAATACACCTAGAAAAGAATGCAGAGATCACTTACGAGGGTGTAAGGATGACAGAACAGGAAGCCACAGGGTTTTATGGAGCTTAGCCTGGCCTCAAACTGAAACCTGCTATATAGCTGAGGAGGACCTCAAACTTCTGATCTTTGTGCCCCCACTTCCTTGAAAAGCAAGACATCACACTAAAGAAAAACTAAGTACTATTCAAGTCCTCCTTTTAAAACTCAGAGTAAGAATATAAATATGACAAATCTAAAATTTCAAATCATCAAGCTCAAAGGAATTACTAGTTGCTTTAATATATTTTTTCCAGTTCTAGTCTTGCTTATATAAAACATGTAATCTAAGACCAGTTTATATTTATAAAACATTTTAAATATACATAGCATTAATATAAAGTGCTATAAAATAAAAATTTAAACTTATTATGCAGGTAAGTATTTTTAAGTACAGAATATTCTGTATTTATTACAAACACCACAGATATTACATTCACCACTGGAAAGAGACATCTACTTGCTTTCTAGAAATTTGCTGAGGCCAGTTACTCCTCACACTCGTCCAGCCTCTCTAACAGTTCCCCACATCTGTATGATAGCTCACAGGTGGCTCAACGAAGATCAGTCTCACATTCCTGTTCTTGGCTTTAGGAAGAATGGGGCACAATAATATACATACGATAAAATGATATTCTTCAAGAAGTCAGCAATTTAATGAAAGCATAAATCAAAACTCACGCAGAATTTTAAGTTCTCAGATGGTACTAAAGGCAGGGATCATAAAATTTACCTATAACTTAACAAACAATCATTAAATAGCCACTAGCCACTATACTCCAGGTAATGAACAGAGTCTGGGGTGTGTGTGTGTGTGTGTGTGTGTGTGTGTGTGTGTGTGTGTGTGTGTGTGTGTGTGTGTGAAAATATCCTATCCTCAAGAAATCTGCTATCTAAAGCAAGCATACACAAACAGCAAATCTGAGTACACAGTAGCTATACCTTAATTGCAGGGTATGTTTCATGGATACTTAAAACTGCAAAACCAAGGAGCCCTATTCAGATTGAATATCCAAAATGTCTGAAACAAGAAACGTTTTGGATTTTGAGATCAGCTTTTGAATTCTTATAGTGTTTGCCATAAAAAAAATAATGAAATATGTTAGTGCTGGAACATAAGCACAAACATGAAATCCATTTATGAAATCATATATCCCACATGGATACACAGTCTGAAGGTAATCTAAATAAATGTCTTAGGTATGATGTATTCTAACTGTGACCCACCAGATGAAGTCTGGTATGGAATTTTCCATTTATAGTGTCATATTGCCATTCAAGATACATTTTACATTTTGAAACATTTCTGGATTTTCTGGATTAGGTATGCTCAACCTATATACTCTATTCTTTTCCCTACACTTACCTACCTACCAGTGATAAAGTTTAACTTATAAATTAGGCACAGCTGCTTCTGGTCTTTTGGCCCAAATCAAGAGTAGTATCTATTCTTATCAGTTTAAAAAATTTAACAATATCTAATGGGTAAGATAACAATATATTAAGTTATGTGAATATGCTTTCTCACATTCTCCCATGTTTTTGTACTTCCTTCCTTGTGATGTATTGTACATTATGAGATTGTACAATGCCTGTATAAGAAGATGAATTATGTGAATGACACTGCCAACATAATGCAGCATTAATCTACAAGAACACTATGATCATAACAAAACCACAATTACTGACATGATAACCAAGTTAGTTAGTGACTAAACAGGCAAGTAACTTGGGTAGGATACACTGGACAAAGAGATAATTCACATTCTGGAGAGAGATTGCATTATGTAACTCAGAGAGGCATAACATTTATAATTTGTAGATTGCTTATTTCTGTAACTTTCTACTTATTTTGTAAACTGTAGCTGACTATGGGTAACTGAAACCAAGGCTGTGGATTAATGAGGAGTACTCTGATTTGTACAGAAAGCCTTAGACATAGAGAAAGTAGCATGGAATTCAAGATGAAAATCTGGGCTTTGCTCCTTACAAAAGGTAAAGTTAAAATTAAGATTACATGGTCACTTCATGGCTTTCATTAGTATCGAGGAAGTAGACAGACAGTATTGACAAACTGATGGAATTGTAAAGAAAAAGATGCGAAGGGCATTTTAATGAAAGGAAGGATTATTGAAAAGTGATGCAAGCATGAAAGAACACAAACTCAGTAGGTCATTTTACACAAGTTAGTATTAGGACTAAGGCCTATGGTAAGAGTAAGAAGAAAGAGAAATGTGAATATACTGTATTTGCTCAGGTACTGAAACAAACAAACCTGGTAGCAAGAAAAAGGAAGGGAGGGGAGGGGAGGGGAAGTTTCAACTAGTAATGAAAAAACAGTGTTTTCAAGAAATACAAAGGATCATAATAAAGCAAACAAGGACTAGATTAATTTTTAATTAGAATTGCCAGAAAAGTACCAAGTTTTGTTAAATACTAAGTCAATGATGCTGTGTACACACAGCCCATTCCTTTATGGTATCAAAAATCTAAAGTACATAATATTTATCTGGAGTGAAGGCTGGATAAAATTGAACAAAGAAATCTTTTTCTGATTTTATGTCCAAATAATACAAAGATAAAATGAGGAACTTAAGTTTTACTAGCTAGTTTACAACTGTACTTGACTATGGAGTCTCAGAAATAGCATGTAATGTCTAGCATATAGAATAGTTATTTTTTTTAAAAACCTGCAAAGTTATGCATGAAGCAAATAGCCCTTCATTAAAAGCAAATTTAAACAATCCATCACAGCACACAGTATAACAATGAAGTTTTTCTGAAATAGTTGGCAGGCAACAATCACAGTTCCTTTAAAAAGCGTTAAGTGGAGGCTAGTTCTGAAAACTACAGAATTTCTTTTTAATCATACCTAAAAGAAAAGATAAAAATCTTTAAGTAAGTATTATGTGCATAAACAACAATGTTGAGTTCAAGTTGTGGCAGTATAAGAAGCATTAAAAGCTCACTTCTTGAGAGTGAGCAACCTTGAACTATGTACTTTTGTACCGGTTACACAAGAGAAGGAAAACTGGAAATGAAATGGAAAAAACAACAGACACAAAACCTTCAAACACACTCATTGTGCAGTGCCTGTCTGACAAAGCTGTGGGATGAGGAGGGATGTGGTCCAAATGCACAACACTGAGGAAGTGACACACGTATACATCACTATGTTGGTGAATCAAACCTTAATTGAAACAATTTCTCCACAGATTAGTTCAGGTTTTCTATAACTGTGCCACTGCCCTTCACTTTGTTCTTTGATTTAACATTTTAAAAGGTTGTTACTGATGTTTGTTATATATCAGTGCCAGAGGACCAGGCTGGCTGTGCTTAGAAAGAACATAATGGAGACAAGGCAAAGTAATAATCAACACTGGAGTTTGCCTTTCTTGTGCCAAAATACATCTTAACCAAGTAACCTCTTCCCAAACACTGAAAGCCAATTAAATCCATCACTGTACTAAATACTCAATAAGCTTTCTACACTGTTAAGAATCACTAGAATAAAGATGACCAAAGAATTTAAGTAAAAAAGGACTCAAATTCATCAACAAAACTTTAAGTACTCCTACCACTTTTTGTAAATAGATTGAACATAATCTCTTTTCAATTTGGAGTAATTTAATTTATCTATAACTTAATATTTTTAAGTTTTCTTATGTTTGTGATCTGTAAAGTCAGTTTTGAAATTATACAAATGTTTTTAGTTTTTATTTTAACATTTATTTGTTTATTGGGGAAAAGCATGTGCATATATATACATAAATAAATATAATAAAAATTGTAATTAGACAAGCTTACAGAAATCATCAGTGTAGAACTGACACAGGAAGATACTATGTAGATGGTAATCTGAGAACTGAACAGGTCTCTAAGGAGTGAGCTTTACCTTTCTAATCCTCTCCTCTTACATTCTTCATCCTTCTGAGCACCTGTGCCGCTGTGACAAGCTCTCTACTACAGATTCCCAATATATAAACTACATTCTAAATGTCTAATGTATTCCCTCCCAGGTCAGAACGCATCTGCTAGGAATTCATCAAACCTGATTAATTTTTTAGTAAAAGATTATGGTTATTATTATAACCAATTTCAATCATTGGACTGTAAACCAGTAAAATAAAATTTGCATTTAGGTAAAATTGCATTTTCTAAGATCCTGCCTACAAGGCTGCTCCTTGAAGTAATTTCTACCAGACCCTACTTCTTTTTTTGTTGTTGCTGTTGTTGTTTTGTTTTGTTTTGTTTTTTCGAGACAGGGTTTCTCTGTGTAGCTTTGCGCCTTTCCTGGAACTTGCTTTGTAGACCAGGCTGGCCTTGAACTCACAGAGATCAGCCTGCCTCTGCCTCCCGAGTGATGGGATTAAAGGCGTGCGCCACCACGGCCCAGCCAGACCCTACTTCTTGATAAATCTTACTTTCCAACAGGTTATGGTTGTTGGCAAAGAAACTTCCACAGCTGCAATAGATGAGGACCAAGATGCTAGTGTTGCAGTGCTATGGACAATGTCAACAACTGTTAAACATGTACCACCCCAAACTACTAGAGCATATATTTCAATGTGGAAACCTTGGAAAATATAGACAGGAGTGGTTTCTTTATCTTGTTCGAAGCTAATATCTCCACAATTACACTTGGGTTTCATTTGCTCACATAGCTCTCCAGCAGTGATCTAATGAAATGCATTGTAACTAGTGAGTATCAGTCAATGGTGACCATATCGTAACTGTTAACACCACTCTCACTTTTGGCTTTCTTTAATTCTTCCAGTTAAAGGGGAGACAAAACATTACTTGTTTTATGAAGTGAAAAAAAATCCCCAAAAATCTTCATTTCTAGAGAAATAGAAAAAAATTAAAAAATTTCAAAGTACAGAACTGGAGAGATGACTCAGTAGTTAAAAGCACTGGCTGCTTTTTCAGAGCACCCAGCCAGGTTCTGTTCCCAGCATGCACATGGCATTTGTAAGTCCAGTTTCAGAAGACCTGATATCCTCTTCTGGCCTTTATGGGCACTGTATGCATATAGACATATGGCAAAATGCCCGTATACACAAAACAAAAATAAGTAATTTTTAATGTAAAAAATAAAAGTGCAAATTACTGTTAGCCTAACCAAAGCTCAATCAGACATTCTATCTGAGGGCTATTCTATAATTGCTGCCAAATAACAAATGAACAGCACAAAAAAAGGTGAACCATGTTCATTTTCAATTTTCTTTCCAAATATAAAAAAACATCAACAACAAGCCAGGCAGTGGTGGCACATGCGTTTAATCCCAGCACTCAGGAGGCAGATGCAATGCAGGTGGATCACTATGAGTTCAAGGTCATCCTGGTCTATGAGTGAATTCCAGGACAACCAGGGCTCTCTTCACAAAGAGAAACCAAAACACAAAACAAAATCATCAACAACAAAATTAATTTTAGTTCACTATTTTAAAACTCATTTTCATCCTGAGTTTGGTAGGAAAAAGCTCTTGCATACCTATTTTTGAAAGTGCCTACTTTAACAATAGAAAAAACAACCAAACTATATTATGAAACCAATACTGATATCTGAAAAGGAGATGCAAACATTAGCATTTTGTCAAGTTATAGCTTGACAAAATTTAGAAGTAATGCTTTCTAAAAGTACTTATAAAGATTAACCCTTGCCACACTATTTATCCTAACATTGCGTCATGTTGTGGAACAATCTTTTTGTACATTGTGAAGATGTGTTGCTCTTACTGGTTTAATAAAGAGCTAAATGGCCCATAGCTAGGCAGGAAGAGGTTAAGCAGGAAAGCCAGACAGAGAGAACACTGGAGTGAAGAAGAAGGGCAGAGTCGCCACGAGATGCAGGGAGAAGCAAGATGAATATGCCAAGTTGACAAAAGGTACTGAGCCACATAGTAGAACATAGATAAGAAATATGGGTTAATTTAAGTTGTAAGAGCTAGTTAGTAACAAGCATAAGCTATCAGCCAAGCATTTATATTAATAATAAGTCTCTGTGTAGTTATTTGGGAGCTGGTTCGCAGGACAGTAAAGTTACAAACTATAGAATAGTCTTCAAATAGCAGTACATTTAGTCACTGTGTGTAACATTTTTCACTGGGTGATACACCTTGGAATGGCTGTCAACCAAAATCACTTCCCCCAGTAACAAACTCCCAATGGAATGATAAATTAAAAACGATGGAATACCTTTACATGTTAAATAGCATTAAAATGATCACTTGTTATTAGAATAAACATTCTTCCAAAGATATCATAAAAACAAAGTTACTTATAGGTTAAAATACAGTTTTTAAATTTTAAGTTCCTAATTGAAATCTTCTATCTCTACTGAGAAGGTCATCACCAATGTCAAGGATTGTTTCAGGTCTAGCAACATACGCTTCATCTGTCAATTGAATTTTTTGTGTCATCTAGCAGGCAGATGCTCCCCTAGTGTACTCTTTCTTTAAAGATTAGGGACAGCCACCCACAAAGTGCCGAAGGTTTATTAAATACCACAGTATTGGAGGCTTACAGAAGATAACAGATACATTACAAATAAAACAGCACCTACTACCAAGAAATTTATCTGAAGTTGCAGATGTCAAAGGTAAACTGATCTCTTTAATTGATGAAAATAAAGCCAATGTCATTTTGCAAAGGCAAAATTTTGTGGTGACAAGTGACAGACTTAGGATTAGAGAATCACTGAGATAGCTGAAGTATAAGTCTCTGAGATAGTACAATAGAAAAAAAATGGATATCTCAGGATCGTAATGTGTAGAGATCTGCGACTCCCTCTTAGCTAATTTTACATTTATTATTTTCTTTTCCTACGCAAAGCAAACGTACTAGAACATAAATTGTGGACTGTTTAATTTTTCTTCTTGAGTCAGGGTCCCACTGTGTAGCACAGGATGACCTAGAACTTGCTCTGTAAACCAAGCTGGCCTTGAACTCACAGAAATCTAGCTGACTCTATCTCTTGAGTGCTGGGAACTCATTTTGTATAAAGTGTAAAATTCCAGGGGCAATAACATCTGACAATCCTGAGCATAGTGTTTAGCACACAAAAAGCACTCAATAAAATGTGAAGATAGGTAATACTTCAACTCTTACAAGAGAAGTATTAGTCTGTGCAATACCAAATTAATCTCACAAAAAAAATGAATTCTCTACCTGCACTATTTCCTGAGAATACCAAATCCACCTGCAACTTTCTGAAGGGATAGACTCAACTGTTACATTCCTGGAGTACAGCAATGGGAGCTAGCCAAACTGCTCACTGTAGTCCCTTCATCCAAACAGCTGTGGAGATCAAGCTGCAGCTTGGCAGCAGCTGAGGGCATCCCATTCAAACATGTTCATTCCTCTAGTTATGAGCCAAAGCAGGGCTATCTACCTGCAAGCAAGACGTTATAACTCAGGGTCTGCTCCTGCAAATGCTACTTGAGGCATAGTTCTTTTATACTGTGCAGTCACCCAGATCGCTACAAAGTCAGATCACCAGAATACTGAAGTATTCCCATAGCACAGGGCTAGTGTGGTGCTGAGGAACTTTCCAGCCCCCATGGCTCCCTAGCCCTCTCTAGAGAGCTGAGTCCTCAGGTGTCAGAAACTTGTGTTTCTGGACTGGAAACTTCCAGAACAATTCTCACCCTCAGCTTTGAAGAGTTAGAGCATGAGTGTAACTCCTCACTTTCCAACTCCATTATGAAAGCAAAAGCTACAAACTCAAGGTGCATTGCTATAATTACCTTCAGGATTTGAGTCTTCGACGGCATAGAAAGTAGAGTGGTGACCACTTCTTCATGTGGCCCTTTGGGGTAGTTCTTCTCTTTGGCCCTCTCCTACTTACAAAGTGTTTTATTCTTTTCAAGAAAAGTAAACACAACCCCAACCTATTCCAATACTCCACACAGACAAATTACAAAGGTAAGAAGTCCTTGGATCACTCTTAGTGTGATCTTCCACCAACAGCACACTCTTGCCACCACACTCACGCAATTAATCCAAAACATCTTTTTAAGCCTCGCTATAAATTGCTAGGAAGCACTAGAGGCACTAGTATTTTCATAAAGTCTACCTCAAAACTAGCTAGTATTCAGCTTTTCCATGCCTCTGTGTACGGTGAAAAAACACATTCCATTTAGAAACCAACCACACGCCTATTCAGCTACCCAGCTCTGTGATGAGTGAGCTCCACCATAAAAACTAAAAACAGAGTGAGATCAGAACAGCCAGGATAGGAGCACTGAAAAGATGTCCTGCTTCAAGATCTCACATGTGGGACTGATACCAGAATAGTGTTCATGTGCATTATAGGCATATATTCACATGTTCTTTACATGCTGAAATGCTACAGTTGGAGCTGTTAAGCATACAACTGCTATCTCGATCTCCTGCTTACATTAACGGGAATATTATGAAAAGGAAGCTTCTAAGCAATCAACTGTCACTGTAACTAAACATTGGGGCTTATTTTCTCGTTCCTTATTTTTACAATGAAATGAACCAAGTTCCTTTACAGCTCTCCACACCTGACACAGTAATTCTATCTAGACCCAAATCTCAAGTTTTATCACACTGGACAGAGGCAGCAGCCTACATTAAAACTCATGCATTATTTTCTTTACTGGACACTACAGTTTTAATCTCCCCAACTAAAAACAAACTTTCAACTAGATTCAAAAGAACCTAATTATTATAGAATAAATTAGGATACTATAAAAAAACAACTTCAGCTTCTCCAATAGGACAGCATTTGTTTAGTTTTTCTATCAAAATAAAAATTTGATACACAAGATTAGAACCAGTTAACAAAAGCCAGGATGACTCCATGTCTGTCAGCTTCACGCTACCTTACTCTGCCATTGTGCTCAAGGCTAGAGCATGGTCCTCTTCCCAGCTATCTAGACATCAAATATCTGCAAACAGAACTCTGTAGAGTAAAAACATCTTCATAATCAACTCAACAAAAACTACCACTGTTTTGAACTGAGACTGGTTACTATGTTGCTTAACTCTTTCCTGCTGTGTGTACTACCAACCTTTGGAATCACTGCTTTCAAGCACTCTATTAAACACTAATCAGACACACTTCCCTTGTGCTTACCATGAAGGCACACGCTGAGAGCTGTAGCTTTACAATCTGATGGACAACTCAGGAGTGATTTTCACTTTCTCCAATGTCCAGAGTTGGTCTACTACAAGAGTAGACATATTTTCACTATTATTTTTTTCGAGTGAAAGTATTTCTCTATCATCAACAGTTTGGTGGATATTCTATCCTGTTACTGCTTGAGTTCAATGTAGACACATGTTTATTTTCACTGAATGAGAAATCATCATGTCTATATGTAACCCTGACTTGTGGTGATGTGAAAATGATCTCAGTGGGAATACTGAGTAACACAAAATAAGCACTGGAACATTTTCATGGAAAATGGAAAGCCAAATGAAGCTGGTGGGAATAATTTCTGATCTTGTAGGTTATACAGTAACACTTAGAATTCATCTCAACACAAATATGAATACTATATGGACAACTGTTTATGATAAATGATTTGAACTATTCTAATTACTTAAAAGTTAACGGTGCCATAGATTTAAGTTACTAAATATAAGAACAAATTAAAATACTGATGTCAAAAAAAAAAGGGAAACAGTGCTCGGTGGTAGTGGTGCAGGCCTTTAATCCCAGCACTCAGGAGGCAAAGCCAGGCAGATGTCTGTGAGTTAGAGGCCAGCCTGGTCTACACAGTGAGATCCAGTACAGGCACCAAAACAACACGGAGAAACCCTGTTTCGAAAAAACAAAAACAAAAAACAGGAAACAACTTCTAATATTCTTATAAAGCAGCTGAAGTCAAAGAATTATAGAATTAAAGATCACAGAATTTAAAAGATTATTCTATTTATAATATCAAGGTATCATTGTTGTGCATTCATCAAACTGCCTTATAAAAATACTTTAAAATGTCTATTCTTTTCACGTAAAGCCAAATGCCCCTATCTTCCCTCAAAGAGAATCTTACTGCCTTTATACCAGCTGACAGCTTAGCCCTTCTAGCTTTCTCCACTGACCCGACCCGACCCACTGCCATAGTTACAAACTCCCCCAGAACAAGTGCCCACTGGGAGAGCATGACCCTCTGCTCAGTTTTCCACGCATCAGTGACTGCACAGCAGACACACACACACTACATTCACACTAACTGACACACTGAAGCAAAGTAGAAAGTCAAGATGTGGATACTTCACCTTCGGCCTCTTTTTAAGCAAAGACTGGTTTGTTCTGCTTTAGATTTCATGATTTTTTTTTTTAAAGCACTACTCTAAGGACTCGTCCATAATGCTACCTATAAGAAATATTTCTAAAAAACTTCCAACTTGTTATGCACACATTTATTATGATCTAACCAAAAAGCTAGTCTTTGTTTTTTCCAAAAAAATTTGATGGCACAGCGGCCTCTTTTTATTTATTACTAGCTCTTCATATACATTTTAAGTATAAAATATAAATCAGTATAAACACTTCTAACCAAATTTTGACAAACCCAGCAGAATCCTTAAAAATTCAAGGGAAGCTTTGCATTAGCTTACTGGTGTTTTTCTCAACTTAATTTCCAAGAACTCATCCCTTATTTTTCCCTTTGGTTACCTCAAGAGGCTCTAAGGGATTGTTTGCCTAAAATACCTAACCCTGGGGACCCAGAACAGCTTCACCTAGACCTTTACACTATTCCTGCAGAAACAGCTTCCTGCAGCTGGTAAAAATCTAAAACTTGCTTAAGAGCTTTCTAACTACGACTATAATTTTAAGGGAAGGAAGAAAATTCTTTACAGCCAATCTAATCTTTTAACTTCGTCTCTTACCAAGTAAAAGGCAGATACAGACAAAATTTATTTTTGCATCTTTGTGCTGTGTGTGACTGGGTAGTGAGCGTGTGTGTGTGTGTGTGTGTGTGTGTGTGTGTGTGTGTGTGTGTGTGTGTGTGTGTTAGACATCTATCTTTCTACTTCATAGGGAAGGATAGGTGTGTGCCAGGGATCAGATCAAGCTCATGGCTACAGTAATATGAGACTTATTTAACAAAACAAAAATCTATCTATCTGAAGGAAAGAATACAATTTTCAATAAAACACTAAAAAAAGCCTTTACTAAACAATTCAGGAATCGTCATTACAACTCTAAGCAATGAATTGTTATGGTGAAGGTGGTATGATCTGATAATGCCACCCTATAACTTTTTCAAGTCAAAATGGCCCCCAAAATGCTCAACTGTGTGCTAAGGTGTATCCTTCAAATTCAATGCATTTAGTTAACTTGTAAAGTTAAAAAAAAAAAAATCCATTTAGTTTCTGTTTTCCAGTAACCAAATAGCCACAGCAACTGCCATTCATCCTACTATAGGTAGAACCCAGAATAGCCTCAGGTTTTTTTAGTTCATATTCACTGGGCTGGAATTAGACACAGACTATCAGTGCCATTTTTCGTGTCTCTAAGCAGTAAAGGGCATGAGAATGCAAGTCAGTGAGTAAGAAAGATCACATCTTTTCAGAGATCTGGAGTGAATAAACACTGAGAAAGCATAAAAGACTGATCCTTCTGAAACACTATGAAGTCAGATGTTAAGCCATTCTGGTTCCCCTAAACAAAATTATTGTCATTTTCATTATCCCAGCAAAGGAATTTCATATATAATCAAATCATTAGGGTTAGAGTTCTGTTGTAGTTTAGTATTTTGATGATTCTACACTTTATTATGGCTATATTACAAATTCCAGTGTGATCAGTATAAACTGTTCAAAGAGTTTTCCTTGGAAGTTGGTTGTCTGAAATACTCAATGCATAGAAAACATACCTGGGCTTGAGCTCCCCGCCCAAAAAAAAAAATCCCACAAAAATCTATTTTAACTACTTTATATGAAACAAAACAGTGGCTACTACGAGAGAGTTGCTTTAAACTCTGAAGTAGAGAAAGGAGGAGTTGAGTATACCAGGCTGACCTTGAACTCAGAGAGAGCTTCGACTGCCTCTACCTCCTGGTTGCCTGTGCTGCCACCACCACCCAGCAAACACTGTGCTACTTTACTTTGTATTCACATTTACTTTTCTCTGAACAGCTAGAAAGCACTTTCTAGCATGTGTTCTATAAAAAAAAAAAAAACCTATAGTTTTCCAAAACCTATTTTTTTTTATTTATTAAAAGTCTTGAACACATCCTATCAATCTGGATGTGGTTGGCTAACCAAGGTGAAATAGGCTGTTGCTGTTCTGAAAGTTTTAACAAACAAAAGAACAAACTAAACCTCTAAGGACAAGAACTGACAAAAAATACTGTCTGAGGCTATTTGCCTATGGAACATTTGTTCACAGTCACTTGTCAAGATGAAAATGTAGGTAATTGTGGCTGGGAACTGCTGGCCTAGTAAAAACTTAGAAGCACTGTAAGGAAAGAACAAGCACCTATATAAATGGGCAGCTTAAGTCAACTCAGAGACTGGCTTCTTACTTTTAGTTTTGCCATCTACTGGCTCTGTGGCTTCAAATATACATGTAAGTTCTCTCTAACTCTGTTTCAGCATTTGCAAGACAGAAATTATAACTTAATTTCAGCCTTTTCCAGGATAATATTATGGAATCATAAAACCCTAGAGCTACTGAATACCTCCAGGATCCCTAGCAAATCCTAACTGAAAGGTAAAGGCTATTTACAGGTCCTAATTTTCAACTCTCCAATGTCCCTCATTCTACCACATGCTGACGTCGCTCTTCCAGAGAATACTAACAAAGCAATTCTAGAGAAATCGAAATGAATGTCTTAGAAAAAAGAAAAATTCAAGATGACCTCAAGCCTTGCCTCCTGTTTATGACATATATGCACATGTTCTCTTAAATGAGCAAAGTGTAAGTAAGCATGGAGGAAAAGGACAGCAGATGTTCTTTCCACATCATCTGTGGAAGGCACAAAATAATCCACTTCTCAGTTTAGTTCATCGGTCCTACCATCACCCAAAATAGTACCAATAAGTAAAATAACACCATTTTTTTCTCTTTTTGTCTTTCAAGATTGGGTTTTTAAGGTGTTTTTTCTTTATGTGTATGAATGTTTTGGTTGCATATATGTGCACAAAGTACATGAGTGTGCAGAGGCCAGAGGAGGCTGTGTCAGACCCCCTGGAGCTGCTATGCAGATGCTCGGGACAAAACTCAGGTCCTCTGAAGGGAAGCAAGTGCTCTTTTACTGCTGAGCTCCCTTGAACCATGAAGTATGAAAATTAATGAGGGAATCAAGAGTGAAAGATGAGTCAAAGCTCTGCAGACTATCATAGCCAAAACTGTACAATGACACCACTGCAACTCCTGGCTATGGGCAAGGCTCTGTTCACAGCTTTAACAAGAGGGTATATGTATTTCTCGTGAAACATAAGAAAAGCCCTCTACTATTGCATACCGACAAATCAACAGGATAATTCTGAAATTCATAAAAAGAAACACTAACTGACATAGCATAATAGCTTTATTTCCTACATAAAAAACCTTAAAATATCTAAATGAATATAGAGATCTGTTTTCTGTGGCAAATTATCCATTATCAATGCTTGTTAGACAAAACCTCTGATTTTTACAATGTAATCATGGAAGTTTTTGCAAGTTCCATCATGAAAAACAGTGGCTTTATAATTCATTCTTTCTTCAGGTAAATATACTTATAGATGAACATAACACTCAAAAGAACAGCATTCCCTAGATGAACGACTCCTCTTCCTGTTTAATGCTATTTTTATATGTTGGCAGCAATGATAAAATGTTACTGCTTCTCTGTTCCCTTTAACTATTTCTGAGCATACACCATTCATTTCAAAGGTATCTGTTGCAGCAATCAAGTATCAATGCTTCTGATAGCACCACATACACACCAGCAGAGAGCTCTAACAGAGTAGTTACCACTTGAAACTCCCTACATTGTTAAACCTCTAGAAAAGAGACTCTCTTGTAACTTCATCTAATATGATCATCCCATATATTTGGGTGTCTTAACAGTTCAATTACTGCATCTCACATCTTGCTGAATTGCCTGCTGCTCTATGCAACTGCCTAATTGAACAAACACTCATATCCAAAAGCAAGTTACTGCCATGCACATCACTCATTTGAGGAGGCATACAGAAGTACTCATCTAATCATTTCACTGAAAAAAAAGTAAAGAGGGGTAAATCAGACACTGCCAATGGCTGGCAAATCCTTTTTGAATGTATCTACCTAATTAATGACTGCAGGATTATTTCTCCCCTTCCCCTTTAAATGTAAAAGAATACTTTAAAATTACGCAGTTAAAATACAGTGGATGACACATGATCTGTACAACTGTACTGGACTCACTACACTTGCAAGTTGAGATGAATGAGATTATTTTTCCCCATGAACAACAGTGAAGAAAACAGTATGTTTACAAATCTTATTTATAAACTTACTTTAGATGTAGATTTTACAGAGTAGGGATAACCTTTAAAGGTATTCCAATAATTCTCCAAAAACTGAAAAAAAAAACCCAATAAACATATGTTCGTAAAGGCCCCAAATGAGGAAATAGAACCTCAAACTGAATTATAGAAATATTTTTTTCATTAACAGCTGCTCAGAAGTAACTGGAATACATATCTCCTACAGACTTAATTTAGTTCCCATAATTTGAACATTTAGCTTGGCCCAAAACTGTGCTAAAGATGCAATTCCCCTGGATGCACATTATCTCGATGAGCAGGGCTGAAAGTAAGGATATACATTCTAGAGGGTCAGGAATGCTTATGGTTCAGAGTGACAGCCTCAGTTAACATCAACTTTCATTTGCCCTGTTACACACAGTATAAATAAATTCTGCTTGAGGGAAAAGTTAAAATACAAAAGCAATTTCCAAACTGAGTAACATTTTACCTTGAAGAAGACTCAACAGAAAATTCAAACAAGAATGTAGAAATTTTCGTCGATAAAATTATTGTTTTATTTTAAATGTAGTTATGGGTTTTACCTGGAGTAACCCACTTACCAGCATAACTTTTATTTGCACATATGTTGAAAGCCAGTGGTTTTTCAGCACACGTTTTACTGCTTATACAGGTCTTGTGTCACACTCAATGATTCTGGCTTTAGACTGTCAGCTGCCATAGGCAAAATCCACACTAGAATATCAGACTCTCACTCCTCAAAACTAAAGAAGAAGAGAAAACCAAGACTGCACACAGAAAGATCCCTTACAAAGCATCTGTAGACCACCAGGACTTTGGATGGAGTAATCTACTTAGATTAACATGGCTGTGACTCAAAAGGTCAATTCTAAGATCACAATGTAACTAACCCTTTAGAGGCAGAGTGGTGAAATCAATGTCAATCAAACAAACTGTGTGTATTTATCTGATGCCAATGACAGTTAATACAAGCGATTACATAAAGCCTTTAGAAAGTGTTCAGCTACAGCATAAACAAAAAAAAAAAAAAAGATGTTACAAGGCATAGATTCTTTTCAAACAGATTTTGTAAGAAGACTAAATACTAAATACTGCCTTTTTACAAAGGAGTGGTATCCAAACCAGGAGGTTTGGCAGGCATAAAACACAATTGTCGGGCTCATTTCAGACTGAACAACTTCAAATTATCACTTAAGAAAGACATATAAAAGGGAGAGTGTTCTGCATGGGATAGGGAGAGACAGAGAGAATGATCAACAACAAGAAGGGGTGATAAAACATAAAGATCAGGTGTAGGTGAGAGGTCACATCCTTCAAATTTCACTTCACTTGCAGACAAACTTTTACACATCCTTAATAAGAATCCAAGTGCTTAAACAGACCCTCTATAAATGAAATAAAGTTTTTAATCAAATAGTACCCAAAGAAAAACGATCCAATGTAAGTTAAATTTGTCAAAGTCACTGTTCTGTTATAATTTTTTATTACTCCCTAAATATACCTAATAAGACAAATGGTAAACCACAAGTTCCCTTGAAAGAATGCTTCTCTGGCCCAGAAAACTGCAATATATGACATCACAGAGACATGGCCCAAACTAACAGAACATAGCGACTTCCCTTTATATATTCTTAGCAGTGCACAAAGGAAAGACCCTGATTTCCAGATGTGAGTTACTTGAGCTGGAATAAGCAAGGAAAACTTGTATTCCTCTAGCAACGAGGGAGCTTTCCTTTATGTATTTATAGAGGACATGGTAATAGGGTCTCTGAACATAGACACTTAACACAGTCAAAAACTTACCTATCAGGTTTGAATTCATGAAAGGTGTTGGGGACAAGCCTTCATGGGCTCCTAATCGACTGTCATTCAAGTGGTCACTGTAATGAGGGCTGTCTGTGAAACCCTAAGGGGAGAAAACACCAGAATATTAAAGAGAGTACAGTAACACTTACTTATTAATGCACAGGTTTACACAGGGTCTCCGAACTGAGCTCCTTATTTGTCATTCACTGAGTAGCACTTGCCTCCAAGCTTAATGGCCCAAATTCAATCCCTGTGACCCACATCATAGAAAGAAAAAACTGACTACTGCACATCATTCTCTGACCTTCATGTGCTAACCACTACCCAATACCATCCCCTCATAAAATTGAATCAATAAACAAGTTTACCTTTTAAAAAATTCTTTATTTTTTAATAAAGGATTAAAGGAAAGTGAGTTTTTGAAAGTAAACATAAACAGCCCACTGTTTTCAAAGTTCTCAATGTTTCCAGTGAAAAGAAAGGCTATAAACATTCTATAGAAGATCAATGAAATCATCTATCCCTAAGACCTCGAATCATGCAAAAGGAAAGACCTTTGGACATGTTCCCATTGCATCCAAAAGGACAGTTCTACACATCATTAAAAAGAATGAGAAAAAAAAAAACAAAAACAAGCTGTAATGCATTAGAAAATGTTTATCTCCACCTATTCCTCCTTAGTTAACCATTCTTAAAAAGAGCCAGGCAATTACAAGCTGTACCTAAAATACTTGAAATTATTCACAATCAATAAAATGGAAATAGATTCATTCTTAAATGTAAAACAAATACAGAACAAAATTAATATGATAAGATCTATATAGAATCTGGGCCATATAAAAAAAGGAAAACAATAAACTAGCTCATTAAATCCGTAAGTCTGAAAAGGAAATTATAAACACCATGAAATAATAATGCTAAGAATATTTCACAGTAGCTATTATATTTCTCTTACATTCTAATATGTTTTCTTAAAGGCAAGGGTAGAACAGAAGAAACTACAAAAGACCCAGTGGGTTACAACTGCTCTGGTTCTCAGGCTCCCATACACAACACAACACTGCCTCCAAAATCAGAGTGTTTTTAGTTCATTTTTAAACCTTCAGGTGATAGCCAGCCCTCTGATAACTTAAAATCATGACAGCAAGATGATGAAAACTGAAGAGTAACCAAAAAAGACAGAGCCTGTCCTGCCTGACTAGACCACTGAGCATCTCCTGGGGCTCTATCACTGAACATTTATCATTCTCCAGGGTGCACCCTACAGTCAAGAAGACATTAAAGGAGCAGAAATAGATTTCACTATCTCTGTGGAAAGAGCTATTAATTCAACCAAAAGGCTAGATTCCAAGGGCTAAGTAAAAGTTGAATCATTACAGCTGCTTATAGATACACATACGACTTCACTGTTCAGTTTCAATCTTCTGGGAGTGCAAACTCCAAATTGAATGGGTTTCATTTTTGACTACTATAGAATCGGTGATACATATGTGACCAACAAGAAGTTTTCAAGTGACATTTACAACATGGTAATAGCTATAAGAATGTACTCCAGTGACCACAATCATAGTCCAATCTGTCATACCCAAAGAGATGTACAAAATAGGATGGTCTTCACAAGTCATTCCTTGGAATTTACTTTATTCTAAAACTAACACTGTTCAAGTACTAACTGACATACCACAATCTAATATGCCTCAGTATTCTTTCTGCCAACTCTTTTCCCTGCCATTCTTAGGCACAGTGGAAAAACAAGGCATTACAGCCTACACACTCACTGAATGAAATCTGTCGAGCCTCATAAAACAGTACTACTCTAGAAAAAAAGGCTAATTTTTAGCCATATTATTCATACAACAGATGAATAAAAATGAAGTGTATGAAAATTAAGAATTCCAGTTAAAAATTCAAAGCAACTAAAATATTTTAAATGTCTGTATTAACCTATATATTTTAAAGTAAACAGTGAGTAGCACAGCTTCAATAAATAAAATATATTCTTTTTTTTATAAACTTTATTTTATGTGCACCGGTGTGAAGGTGTCAGATTCCCAGGAACTGGAGTTACAGACAGCTGTGAGTTACCATGTGGGTGCTGAGAATTGAACCCGGGTCCTCTAGAAGAACAGCCAGTGCTCTTAACCACTGAGCCATCTCTTCAGCCCCAATAAAATATATTCTGTAAGATTCACTTCCTACTTTATGCTCACTTTATGTTGCAAGAACTTAGGAATGTTAGCCTTTGCTTCAGTAAGAAAACAGACCTGAAACAGTCAATCAAAGCTGCTTCCATATTAACTAATTTAAACCACACATAATCACTTAAAATTTTTATATCTGATCCCTAGTAGTCAAGATCCATCCGTTGATATATCTATACTACCAATCAATCAACAAAGTCTTGCTTTTCCTATCTCAGCCTGCATAGTTGGGACATTTACAGGTATGTGCTTAGCACCTTTTAGTAAGATTTTTAAATCTTAATTTTTATGGGAGAGATGGCTCAGTAGCTAAGAACAAATGCTGTTTAAAAATGAGAACCTGACTTGCTGTTTAAAAATGAGTACCTGAGCCAGGCAGTGATGGCTAACTAATCCCAGGACTCAGGAGGCAGAATCAGGTGAATCTCTGAGTTGGAGGCTAGCCTGGTCCACAGAGTGAGTTGCAGGACAGCCAGGGCTGCACAGAGAAACCCTGGGAGGGTGGGAGTGGGAGGACATGACCGAGTTCTCAGCATTCATACATAAACAAAGCCAAATATAGCTGGGCATATCTATAACTTCAGTACCATGCAGAGAGAAGACAGGAAGATCCCTGGAGCTTGCTGGCCACCAGCCTAGCTCCAGGTTCAGTGAGCAAGCCTGTCACAAGGTACCAGGGCACAGAGTGATAGAGCTGAACACCCATGTCCACCTCTTTCCACATCCTCATGCACATGCACATTCCTCCTCCCTCCCTCTGTTAATTTTAAAAAGTATTGTGTGGGGCTGGAAAGACAGTTCAGCAAGCATCAAAAGACACAAAAACAATTACATCTAGTACAGAAACAGAAAGTGTAACCTAATCAACTACCAGAAGAAAATGATAACCTGTATGCACATGTGCATTCTGCTTAGTTCAAGCACACTGTCAACAAGTTTAAGGGCATTGCATTAAAAGAATAATGAGCTGGGCAGAGGTGGCTCACGCCTTTAATCCCAGCACTTGGGAGGCAGAGCCAGTTGGATCTCTTTGAGTTCAAGGCCAGCCTGATCTACAGAGCGAGATCCAGGACAGGCACCAAAACTACACAGAGAAACCTTGTCTCAGGGAAAAAGTAATAATAATAATAATGAATGTATGATTTAAAGTGCAAGTAAAATAGTAATTGTGTTCTTTAAAAAGTACTCTCTAATTCAGGCATTTAGTCCAAATTGGTCTCCCTTACTGTTTATTATGTCTCAATGAAAAATTCAGAAGTTACAAAAATGAATGGTTAACTACATTTGCACATAATACAAAGTTTTCAGAACAAAAATAGGCCAGCCTTCCTCTGATATTCAACAGCTCATACTGTTATTTTTATGTACTTCTTAAGAGACTGGAAAGTGTACCTCCTTAACATTAAAGCTAATAGCAGCACAAACTGAAATACACACACCATATACATATACATATATATAACATAATATACATATGATCAATAAGGCAGTTCTCAATATTAAAGAGAACAAGTGCATTCTCTCTTTTTCTGCCTGTCTGTTTTAAGTTTTTTAATATGCACTGTGAACTTCTATCCCAAATGTCAACATAAATGCTTGCCAACACTTGTAAATCTGGTCTTCCCTTCTCTTTACCTATCATCTCGTTTTCTTTTTACCTATCCCTTAGCTCTTGTATATTTTATCTGTCTTATTAGGTCAATTTAATCTAGCTACTAATGAAATTAAAAGTAGATGTGGAATATATGCACATAATACGCGTGTGTTATTATCTATAACATATTAAGCACTCTGCTATTCTAGGCTACAAGATAAATAAAGCAATCCTTGTGTTCAAACAGATCACAGTTTGGAAAAGACACACACACACACACACACACACACACACACACACACACACACACACCTTCCCAGGAAATCTAAACCATGCTACATCACAGTCACCAAGGTCTTATTAGTATTACTAAATTTCTTTTAGTACAAGAGGCAGGATAGCAGGATCAGTAAATTTTAAATTGAGGACAGTTACCCTGCCAAATTTCAAATTAAACTTCCTGTGCAAAAACATAAATAGCACAGATGACCAAATGTCAGCACAGCTTCAGATGAGAGCATTAAGGCAGAAAGTACTTCCAGGCAGGTAGAAGAAGCCATCATGACTTGCTATAGGATATTTAAAGCAAATGAAGCATATTAATAGAAAACACAAGCATAGCTCTGGCAGTACCATGTTCATAACAGCTAATTTTTATTGAGTGCAATCTATCAACTAGCTTTTAAGGGATTACATATACTCAGCCAGTTAATCTGACAGCATATTACTTAATGTTACTTGCTGTGGATATCGCTCTGTATAAATAAAATGTTGATTGGCCAGTAGCCAGTATAGGCAGGACAAGCAGAGAAGAGAATTCTGCGAACAGGAAGGCTGAGTCAGAAGACGCTGCCAGCTGCCGCCACGAGTACCAACATGTAAGACACTGGTAAGCCACGAGCCATGTGGCAAGGTATAGATTTATAGAAATGGGTTAATTTAAGATGTAAGAACTAGACACCTAGAAGCCTGAGCCATTAGGTCAAACAGTTTAAATAATATAAGCGTCTGCGTGTTTATTTTATAAGTGGGCTGTGGGACTGCCGGGGATTGGCAGGAGCTGGAGAGAAACTCTCCAGCTACAGTTACTTTAAAAAAACAAAAAACAAAAACAAAAACAAAAACTTTAGAAATCTGGTAAAAGGGTAGTAAACATGTTAACGCAGGATCATTTCCACTGGGTAAGTTACTCTCAGGTTATCAGAATATCTTAGCACCCAAAAAACCTTCATACAAACAAAACAAAACAAAAATTCCCTCATCTTCACAGCAGACCCTTGTCCAACTAACCCTTCACATGAGCCCCCTGTCCTGACTAACACCTTACCTACAGCCTGGCAAGAGACACTGAAGCCAAGGACCAGGCCAAAGTATACCAGATTTAGAAACTATTAGAAATAAATGCATTGTTTTAAACTACTAAGTTTGGGGTCATTTAACACAGTAAGAGACAACTAGCTCAAATATTAAGAAGGTAAGAAAGAAGTATGACTTTATTTTGTAAAAGAAAGAGAGAAAGAAAGAAAAAGAAAGAAAGAAAGAAGAAAGAAAGAAAGAAAGAAAGAGAAAAAAAGAGAGAAAGAGAGAAAGAAAGAGCAAATGCAACTTAGATGAAACCGACAAATGGCACATTTCTTAAGTTATCTGAGTCAACTAATCTTGTTTTAAAAAAAATACTTGATTAGCCTTTTATTCATAGACAAATTTAATTAATTAATTAATGTAGATTTTGAGGTGACATGTGTCTTAGCTGAAAGCATACTCAGGATTCTTCACAGTAGGCTATCTAAAAGTGAGTTCTCACCCTCTGCCAAGCACTGTCCTGATAGAAAGATCACTGTTCCAGGAGGCATACTATTTAATTAATAAATAAATAGTAAACATTAAAAAGTAAAAAAAAAATACTTGAGTAGCCTTTTATTTATAGGCAAATTTAATTAAAAATCATCCCAGGGTTGGCAGGATTGCTTAGTTAGGTCAAGATGCTTGGTCAAGTCTGATGATCTGAGTTTGATCCACAAAGCCCACAAGTTGCCCACTGACATTCCACACCACATACAAAATAAATGTTTTTAAAAAAAAATCATCTGAAAGAGAATTATTAAGGTCCAGATTATCTTTGGTAGTAATTATATCAAAACTAAAGAAAAACTATCAATTCTACATAAACTCTTACAGATACATATTAAGTAATTCTCTACCTAAGGCTAGCATTATTGTGTTACCTAATTTTGACAAAGACAATGAAAAAAGAAAAAGTAAAACCTTTCAGAGATCACAATTTCTTAAGCATGAACACCTGCACACTGTAACAAACTGAATACATAAATGTAAAAATGACACTCCATAACAGCCAAAGCTGTCTGCCTACAAGTACAGGGTTACTTTAACATTAGAAAACAATAGTATTCATTGTTCCCATAGAAACATACTATGACGAAAGACCATCAGAACAGGAGCAGAAAAAACCCAATATCCACATTTGTTAAATATTTTCACTGAATTAATAAAACATAGGAACTTCCTTAGTCAAACAAGTCATGAATGAAATGCTGTCCAAACAGGAAATTTTCCAGAATGTACAAAAAGATACTACATGTAGTAAATGAATCTAGCAAGGCTGCAGGATACACTGTCAATATACAGAAACCAACTGCAGTTTTATATATTAGACATGAATCAGAAAATGAAGTTGTGCCTGGTGGTGGTGGCGCATACCTTTAACCCCAGAACTCGGAAGGCAGAGCCAGGCGGATCTCTATGAGTTCAAGGCCAGCCTGGTCTACAGAGTGAGATCCAGGACAGGCAACAAAACTCACAGAGAAACCCTGTCCCGAAAAACAAAACAAAACAAAACAAACAAACAAACAAATAAAAATAAATAAAAGAAAATGAAGTTTTATAACTAGCAGCATCAAAAATTTTTTGAATATTCAGTTGTTAAACTAAACAGAAAATGAGCAAGATTTGTTTATTGAAAACTATAAAATATTTCTGAAAAGTTAAAGACCTGTGAGTTCGAGGCCAGCCTGGTTTCCAAAGCGAGTTCCAGGAAAGGCGCAAAGCTACATAGAGAAACCCTGTCTCGAAAAACCAAAAAAGAAAAAAAAAGTTAAAGACATATACCCAGCAAAGTTCTCCCACTACTAAGACAGCGATTGCACGTAGCTTACACACCTCTTCAAAGCTGCTTCTTTTTGCAGCAATAACCCACAACTGGTCAAAATGCAGAAAACTTACTATGGTGCTTCCATTCCTAACAATACATCTTCAACACAACTCATATAACTAAGGCTCAGGGATTATCTGAAAAGATGAGGTGGAAATCAGAAGAGCCTGAGGACCAGGACATCTGGTACAAGATAGTGTCTTCTGTATATGACAGAGTAGCAACCATGAAAGTCTATCAATATAGTCACCTAAACAAGTCTTACACAGTGACAATCCCAGGTTGACATCCCAATCATCAATGGGGGAATTCTGACAAGGCCCCATCCCTAAAGAGCTACAGGCATTACCAAGAAAATGTCCATGTTGTACTGTCTACTTATAAGCAAGTCTGTAATGAAAAGAATGGATCAAGCAAGACCCCCTGCAGCATGGTTCCTACTCAGTAAAAGCCTTTGGTAGGTCCTCAGGAGAGACCCAGAGGAAGGTCTTATCCTTATAAGGGAGGACAGAGCCAAGCATTACTGCCCTGAAGATCTGCTAGTAAACCAAGGTACAGAAAGCAGTTTGTATAAGGAACTCCTTGATGTTTGCATGATGAAATCACCTAATGACTGACATACATAATTCACACATTGTTCACCCACTAGGACAGCTGGTCTTTTATTGTTTGATCATAAAATAGCCTTCTACAAACCAAGAATATATTCTGTTCTCTGTACAAAGCACCGCACTGATTATATATATACCATGTTATGGTAAAAGTCTCAAGTGCCTCCCAGAGGCTGGTCTCTTGATGGCCTGCTGCATAAGCCTTGTTCAAAGGAAGGCCTTTAGAGAAATGACTGGACTAATGGGCTCATTGTTTGCTGAGCTACTTACTGACAGGGGTAGACACCAAAGAGGTAGGACCCAGGTAAAAGGAGTAGGTCCTTGGGAAGTGCCCTTGGGCACTATATCTTGTCCCAGTTCCCACCAAGAAATCATGGAGCCAAATACATCTTTGCTCCTTTATTTTTCTCAGGTATTTTTGTTAGGGAGTCAGAAAGCTGAATGTCACATGCATACACTGAAATAATGGTTTCACTTGACAACAGAGAAGCTGGTGTATCAGTTTGATGTTGAAGGAGAACATTTTACCAGCAGAATATGGACAACATAAGTATGTCACAAAAGGAATACAAAACGATAAGCCTAAGGCCTCTGGCATTCAAAATCTCCTTTTGATTCTTACTTTGCAAAGAATGTACGTATTTCAAATAGATTTGAAAAAATAGGGCTTTTCTTAGAATGTACAAATCTACATTCTGTTTTAAGAATGTAGAATCTAAGAACTAGATTACACCATTTTCTCCCCAATAATCTCCAAATACCAAGATCTGTAACACAATAAACTTTTCCTACTTTCAGTAATTCAAAAATAATTTATTTTTCATGATTTACAGGATTTCTTGTTGGACATTTAAAAAACATAACAGCCCACCATCTTGTCTGGGACATACTCCAGGAATTCAAAATAGCTGCCTTTCTAAGGGAACATCCAGAGTTTTAGAGTTCCTAACAGGATTTTGCATCAGAATTGATATGTAACTTCTCATGGGACTAGACATAAAAAGAGGAACAAACATTAACAGATTTCAAATCAGTCTACCTATAATAAAACTTCCTCGCCGGGCGGTGGTGGCGCACGCCTTTAATCCCAGCACTCGGGAGGCAGAGCCAGGCGGATCTTTGTGAGTTCGAGGCCAGCCTGGGCTACCAAGTGAGTTCCAGGAAAGGCGCAAAGCTACACAGAGAAACCCTGTCTCAAAAAAGCAAAAAAAAAAAAAAAAAAACTTCCTCTATTTAATTATGAATTAGGAAAAAAAATCTCTTTCCAGAGAGGAGATTAAAAGATCAGAAATAAGTTTGTTCAGGTTGTCTGTCTGACTGGTGCTACAGTTCATTTTTTTTTTTTACAACATATTAAAGAAAATTTTATAAAGAAATAATGATGAGGCTGGCAATATGGGTTAGTAGGTAAAGGTGCTTGCCACTAAGCCTGATGACCTGAGTTACATACTCAGGACCCACATAGTGTAAGAACAGAACCAACTCCCCCCAATAGTCCTACACACAGACACACAGACACACAGACACAGACAGACAGACACACAGACACACACACACACACACACACACACACACACACACACACACACACACACGTAAAATGAAACAAGGGAAAAAAAATAATGAATGCTGATGGTAGCATAGCCTTAAATTTTCTGAAGTACTCTTCCTTAAAGTCCTAGATGCTAAGAATGGGAAGGATTTTTAAGGTCTCTTTTACACACTCTGACAAGTCAACACAGTAAAGGGGCCAGCTAGTCATCTAGCCTGGTTACCACTCCTAGACTTTCTGAAAAATTTAATGTCCGCATCTCCACAATGAAAAGAATCTTAAAAACGGCTTCTTGAATAGTCTGAAGATCAAAGCAATCACACATCAAAGTTAAATCTGTAAATTGTACTGTGATAAATGGGAACTCTAACAGCTATTAATAAAAGTAAGCTAGTTAGTCATAAAAATTTGTTCAGCTGGAATCTATCCTATAGTGTATTTTCATAAATAAGAGATCTCTAAACTCAGGAAATACTAAAGAGACTATCAAGATCCAGCTCAACAGTTATAAAAACAGATATCAAAGACTAAAAATTAAATATGTTTGAGCACTACCTGGTAACTTTTGGTAAGTAGGTGTTTTGGAAGACTGAACGCATGTCCAGTAGCCAGCCTAGTAGCTAGCAGATCTATACTACTGTTTACTGGGCTAGACCTCAGTCACCCTCTGATTAGCTGTTAAGTCTGAAAAACCTAATAGGGAACTGTAAAGTCAATCTGTCCTGATAAGGACTGTATAGGCATACAGACTTGAAGTTTCAACAGGTTTGCTCTAAGAATTGACAGACTGGAAAAAGAGAAAATGTAGCTGTCTTAAAACAGAACAATAGGCAACTGAAGTCTATATGATTTCTTTCACCTTACACATGTGCTGGCAGAGATTTAAATGCTTACATCTTATAATCCACCTTCTCTTAAGGAGGAACAGATTCAATTCAGGCAGATGCTGCCCTGAATGGCACTAAGAGTCACAACAACTACCCTACGGACTCATTTAAACCTAACCTTAAAATACATCCTTTCTCACCCATCGCTTTCTTCACATCTACAACGCATTGAAGGAGCAGTTACGTAACAAAACAGAGATCAATGGGAACATAGATGCAATACATAGAAAACACTTACTTTAATTCTCTGTCCTTTCTGTCTTGCTTTGCTATTTAACTGCTTCATGTCCTGTTTTGTACCTGAGATCAAGAGGCATAAAATACTATTTCAAAATTTGTGTGTCCTTTCTAATTAGTGCATTTGAACTTCCTACTCGCCATAAAATCTATACCTTTCCCCCCTCAAAAAATTAAAAAGAACAAATAATAAACAGTTTAGAGAATACATCTTCTGTGCTATGGGAAACATATGGGTAACACTAAGCTTTGCTATCTGAACCTGAAAAATGGGCACAAGAAAGAAAAGCTATTTCTAGCTTTTCATTCACACAAAAAGGTTTTTTAAAATTCAAACAATCAGGTAGTTGTTTAACTCAATAAAATCAAACTTGTCACATTCTAAAAACTACAGAGAATTGAATTTCAGAGTTGCCATTCTGTGGCAGGAAAAGTCTGTAAGATTCACTTTTCCCTGCCACCTCGTCCTCTCTGCTGTCCCACAAGAACTACCATGTTTAGTGAAATGTCTTCTCTTTCCATGACTCTGTAGTCTGGCTCCTATTGCCCGAACCCAAGTGTGATTTCACCCTAAGCAGATCTATGTAGTTAATTTTCCCAGATCACCCCATTTCTTGTCAGTATTTCATGTTGGACCCATCTTTCGCACCACAATAAATCAGTCCTTGCAAAGCACTGTGCAAGTCCCTATATTTAAGTGTATTTGTAACTGAGTTTATTCCCAAAAGCATAGACTCATTTTCCCTAGTGAAAAGTTACCCCTCTTATTTCATACTACTCACCTACTAAATAAAGACAGATTACAACAAAGTTGTTTCTCTTTTTATTCTATTCATACAAATGCTTGTTCAGCCTAGTCAACACTTCCTCTTCAATTATATCTTTCCTGGCCAATGATATTATTATAAGTGACAAATATTTAGAGTGAGCAATAAAATTATTTTGGAAGTTAAATTATTTACTACCTAATTATACCTCCAATCTTACTGCCTAAAAGAGTTAAAATTTTTAAAATGATCCTCCTGCCTCTGCCTCCTTCAGCAAATCCTATGGGTAGGAACAGAGAGGGAGAATAACAAAAGAGACATCTTGATAGAGGGCGCCATTTCAGGGTTAGGGAGAAATCCGATGCTGGGAGAAAATCCCAGGAATCCACAAGGGTAACTCCAGCTAAGACTCCTAGCAATAGTGGAGAGGGTGCCTGAACTGGCCTTCTCCTGTAATCAGATCGATGACTACCCTAATTGTCATCACAGAACCTTTATCCAGTAACTGATGAATGCAAATGCAGAGATCCACAACCAAGCATTGGGCCTAGCTCCGGGAGACCTGCTCACGAGTTGGGGGAGGAATTATATGAGCCAGGAGGGTCAAGATCAGGATTGAGAAACCCACAGAGAAAGCTGACCTGAGCTCATGGGATCTCAGACTCTAGACCAACAGCTAGGGAGCCTGCATGGGACCAACCTAGACCTAGGCCCTCTGCATGTGGGACCAGGATCTGTCCCTGGCCCATGAGCTGGCTTTCTAGAACCTACTCCCTATGGTGGGATGCCTCATTTTAGCCTTGATGCAGGAAGGAGGAGCTTACTCCTGCCTCAACTAGATATGCCACGTTGTTGACTCCCATGGGAGGGCTTACCCTTTCTGAGGGGTGGATTTGGGGGAGGGGAGTTAGGAAGGAGGTAGGGGGGAATGGGAGGAGAGAAGGGAGGGAAAACCGTGGTTGGTATGTAAAATAAATTTTTAGAAAAGTTTTAAAATATAACTATTTAGGCAAATATGGCATATTTCTAAGCGTACTTCCTGAACTCTAAAACATGCATTTATTCACCTCTAGCATTTCAAAAACTTGATGTATTTACCAACTGCAGAATATTCAAAGTGGGGGCCATGCCAGAAAATTCCTTAAAGGCAAGAAAACTAGGTGAGGCTTGATAGTACAGGCCTACAATACCAACTACTCAGGAAGGTGAGACAGGATGATGGTAAATATAAGACTCACTTTGGGCTATATAGAAGATACAAGGCCAGAATGGGCAACTTAGAAAGGTTCTAACTCAAAATAAGTTTATTAAAAAAAAAATAATAATAATGTTTATCTGTCCATCTGAGTATATGCCACATGTATAGGTGCCCTCAGACATCAGAGAAGATTGTGAGATCCCCTGGCGCTCAAGTTACAGGTGCTTTTGAGCCATCTGATATGGCTGCTGAGAACTGAACTCAGGTCCCTGCATCAGCAGCCAGTGTTTTTAACCACTGAGCTGTCTCTCCAGCTCCAAAATAATGATTTTGAAAATAAGAGGCTGGGATATAGCTTAATGCTGGAATACTTAACTAGTATGTGTGTGGTCCTGGGTTCAATTCCCAATATGGAGGAACAGACTGCATTAATATTCTTATTTGCAATGGGGTTTCCTCATAACACTATTTCCAGTGGGAGAAGAAGCAGGGTCTCTCTGCTCTATTAGCAACTACTAAGGCTTCTGCTGTGACATCTAAACCTAACCAGGTCAATCCAAAACTCCAGCCAGTATAACCTCTTGGTGAGGTCAAAATGACCTCTATGTATTTTGTACAGACAGAACAGAAAGATATCCAAGGCTCTATTATCCCATATCTAGCTCGCTGTCTACTAAGTGGCTCTCAGCCAAGCTCTCCTACATGAATGAAAAGATACTAAATGCCAGCTAAGAATGGAGAGAGCCCAAAGAAAAATTAAAGTTCCCTTTAGCCACATCTGGCATAAACATTGCAGATGCTTTGAGAGAAAATAACATCAACTTCATCCAGATAACTTTATAGACTGGTTTTAGTTTCACAGTTTGTGGAAACTATAGTCTTCCTTTAGTTGAGTAGCTTTTTTTCTCCCTTTTATCCAAATTATACAATCTATGGCTTTATAAACAAACTTTGCAATACCAGCAACTCCAAAATCTTTTTATCCTTCTATTCTTGCTTTCCCCGCAACAGACTCTGTTAGATACTGCCAGAGTGTGTTCCTGACAAACACTCCATCAAAGTGAGCACTACTAATACTCTGAGAGCACACAACTCCCTGGGAACCCACTGCTAGAAGGAAGCACAAGTCAGAGAATGCACTTCAGAACTCATGTCTACTCCTCACCCCTTAGGAGAAAGTCCCTGGGGCTCTTGGGAGAAATGCTCAGCCATTAGAGAGGGTAGGCTCACAATCAAAAAGACAAGTAACAAGTTCCTTAAACCGTTCTGTGCTGAGTCACACACAACAGATAACTCAAGAACTTTTCTTTAATGCCAACCATCAACACATAGCTGCTTTTCCCCCTCTCTACTACCAGCACAGGCTGGAAGGCTGGTGATGTTGCCATTACTAGTGTGTATTCCATTTGTATCAATGAAAAAAAAGGGAGAAAAAGTTTGAGGTAAAGAAAATCAACTCATTCAGTATCATTAAGCAAGGTATGAGAGGTGTCAGAAAGAGAGACTGACAATGCCATCTATCAACTGTATCAAGGTTTTGGTATTCAACAACTAATTCTATGATTCTGCCTCATTACACACTACCCTTGCTTTGTAAATAACCCGTCTCTTGTCCCCTCTCCCCTCTTCTCTCTTCTTCCCATCTCTTGCCCCAAATAGCCTCAAGCTTGCTATGTAGTCCAAGATGACCTTGAACATCTACCTCTACCTCCCAAGTGCTATAATCACAGAAGTGTGCCACCACATGCAGTTTTATCTAGGGATCAAAGCCAGAGTCTCAAAGAAGCTAAGAAAGTACTCTCCCAACTGAGCTACATTCCCAGCCAGCTAGGAAACATCATGTCTCAAATTTTCTTTCACCAGCTGGAGATCTCCTTTCTTGTTCTAATTTTCTACTTTCCCTGCAAAGTATGACAAAAAACTTATGACTACTTTTGACTACATAGCTTGTAGGAACTGCTATGGCAAGGTGAGGGGACAAAAAGACACTAGCAAAGTCTAGTATATTCCCAGGCCAGAGGCAAGGACTGATGAGTCAAGAGCAGCGCTCCTCATGTGAGCAGTGGAGCTCCTACTTAAGCTACCCGACTAACCGCACTCTCCAAATCTGGTTTCTCGCCTGGGAAACAAAAGGACTGGGGCAAATGACAGCTACCACATTTTTCAGTTATGAAAATTCTGTAATACGGCACATGCCGAGGGGAAGAAAAGAGCAAAATTGCAAATGACTGTTTTGTTCTGCAAAGCACAATACAAAACAAGAAAGAAGGAAACAAACAAACAAAAAACCTGGGGGAAATTTAGAAGCACCCAAACTCTGTTCAAGCCAATTCAAGATCTTTGTAAAAATAATAACAATGACAGATAAATACCCACTTTAATAACCATGTTATGTGGAAAATGCTCATGACTTAAAATAGAAAAAAACAACTCAGTCACTAATGACATGTAGAAATTAGTTTCCTAGTAGTGGTTTGCTTTCTGTGAATCTGTATAGACATTTTCAAAGAAGCAGTAAAGTATTTGTAAAATCTCACAGCAGGTAAGTTCTGCATCTCACAAAAGCTATGAGGTGCAAACCTCAATGGTACCACAGTAGAGTTTGGGCTAGGCTAGGTACCAGTGTGCAAAAGGACAAGCAAACTCAAACAACATGGTCACTTGAAAGAACAACAGAACCAGACATCAGTCACATCTCACAAAAAAGAATCTATATTGAGGAAATATATAACCATGAACATGTATAGTAAATTATTTGATGTTGAGATAAATCACTGGGAACAGTAATAGTTTCTATTTGTTCTATCAATTTATTGTATCAATAAGTGAAACATTTCATAGCTATAATATTTATTTTTACCTAAGCCCTTTAAGGTCTATGTAAAATTTCCTAATTTTGAAGACACAAAAAAAAGAAACCAACCTAAAACAAAGTTGACTTCTCTAAGGTCCTATGTAAAGGTCTGCAGGTCTCTGACCTTATATAAAACAGCTGAATGGGATACTTCTCTATCAGGAATGTAAGTCTGTAAAAGCACAAATAGTCTGTTCCCCATTACTCAGACTACTATCTACTATAAGCCTCACAGTCTTCCATCATTGTTCTTTCCTTTAAAAAAAAAAAATTGTTCATTCACTTTGTAACTTTTTTTTTTGAAATGATGATATAATTACATCGTTTCCACCCTTCCCTTTCCTCCCTCCGAACTCTCACATATACCCCCGCCCTTATTGCTCTTTCAAATTCATGGCCTCTTTTTCCATTAACTATTGCTACATGCAAATATGTATATATTCCTAAATACAACCTGATCCGTTTATATAATGTTACTTGTATGTATTTCTTCAGAGATGACTATTTGGTATTAGATAACTATTGGCGTGCTCTTCCCTAGGGAAGCCTGTTTCTCCACTCTCAGTATTCCTTATTTGTCTTTAGTTCGTTGTATAGGGTTAAGGCCTTGTGAGCTTTCCTCCCTCAACCACTAAATTCCATTAACCTAATGCATCTAGGGATTCCCCAAATTTGGATTATATTTGACAAATTAAGTACAATACACCAATTATGCATAAAACATTGCTTTATACAAAAACCTTTTTTTCCACACAGGGTTTCTCTGTGTAACAACAGCCCTGGCTGTCCTGGAACTCACTCTGTAGATCTGCCTGCCTCTGCCTCCAGAGTGCTAGGATTAAAAGAATGCACCATCCCTGCCCAGCACTCTTTTTTTTTTTTTTTTTTGGTTGTTTGGGTTTTTTGGCTTCTTATGTTTTTTTATTTAAACAAAAATAGTTTTAAAATCATCATTTGACAAGAAGAGACTTTCTTTTAAACCAAGAAAGAAATGCATAATTGCAAGTAAAGGGAAATTTTTTTTTCTTACAGATCCAAAAGAAAAAATGTTTATTACTAATTAATGAGTAAGCAAATAATTCTCATTTATAGATTTATAAGGCAGTATCTCTTGCAGATGTAATTATTCATTTGTAGCTGGTTTGATTAGACACAAACATCTAGAAGGTGAATTGTAGATACTCACACAACAGTGCAAATCACACCCTGACCATTTCATACAATCCGTGTAAGAACTTCATCAAGTAGCTATCCTCAATTTTACAGATGACTGAAGTACAATGAATTTAAATAACCTGTCCAGAATAACACTGGACGGATAATAAGAAGGGGAAAAGTCTGAAACAAATCATTAACACAGCAGTCAACAAGAACAATCCAATTTCCTGGGCTTTACACTTGGTACAATCTCAAACAGAGAAAACATTTCTTGCACTAAAGGATAAAAAGAAGTATAAAACTTACTGCCTACACTTCTTGTAGGTCTGCACTATGCAATATTTAAATCTTATTCATCTCTGATGCTTTAACTTTGACAAATTTTTACAATTGTGTCTTTCATATCATAGTACTTCTTTCATTTTTGTATGTTTGTTCTGCACTAAAGACAAAGCATCAAGAGTGCACAGGCAAGATAGAGAGCACACGGGCATAAACAAAGCAATGCTCCCACCCTCTAATGTCTCAGGCCTAAGAACATTACACACGTCTGTCTATCATTTCCTCTAACATCACCACCAATTATCATGTCTGCTCCAGTATCTTCCTCACAAAAAAAACCTCTTTGCTAACTGAGTTTCTCAGAGTAACTCTAACAACCAGAAACTTAACCACCTCTGGACTGTGAGGCTACTTTTCAGACCTGGTATGACCTGGAGAGGCCACATATAATAGGAACTCAGCTGGAGTGACTTTTTCTACTTCTGGACAAGATGTCTAAGAGCAGTAAGGTGGGTGCGTAAGGATGTACCTGGGTTAAATAGGAAGCTGGCTGACCCTAACAGAAGAATCAGTTTAACTTCCTCTGCCACGACCTACATTAAAAGTAAGCTAATAAATACATTCAGAGTAGAAGACAGCTTTCCTACCTGACCTACAGATCAAATGGCAAAACAGCAGAATTTTCCTTGAGTCCCATCACTGTAGGCAAATAATTTCATTGTCATCTATTTGATAAGTGCTTGGGTACATTATATATGTTCTTCTCCTAAAATCTCATCTAATACTCAAATAGAAAAACCCAGAGAGCTTGAAAGTAAAATAAATATAAACTACAAAGGAACCACTTAATTCATTCAAAGACAGTAACTTGAAACTCTAAAGGAATATTTTCAAGTATTTATAAATACTATATTATAAATTCCTCCTATATAAAACTGCCATTTCCAAAATATAAGCAGGAAATACACCTCCACACTCAAAATATTTTTCAGAGAATCAGAAACTCTCTTCAGAACGGAGAGAATATTGATCATCTATCTACAAGTTTAAAATCCCCAAGATACAATAATGTATCCACGGGCTGGAGAGATGGCTCAGCAGTTAAGGACACTGACTGCTCTTCCAGAGGATTTGGGTTCAAATCCCAGCACCCACATGCAGCTCACAACCATCTGTAACTCCAAGATCTGATACTCTCACACAGACATACCTGCAGGCAAAACACCAATGCACATAAAATAAAAGTAAATAAATTTTAAAAAAGAAAGAATAATAATGTATCCAGGAATCAACAGTAAAATCCAAATCCTGAGACAAGTGACAAGACACTTCACATCATGACATGGCTTTCTTGGGCACTGATTCCCACTATATTAATAGAGTCAGTCAGCACCTGTCTGTTTCCCTTCAAATAACAATCACAGTCCTTCCCAACATATTTAAAATAAACTAGAGGGTGGCCCAAATAAAACAACAAAACCTCTTGTTTTCAGAAGTGCTTTGACAGTAATAGAACATTTTCAGTACAAAGGCAAGCAGTCCATTCCCAGGCTATAAGCTCCAACTGCATGCTGCTTTCTATTATTTAAGACACTTTGCTTCAAGGGTTAAATGTCCATAACTTTTTGCATGCTTGTCTATCTTTTCTTGGTTTACTATGAGAGAAATAAGAAATGGTTCATTATTCATTTGCATGCAGCATTATGGTTTGAATGTGAAATATCCCTGACTGATTCATGGATTTGAACACTGTGATCTAATCTGATCACGGCTTGTAGAAATTAGAACTCTAGGAGGTGGGGCCTCATTGCAGGAAGTGGGGAAAGAAAGGCAGGCCTTATGAGTTACATATAGTCAAGCCTCACCCTGCTCAAGGTCTGCTTCCTGATCAGCTATGATGTGACCAAGCTGCCCCACACTGACAGGAGTCACCCTTGCAGCATTAACACCAGGAAGCCTCCCCCAACCATTAAAGTATGAGCTCAAATATATCTCTCCTTTACTAGAGTTGCTTCTGTCAGGTATTGTCCTGGTAACAAGAAACAACAGTAACAACAAAAACCTAATAACATATAGCCTTTTAGCTAAGTATCTCACTTCATAACCCTACCAGTACACTAGTGGGTGGGAACACAGTGTTGAAATTGGTGACAATTCTTTTTCTGTTTCTGGTCGCATTTCAAAACTTGATCAGAAATTTTTACTTCATTTTTCAGGTTTTTTGTTTGTTTGTTTTTTGCTGGAAAAGGCCCTACTCTTTATACCTTTTGATATGTAGAATACAAGGTTATTCCTATTTCCTATTGTTACCTAAGAAATACCATCTTTTGTTTGATTTGACATGGTTTCCAGAGATGGAACTACTGAGTTCTTAATATAAACAACAGATAACCTCTAGAACTCAGCTTGAGGAAGCTGAAAGCTGTAACATACAAAGAAATAGCAATGTGTATAGAAAGAATCCATGATGGGTACTCTGTGCTCCTTCAGTATCACTGGGGAGCACTATAGACAGTCCAGGTCTCAATAATATCAAGAATATTTCCCAGTGTAGGAAATATAATAAACCTCAAAAGCAGGGCAGTGGATAAAAAGAATTAAATCCACGATGAAGGCTGTGGGTATTCTAGAATATTTCCACAAAAATAAGTTAATCTTTGTTATGAAAGTTCATTTATGAAAGAACTCATTTACTCAACCCAATTATCTTTACAGTTCTAACCAGGACTTAAGAAAACTTACTCTAGATGAATCATAGGAAGGGCTTGGTTGACCACTTGTTCCCCAAGATGTTGTTCCTCCACGTTCATCCATACCTAAGGAGAGAAGATAGTGGACAATATAAAATCTAAAAACACACCCTCAGGATGTTTGGAATAGTGGATAAGAGAACACAGATCACATGGCGTCAATATCATTGTGGAACTGGCTTGACCTCACTCCCTGCCTCGGTTAACATACAGCAAGTAAGCTTCTTCGGTTACTCTCACTATTATTCCCCTACACATCATGAAATTTCAGAACTAAAATATTTCCCTGGAAACTTTCAAATGGATTATCAGTGTCTCCATTTCTCTATTCATTCCTCTCAAACTTTCTCTATATGCAAATATGAAGAATTCAGCTCCTCAACCATAAAAACAAAGCCAGCCAAGAAAATATTCAGTTTAATAAACTGGTTTCTATCAGATTAGAGATTTAATATTCCTAACTGGGGATAGAAAAATCTCTTAATAGCTATACAAAACTACAGTAACGCAGAGAATGTGCTGCAGTAATTCTGTGGCTAACACTTCAATCTCTTCAAAGTTCTTACCCATGATGTGACTGCAAATTAAAGATCTGCTCTTATAAGAGGATAAAGAATCAGTTACCATCATGCGCTTCTGATACCTAGCTCTACACTTTCACCTTCCCATCAGTCCCAGGAAAAACTAGAAATCTCTTAATCCAGTCATTTACATTTTTCTGATTCAATCCAGTTATTTCTACATTTTTCTATATTTCAAAGTCCAGTTTTTTCATCTTTGATTTCTAGCCCTTTGTGAGCTGTTTTCTATGATAAATGTCAATGCTGGCTTTCTTTCATTTGTACATGAGAAAAACCTAGATGTTAGAAACTACTAAGTTTAGGAACTCTTTCAGAGTATTCCTAGAAGTCCTCTGTGATGCAGGTGAAAATGCAGTGTTCAGCAATAAAATGCCACAACCTCTGTGGCAACTTCTGAGTGTCCAAGGCTTTATAGGAACCAGCTGAAGGTATGAGGAACTGAACAAAGACAGGCGCTGGACACTAGGGCCCACAGCAGAATGGCCTCCTCACTAACTCAGTTATTAGGGCATTAACAGTCTTCTTAAGAAAAAAAACTGCTGGGCATAGTGGCACACCCAGCACTCGAGAAGCAGAGGCAGGAGGATCTCCAAGTTCGAGGCCACCCTGGTCTAAAGATGGAGTTCCAGCCCAGCCTGGGCTACACAGAGAAACACTGTCTCAAAAAACCAAAAAAGAAGAAAAAGAAAAAAATTGACATGAAGATGTTATTAAGAATAGTAGTTCTTATCCACAGCTTCAATTAGCCCAGCAGGAAAAAACTTAATAAAATATTCTACAAATAAAATTTAATAGCTCTTACTATAGCATGTTATTATAATTATTCTATTTATACATTAATTACATTAATGTTTCTACCTAATTTTAGAAATTCAAGTTTATCTCTAGCATGAATGGTATAGGAAAAAGTGTATGTATAGATATAGATATATGGGAGAAAAATGGGTAAATCTTTAGTTTTAGGTATCTGCTGAGAGTTTGGAATATATCCCCACAGGTAAGGAGGAACTGCTGTCTAGATAATATTCCAGGCACAATTTATAGTGCACCAGCTTTCAAAACACAAAAATGTTTTGTTCTTAGAAAATCTTATTAAAATTCCAAATTTAGTAGAGACTCTACACATGCAATGCACCACGGAAAAGCACACAGTTGGCACCTCTTGCAGCGCCATGAACTACCTAAGAGCTACTTTCTAAGCATTTTCTTTGTAATCAGCACTATAACATAGCACAAAGGAGTTCTAAGAGACTCAACCCACAGAATATACTAACGTGACATAAAACTGCAAATAATTAGAAAATTTGTGTACAAAAGGTATTCTCATTGATTATATATTGGAAATCTGTTCTGACAATGAAAATGAGACCAAAACTTACCTTACTGTTTTTATAGCAAACAATTAATAAACATGAGATTTGTGTTATTTTAAATATGTCTATTCAAAAAAACAGAAAAGATGGTGCTAACTATAGAAACTATCTCAGACAGTAGAAACCACATGCTCAACTTTTACGAGAAGACTCTTAACTCCTTCCACAAGATGGAAGAAAGGGCAAAGATTAATTTATTAATAAAATGGTAATGTATTAGGTAGTTTTGTCACCAATTAAACACTAATACCACTGCTACTGGACAAGGAAAGATGCTCAAAGGCCATTTCAGAGTAATAAGGATCCAGGTAGGCTTTTAACTCAGAACTCTGTGGTTTTACTGTCAACATAGCCAGACTGACTAAAGGTCGTGGCTGGCACTGACAAAAGTAATCATTCTGTATCAATGACTCCTTTCTGTTCAAGACAATGGCTATACAAACACAAAAATATGACCGCAATGATAGAACTTCCAAAGCTTCAAACACAACAAAAACAAACCAACACCTGCAAATAAACTTTATAAAGATATTATAAAACTGATAAAAACGTGAAAAACAATAAAATGCACAAGAATTACAATAGAATGGGGAGAGAAAGCATTTGTTTTGAAATACCTGGAAAAAAAAACATTTATTTTCTTTCCTTTCCATTTTTAGTACCTATATACAGGTACTAACAACTTCAGAGTAACTCTGTGATCCACAGATCTAAATGACAGTTATGAGAATGCTAAGCAATGATTAAAAGATTGAAGTACTTTGACTATTTGATTTTCAAAAAAATAACTGTGTTTCTGTTCAGCAGAATTAAAATAGGTAAGCAATAAGTAAACTCATATTAACACTGAAGCATTCCTTTCATTTTTTTTCAACCTTTCATATATATGAACAAAGTATGTCCTAGAGCCTGCCTTTCTGAAGGGAATCAATTACATAAAATACACTGTAACTGTTTATTTCATGTGCCCCATTTTTAAAAAGCATACAGTTCGTTTTGTTTTATTTTCTTGCTGTGTAACTCAAACTCACTATGAAATTCCTATCTTGGCCTCCTAAATGCTAGGATTACAAGCATGTACCACTGTGCCTAGCTTGCTAATTTTTATCTAGTAAGTCTATTGTTATTTTTCCATTGCTATGATAAAAGTGTACTGTTACTTTTCTGATGTTGTGATAAAACACTACGATCAATTAAACTTACAGAAACGGGTTTATTCAGGCACATGGTTCCAGAGAGATAAGAGTCTTTGATGGTGGAGCAGCAGGCATAAAGGCTGGAATTGCAAGTTGAGCTGGCAAACAGGAATCTTCACACTCTCAAAGCCCACCCCCTAGATGACATACTTCCTCCAACAAGGCCACACCTTCTAAACAAACAGCACCACAGCCAGGAGCCAAATTAAGTGATCAAATGACTGAGACTATGAGGAACACCTCATTAAAACCAGCACAGTGAAGAACAAACATTAACTTAAGGCCTTGTTTCTAAAACTGATGGTGTGGATTGAATGAAAGAAGTTGGCCTTTTTTTTTCTCCTTGTAAAAACATTTAATAAGAAAAGTCATAGCTGGATGTGCTGGTACATGCCTTTACTCCCAGCACTTGGGAGGCAGAGGTGTGTTTTTTTAGTTTGAGGCTAGCTTGGTCTACATAGCCAGTTCTAGCTGAGCCAGCGCTACATACATAGCAAGACCCTATCTTTAAAAAAAAAAAAAAAAAAAAAAAAGACAAGTCACTAAAAACACATCTGAAATTACTGTAAGTACAAGCAGCTTCCTGCAAGGTTGGGAACTTCAAGAAGGAATAAACAAAATTTGGTGGAAATCAAATGTATAAGACTCTTGCATGACCAGGCAAACTTTTGGTCAAGTTCAATGACTGGCAGGCATTACTCTCTTTTCCATGAAAAACTCAAACAGAGTCTGCCCGCTTACTTCATTGCCTCTACCATAAGTTTTTGACTCTGAATGCTCTCTAAAATCCTAGTCCACAGTTTCCATCCCATCCCTTCACCTTTAACATGCTAGCATATGGACCTACTGGTTTCTTTAGGATTTTATCCACCAGAAAAACTGAAAACATATTATATTTGAAGGAAGGGACTTTTCTATGCCCTAACAATCTGTTTTTTCCCATGAAGGTGTTGCAGGCAAGGATTATTAACACTATGTCTCAGTGTTTGGGGAAGCTCAGGAAAGGTCTGCCTGAGATAAAAAGGATGGTATGGGGCAAGGCTGCTGGTGACGAAGACCAATGTCTTCTCTCTCTACCTACCACTTAGCACACCTACTGCTAAAACCCTGCCATCATGAACTAACACTAAGGTAAGTGAAAAAGTAAATATGGAAGTTGGGATATATTTCAGGTAGTGAAATTTTTTTTTGAGTCTCACAGGCTCAAAAAAAAAAGAAAGAAAGAAAAGAAGGAAATACAAAGAACAGAAAAAGATGATGCAGACAGCTCACAGCAAAGGAAATCAAAACAGCAATTTAATTTGGACATGTGCATACATCAATGTCTGCTCAGAGAAAGTGGGCATCTGCCAGGTTAGGAGAACAAGCCAGGAGACTGTACACTTCCTTGCCCACAAAGTCATTTCTAACCTTGAAAGAAGTTCTTTATTCTAGCAAGTACAATAGCAAATCTAGTACCACTGTAAATAAATAAAAGATAACATACTCTGTAAGACTGCCATCTGCTATCAGGAGATTCAATAAGTGATTTGGAAGAAAAATCTGATTGCAGATAACTGTATCAAATAACCAACACGATGAAATGTCTTACTTCAATAGTTTCTTCCATTTTATTTATGAAGTAAAGATACTTTGTTATATAAGACTCAAAGGCTGCAATCAATTCTAAATTAATAGACATCTGAAAACCTACCAACAGTTTTTCATAGTATTTTTCAGGTTTCATGTACACATCAAATAAATCTATCAATATGTTTTCTCAGGAATTCACTGTGATACAGGATCAATTAGAATATAATTCCTTTCATTACTATGCTATAAATTAATAAAAACAAATCTATAGATAAAACTGGAGAAATATAATCACAAGGAAACTTAGAAGTGAAGACAGACCGTCTTGCAGAAAATGTGGTATCAGGTACAAAGCTTTGGGCTTTCTGTTTTAAATACAAGAGATTCTGTGTATTGGTTTGGTAAGCCAAAGTTTAGTTTTATATCTTTAAAGCTAGAACACACACCCACAATACAAGGCCAAACTGGTATATGGCAGAGGCTAAAGAATATAATGAGAGTGGCAGGTAGCCACAGGGAACAGAGAAGTTTAATTTTGAATCTAACCAAATAAATGGCTCACTACAACAGAAAACACTGAGGAACATAAAGAAACCAAAATTTCCACAAGCAGCATTCATAATAAAACCAAGTCCTATATAGTAAAATGCAACCAATTATCCAAGTCAAGAGGACCACTATATCTGGATTCTTAGAGGCTGAAGGTGCTGTAAATGTGCTCAATAAGTAAAGAACATCCACTGGACAGAAGACTGGAGATGGCAGAGGGAAAAAAATTCTAAAAAGACAAACAGAATGTTTGAAATAAGACTTCCAATGACTGAGGGAACCGGATGCAGAGATCCACGGCCAGGCCCCAGGTGGAGCTCCAGGAGTCCAAGTGGCGAGAAAGAGGAGGGTTTGTATGAGCGAGAATTGTTGAGACCAAGATTGGAAAAAGCACAGGGACAAATACCCAAACAAATGGAAACACATGAACTATGAACCAATAGCTGAGGAGCCCCCAACTGGATCAGGCCCTCTGGATAAGTGAGACGGTTGATTAGCTTGATCTGTTTGGGAGGCATCCAGGCAGTGGGACCAGGTCCTGTGCTCAGTGCATGAGTTGGCTGTTTGAAACCTGGGGCCTATGCAGGATCGGATCGCTTGGCTCGGCCTGGGAGGAGGGGACTGGACCTGCCTGGACTGAGTCTACCAGGTTGATCTCAGTCCGCCGGGGAGTCTTTGCCCTGGAGGAGATGGAAATGGGGGGTGGGCTGGGGGGAGGGTGGGGGGGAACGGGAGGGGGGAGAACAAGGGAATCCGTGGCTGATATGTAAAATTAAATTAAATTATGAAATTTAAAAAAAAAGACTTCTTGGATGGGTTTAAGAAAGAATGAAGACACTGGGAAAAAGGGTAAGGGAACTTTATAATGGATAAATAGGAATTATTCAAATCATAAAAAAGGGAAAGAAATCAAAAAAAATTAACAAGACCTCAGAGACCCAATGGAAGAGATGAAAAAGTCTAACCTAGGTATAATGAGAGCGCAAAGAGAACAAGATAGGAAATATATCTGAAGAAATAATAACCAAAAGGGATGTGTAAAGGTTAAATCTACCAAATAAAGACTGTGTTGAATGCCAACTGTAAAAAACGCAAAGAAAGTCCTATCCACCCACATCAAAATAAAACTGACAGACAAAATTTCAAAATTTCAAAAATAGCCAGAGGGAGACATATTACCTAGAAAGGAAAAATTCAAATCACTACATGCTTGCTTGCCTTCAAAAACTGGTTGATGGCAGATACAGAAAAATATTTTTTTTTTATTTTGTTTTTCTTGTTTTTCGAGACAGGGTTTCTCTGTGTAGCTTTGTGCCGTTCCTGGATCTCGCTCTGTAGACCAGGCTGGCTTCGAACTCACAAAGATCCGCCTGCCTCTGTCTCCCGAGTGCTGGGATTAAAGGCGTGCGCCACCACCGCCCGGCCAGAAAAATATTTTTTTTTTTTTTTTTTTGGGTTTTTCGAGACAGGGTTTCTCTGTGTAGCTTTGCGCCTTTCCTGGAACTCGCTTTGGAGACCAGGCTGGCCTTGAACTCACAGAGATCCGCCTGGCTCTGCCTCCCAAGTGCTGGGATTAAAGGCGTGCGCCACCACCGCCCGGCCAGAAAAATATTTTTTAAAGTACCTACTCTTATCCAAAATTCTACACCTTGACCAAAATATCCTTTAATACTAAAGATGAAATAAATGACATTTTCACAAGAAAGAAAATTAAGAATTCATTTCAACATTTGTTAAAAAACAAACAAACAAACAAAAGACACTAAAAGTAGTTTTTCAGGTTGAAGAAAAATGTTATCAGAGGGTAACTTGGATCCTGAGGAAAGAAAGGGAAAGTATGAGTAAGACAATACTCTTTTTAAATGTGTGCAAAACACACAGTTATTTCAATCAAAAGTAAGTCTTTCTAGGAGCTGCAATGAATGCATTTAGAAGTACTGCCAGCACTATAACATGAGAGAAAGCAGCAAATAGACCCCCAAGGTAAACAGTTTGAAAGACAGCTGGATTTTACCTGATGTGGTACTCTATTAACTCTAAGTAGTTGCTAGTCTCTGAGAAGCTAACGATGTATTTCAACATCCTTGGGAAGGTATAAAGGAAGGGGAAAAATGAGCAGAGGCAGTGCCTAATAAAATAATACTAAATGCTAAAGTGAAACAAATACAGATGAAACAAACAATATCAACACAACCAACAGTTCACTTCTGCCTAGGAAGGGAGCAGAGTAGCAAGCAAGTGGACACTATTTTCAGCAAGCACACACCTCAATGCTCTGTGCACCCATCATTTCATACACTGCTCTTCCTGAACAGAATAATTATTTAGAATCCGTGGTGAGAAAAGATGAAAACAAAACTACACTTACATTTTAACAAAAAAATACAATATTACACCAAAGTGAAAACTGCATACACAGGTTTTTAGCTAGTTTGCTTGTTTTTATGGCTCCCACCAGGATCATAAGTCTGTAGGAACACCGCAGTTTCTGCATAACTATCAAGTACATCTTCGTGAATTTTTGCTGATTACCTAACACATTTGCTATTTAAAAACAGCTGTGTGAGCAATTACTATTCTTAACTCAATTCCACAAACAATTCTATTCATTTCCTGTAATGAGGCCCATGCACTCCCTGAATTCAAGTCTTAGACCATTAATTCCTGTAATGGCATCATACTGCCTCTCTAGAAGAGTGCCGTAAAATCTTTTCCATATTTTCCCTGTATTGAAAATTTTCTTCCTCTATCCCTCAAACCCCCATATATTTCTTCCCATTCACACAAAAGAAAATTTTATGTTCACCACTTTCATTGCTGACCATTTACATATTAATAATCTCTTGCTACTTAGCCCCTTCCTAGACCACCTCACAAAACCAAATGCCAGACACACAACAGCCTCTCCACAAATATTTGCTCACAGAAAACAAACAAATAAACAACAACAAAAACACCTAAAATCCTCTGAATTCTGCAAGCTAACCTCTTAATCTTAATTTCTTAGATCTCAGTAACAGACTTCAACAAACTTTTGTTTGAAGGCCAAATAGTAAACACTTTAGATGACTGGGGACCAACTAACTGTTCTCTATACCAACCACTCAACTCTATTACCACAGCACAAAAGCAGCCACAGGCAATATGTAAACAAAGAGAAATAGCTAGGTTGGGGGTGGTGGTGGATGGATTTACAAATGCAAAACCATTAGCCATGGCTGTATTTGCCCACTCTGGTTTCTATATCATCGGCCCTCAGTCACATCTCCCCTTGTCTGAGATTTACTGATTTAACTTTTAATGCCAACCGGCCCTGCATCTCTAATCAAGTTGAATGGGTTTTTGTTTTGTTTTGATGTTGGGGCAGGTGCTGAAAGTGCCCGCTTTTATCCCATGTTGCCAATCTACGTTCCACCCCTAGACTGGTCATTTAGCTTTACCATTTTTGTCCCCATATGAATGATCAATTTATAATTACGCATTTCCTATCTTTCTAAACATTTATTTACTTATTTATCTTGTGTGCATGCCATGGCACACTTGTAGAAGTCAGAGGACAAATTGCAGAAGCTGGTTCTCTCCTTCCACCACATGGGTCATGGGGACATGACTTAAGTTGTCAGACTTGGCAGCAAGCTCCTTTCCCCACTGGGCCATTTCACTAGCCTCAAATTGCCAGTCTTAAATCCAGTGTTGCACTTTGGGACACCAATCTCCACATACTTGCTGAAAACGTTCTTGAGTACCTTGCTATCACCTTCAAGCCAACATATGTCAGCCACACTCCTTATGCTTTTCATCTCTTCTTCCTACGCATCTAGATGAGATCCCACCCTTACTGTTACTATTTATAGTACCACAGGTAGTAGTGCAATAGTCCAGGTCAAAGAGACCTGGAAACTGGCATTACTTTTTAGTCTCTCCCCTCACTTCTCTCTATTACTTCCACAATGAGTTTTCCTTAGTCACCTTCCAGGCTTTCATAATGTGTCTATTTAGACTCATATTCCTGAGTTTCTTTGACTCTTCCTAACGCAGTATTTTATAATACGTCACCTGCTTAAGAAGTCCTGCCAGCACAATCTTGCTAAAACACTTCTCACATTCCTCCCAGATTTAGAAGCTGCATTTTCAAGTGCTTCACTGCCAGCAGAGTAAAATTCTTCAACTTGAAATGTTTATTCTAATCTATTCCACAAATGTTTGTTGTGAAAAGTGCTAGATTTTGTCCTATGTGTGTTAAAAATCTTGAAAATCCAGTGGCAATTGCTTTTCCTCTTTTAACTAAAACACACACACACACACACACACACACACACACACACAACAACAACAACTTCTTACTATAGCACTAATACATAGACAATGGAGTCAGGGAGTAACACTGTGGTGTATTTGACTGCAACAACTGTAACCATAAAGCACCTCTACACTCTAGTATACACCGCATGCCACAACTATTTCCATAGCTTTTATTAAAATTCTTCGGCACTTTTACCACCTCCCAGATTCAATGTTCTTCTGTACAACTTGCTCTGCTTTACTCATTTTTCCTTTTAAAGTATTATTTATAAAGCACAATAGGTAATAGTATCTAACTCTTTTAATATAATACTTTTATTGATTGAGGATTTTCTACAGGGAATTGTGATGTATTCACCCACTGCTCCCAACTCCTCCCAGATGCACCCTCCTTTCTCTCCCTTACTAACTTAATGGCTTCTCCTTAATACAAGTATCACATCTACAAATATATGTCACAGTAGAGAAGCTACACATTTCTTAAACAAAGGCCATCTACCATGTCTTCAATTTTAAGACCTCATTCAGATTTTATTCCATGTCTACAAAGCTGAATACATAAAGTGGCTTAACACAAAAGGTTTTACATACAAAATAACAATGCTGTTTAGCTTTTTACTTATCCATACACATTCACTGTCTTCAGCTCTGGTGAACACCATGATTCAAGGCAGTCTTAATAAAGAAAATAACTGATGACCAGAACAGAACAAAGTTAACCACACTGAGGAGGCTCTGTTAAATCCACTTAAATTAACATAATTTATGACAAAACTATAATCTGCAACTCAAATCCTAAGTATTGCCTGTGGGAGCATAAAATGATAACACTAGAAAACTGGCAATTTCTAAAAAATATTCATATATCCTAGATATATAATTCTACCTCCGAGTTTTTACCTACAATAAAACAAAACAAACAAACAAAAACCAATATGCCCTAAGGAGTCTTCTACATAAAGAAATGTGAAGAGCAGTTTTACCATACAAGCAATACTGGAAGCAATCCAGAAAACCATCAATGAGAAAATGCATTAAGGAACTATGGTACTACTCATTAAACACAATACGAAGAAGACATGGGCTAGTAACAGACATAAGAAATGGCCTAACTCTCAAAACCACCACGCCAGGTGAAAACAGAAAGGAATATATGTATCAATCTAAAAATTCAAAAGTAAAACATTTAAAATATTACTCCTTGCTGAGTGGTGGTGGTGGTGCAAGCCTTTAATCCCAGCACTTAAGAGGCAGAGGCAGGCAAATCTTTCTGAGTTCAAGGCCATATGATGCTACAGGAAGAAACCCTATCTTGAAAAACAAAACAAAACAAACAAAGAAAAGAAAAAGAAATACATAAATATAAAATTTTTTTTAATTATTCTTTTATTGCTTCTCACTTAGCTATCTAGGAAAAGGTATGAAAATCTTTTACAGGGTAAGTAAAACATTTTACAAAATACATAAAAGTCATAAAAATGGTGAGATACACCTTTAGTTATTAGCACTAGGGAGGCAGAGGCAGACAGATATCTGTGACTTCAAGGCCAGTCTGATCTATACATCTGGCTCTAGGTGAGCCAGAACTACATAGTGAGATCTTGTCCCAAAATTATTAATATTTGTAAATGAAACAATTAAAAGTCTATTGATGAATTCTAAAACCATTTTCCTGTGAGTTACATATATTTGAGTTACGTTCCTATCCAAACCCTAAGAATTATAAACATGGTCCATAAATTAACATCAAAGCTGTTTCCATGTAAACAATACTACAGATCAAACAGACTTTACATACACATGCTGCAGCCCACCCAATAGCAGAACATAACATGCATCCTTCTCAGGTGCTGCTTTTGGAATATTTTCTAGAATAGAACAGATGTGTGATACAAACAAGTCTGTTTGTATTAAGCCTGAACTCAGAAACTGGTATCCAAAAAGAAAAGTAGAAAACCCAGTGAAGAAGGGAAAATGAGAAAACATCCAGAGAAAAATAGAAATGGAAACAATACATCAAGCCTATGAGATACAATAAAAGTTGTATAAAGAAGTGAATGCCACTGTTAGAAACAATGATCTCAATCAGAAAATTGGATGCTTACATGAAAGAAAGTAGACTCCAACCTCACCACATGGAAAATTAAAGTCAAAATTAATAAAAGACCTACATGGAGACTGAAAACTATAAAACTCCTAAAACAACAGACAACCAGGCTGTAGAGATGGCTCATCATTAATAGCACATTAATAGCACGTACTTGCTTTTCTACAGAACCCAAGTTCAACCCCCAGCACCCATGTCAAGCAGCTCACAACCACCTGCAACATCCATCTCCAGGGGTCCAATGCTTCTGGCCTCCTCAAGTACCTGCACTCAATTCACATGCACATACCCACATATAGACATACACACTTTACATGACTGAAAATTAAAATATTTTTTAAGAACAGAAAACTCTGTAACATTTGACTATCTATACAAAATTGTGATTAAAAAAAAAAGGTAAGTGCTTTCCCAAATTCACTGCAAAGTTATCACAACAGCCAAAATATAAATCAAGATATATGCAGCTCAGTGTAGAGCATTTGATGAGCATCTGCTGGGTTTAATCCAGCAACAGTGGATGAGGCAGGTGAAAACATCCATCTATTAATAAATAGGTAGATAAATTTAAAAAAAAAATTGTACTACACATGGGGGGGGGTTAATTGAACCTAGACCACTGACAAAGAAATTCTGCCTCAGAAGATGTTGTGGAATGGTATTTCTGTACGTTGTGAATATGTGTTGCTCTCACTGATTAATAAATAAAGCTGTTTGGGCCAACAGCCAAGCAGAATTAGGTTAGGCGATACATTCAAACTGAAAATGGAGATGAGGAAGGGCGGGGTCGGGGAGATGCCAGCTAGCCACTCACGCACAGAGCAAGATGCCAGAGTACCATTAAGCACAGGCCACATGGCAATGCACAAATTAATAGAAATGGGTTAATTTAAATGTAAGAGTTATTAAATGTAAGAGTTAGTAATAGGCCTGAGCTACCAGCAAAGCATTTATAAGTAATATTAAGCCTCCAAGTCAATTATTTAGGAAACAGCTGCTGGGTATTTGGGAGTTGCTGGCTGGACATAAACTTCTGCTTACAAGGAGACAACAGGGATAAACCTAGAAGACATATACTAAGTGAAATAAGCCCACTACCAAAACACAAATAGTATATGAAATTGCTTCTTTGAAGTGTCTGAAAGAGTAAAACTCAAAGAAGCACAAAGCAGAAGTCAAGGGGTTGGAGGAATGAGAAAGGGGAACCTGTATCTAAAGTAAATAGAATTCTAGACAGTACACTACTGTCAGAACACAGTTCAAGAATGGAGCCCTGTGAGAATTCTGAGGGCTTGTGAGAACACTCCAAGAAATAACAATCTTGTGACCTCAGTTTCTTCAAAACATAGAATTGTCCTTGGAATGTGTTTTCATGCTCCTCCCAGGTGTAAGTGTACTTCAGCTGTTGTTATTTATATGCCTCTATGGAAAAATGTTTCTGCCATGTCTGTCTTGTCCTTGTAACTGTAAGCTTTACTCATGTGACTCTTCTTAACCCTCAAGAGTATAAATTGTCTGATGCTCTGAATAAAATCGGCCATTGTATGAGACTTTAGTCCACTTCATTTTTAGGCCCTGATCACCCAGGTTCATGCCACCAATCAGAGCAATAAACACACAACTGTGCTATACATTTCAAAACTTAAGAAGGCAAATCATGATAAATGTCCACACAACTTTTAAAAACTATATTACTATCTAAAACATAAAATCAGGAAACACAAAAAGGTAAAGCTTTCTAAAAGTCCCTTTGCAGTTTCTATAACCTGAAGAACTGTAATCAGGCTACATGTGAATTAGGTTATTTAGCATCGAGTCTAATTTACTGATTTAAGAAGTCATCAATCTGCAAATCTGTGAAACTGAGAGACCCATTAAAAAGATATATTGAGGCATAAATTAAATCAGAGTAGAGGAGAACTGATATAGTTAAAAGCTGCCATAAAAAACTGAACAGCAAATGGGAACCTCAAAATACTAGACAAAAAAAAGCATGGCTTCTATTTTTGGGTAATGGCACACTAACATATTAGAGCAATTTACTTGAAAATACCAATTATAAATAAATGGGTAAAAAACTAAGAACTATTTAAAGACAAACAGAATTAAAAATACTAGAAACTGGAAAGATCTTATGGATGGGGGAAAAGCTAAAAGAAACAAGAATCAAAGTCAGTCAGAGAGTGAGATCCTAATCTACAGGTTTTGTCCACAGAAGACATTAATTTTTTTTTAATTTTCTTTTTGTTGGCTTACAAAACAAGAAAAGAGAACTGGGGGATAGTGTATGGCTTAAAAAAAAATCAATAAAAAGTACAAAGTAAACAGAAGGTCCAAAAATTTACACTTATCTCCTCCTCAAACCTTTAGCTAAGTGCTGAAGAACTGAGCATAGGAAATATACCAAAAGCCCAAAGGAAAACACTAGCTCAGACTACAACAGCCACACACAGATCTCAGCTACTGGGAATCATGAAGACGCTAATTAAAGGGGATTCAGTCATAATTTGGGCTTCCTCAAAACTGTTCTAATAAAGCATTTGAGGTTCAGCCATAAGATGGCCAACCAATAAAGGCAACCACTTACCAGAGCAAAACAGAACCACAAATAAATACAAATTTATTGTGACAAAAAAAAAATTTCCACAACCTATCTGTGGTGATATTGTGTTCCCGAAGATATTGTGCACCCTAATAAACTTATCTGGGGTCAGAGAACAGAACAGCCACTAGATACAGAGGCCAGGAAATGGTGGCACACACACCTTTAATCCTAGCATTCCGGAGGCAGAGATCCATTGGGAACTCTGAGTTCAAAGCCACACTGGAAACAGCCAGGCGTGGTAACAAGAGCCTTTAATCCCAGGAAGTGATGGCAGAAAGCAGAAAGGTATATAAGGTGTGAGGACCAGGAACTAGCCTGGTTAAGCTTTTAGGCTTTTGAGCAGCAGTTCGGCTGAGATTCATTTGGATGAGGACTCAAGAGGCTTCCAGTCTGAGGAAACAGGATCAGCTGAGGAATTGGCAAAGTGAGGTGGCTGTGGCCTGTTCTGTCTCTCTGATCTTTCAGCGTTCACCCCAATACCTGGCTCTGGGTTTGTTTTTATTAATAAGACCTTTTAAGATTCATGCTATACCCATCATCGACACTTTCAAAAAAAAAGCATGAAAAAAATGGCTACCTGTGTAGAGAAATGAGAATGTAAACTGAGTGTAGAAAAGAAGTGCCCCACAATGTTAACTGAATAAGCAGAAAGAGACTTTAAAGCAGTTACTATAAATATTCAAATAGCTTTTAAGGAAAAGTGACAAAAGAATGAAGATATTCTTTGCAGAAAGAATTATCTAAAATGGAATTCAGGAATTTAATAGTATGTTATTTGAAAAGAAATCTGTACTGGGTAAGCTTAATAAGGACTAGAATAGCAGGAGAAGTTGTATGCAAAGCTGGACATACATAAAATTAAAGGAGAAAATGCAAAAATTCATGTTTGGTAATACTAACAGGTCCAAAATTCATGCAAGTAGATCAGTTGGAGGATTGACACACCGATAGGATTTTCTCCAACTGAGTGAAAAATGCCAACTTACAAACCTACCAAGTCCAGCAATCTCTATGCAGAAAAATAAACCAACCACACCCATGCCTATGACAATTAAAATGCAAAATAGAAAACTTTAATTCAAGCAGAAAAAAGAAAGCATTACATAAGAGGAAAATGATTCAAGGAAACACCAACTTCTCATGAGAAGCAGTGAGTGCCAGAAGACAATGGAATGGCATCCTGTAAGAACAGGAATGAAAACAACCATTGTCCTCAACTCACAGACCACAAATCCAAACTACTACTAAAGGTTTCAGGCTGAAGAGAAATAAGAGACATTTTTATGACAAAAAAAATACTGAAGTGTATGTGGAATAATACTCTTTTAGATTCTTAGTCTTACATTAACATAGCAAAATATACTAAGTACAAGACTGAGCCAGGCGGTGGTGGTGCACGCCTTTAATCCCAGCACTCAGGAGGCAAAGACAGGCAGATCTCTGTGAGTTCGAAGCCAGCCTGGTCTCCAAAGCGAGTTCCAGGAAAGGTGCAAAGCTACACAGAGAAACCCTGTCTCGAAAAACCAAAAAGACTGCATAGTAACCACCATATTAAAAAGTAAGGACAGCAACTACACTCATACATGGAGGGTAGGAACATAAAAAGTGGTAAAAATCAATTCAGTATCTGCAATTACAGAAAGCGGCAGAGAGATATGGGTCTGCAGAGCTCACTGGCCGGCCACCTCCCAGTTCAGTGAAGAAAGAAAAAAATACTGTAGTCAACCTCTGGCATCCACACCTGCACACATAGGCACATACATGGCACACACACCTGAATACACATGAATATGTACACACACATATACCACACATAAAAAAAATAAAGGAAATGTTGATTGAGGAGTAACTAAAGTTCATCTATAATCTAGAGATGGCTCGATGATTAGGAGTGCTTGCTACTCTTGCAGAATTCAATTCCAAGCACCCACACTGGGTAAGCAGCTCAAAACCATCTATAATTTTCTAACTCTAGGGGATCTGATGCTACTTTCTTACCTTTGCAGACACTCAAACCCATTTGTACGCCCAGAACACACATATGCATAAAAATATATATCTTTTTTCAGACAGGGTCTCTTTATGTAGCCCTGCCTGTCCAGAAACTCTCTATGTAAACCAAGCTGGCCACAAACTCTCAGAGCTCCACATGCCCCTATCTCCCAAGTGCTTGAGATTAAAGCCGTTTGCTACTATGTCTGGCTAAAAATAAATCTTTAAAATCCTTCAGCACTATTGATAGAAGTATAATGGTACTGCCTTTATGGAAAACATTACAAAGATTCCTTAAACAATTAAAATTAGAACTACCAAGGATGGGGAAATAGCCTACTGGCTAAGAATGCTTACTGCACAATCATGAAACCTGAGTTCAAATCCCTAGCAGCTAAGTAAAAAGCCAAGTGTAGTCGCACACACCTGTAACTTCAACACTGCTGAGGAGCTTAGAATTCAGAGATTTCTAGCAGTGGGAGACTGCATCTCAAGGGAATAAGACAGAGAATGACAGAACAGAACAGAAGATATCTTCTTCTGGCCTATGAGTACACACAGGTACATATATCCAAACCTACATGAACATACACTACATGCATATACCACACACACATCCCAAAACCAAATACAGAATTACACTATGATCCAACAAATCTGTCTGGACAGCTGTCCAAAATGAATGAAGTCATAACACCAAAGCAATGAAACCACACTTCCACGTCCACTGTAACATCAGCACAAGAGCCAGGATGTGGAAACAACCTATCTGGATGATGAATCGATATGGAAATGTGATATAGACAGTACAATGTAGTATTATTTAAGTTAGAAAAACATAGGAATCCTGTCGTTTCCAACACTGATGAACCTGGAAGTCACTATGTTAATTAAAACAAGGCAGGAACAGACAATAAATCCTGAATGAATCCTTATTTTAAAGGTAGCCAAATTCACAGAAGCAGCAACTGAAAAGTTGTCAGGCACTTGGGGAGGAGGTATGTTAGAGAGCTATTGTCCAATGACTCCCACTGTCAGTTATGCAAGATGAGACAGTGCTAAAGATCTACTGTATAACAACTGTACCCAATAATACTATACTGCACACTTAAAATTTGTTAACTGGGTAGATCTTGTGTTGTGTGGATTTTTATCATAATAAAAAAAGTACAATTAGGAATTCATAAGTAAGAATACCAGATGTACATAATATTATCCAATGGAAGACAGGAACTGCTGTTTTGAATACACACAACACACACACAGATGCCCATGTCTTTTACCAAGGGTCTTCTTGTTTTTGTACAGTGTTTTTTCATTCTTGTGTCTTCCAAAAAGATCTATTTTTGTTTTCTTTACCTACTGCTACCAGTTGATCTACAAATACACCAGCCTCATAACTATGTATGGAGTCACTTTGTTTTATTCTTTCCCTTAAGATAAAACAAAAAGTATTTTTGTAATTATATTGTGTAAATGGCCATATAAAAAGGGCTGGAAAATGGTAATCACAATGACAATATGAAATGAGCTGCAAACACACCAAGATAGAGCTCTACCTACAGACTCCAATGCAAGGCTCAGAAAAAATGTGTCTGATGAGTTTTGGATGTAATGGTTGGGTCTTCTTCTGTCACCCAAAATAACGTCCATGAACATGAAGAAAGACAACACACTAGTAATGAAATTAAGTAAATAATAAATTAAACAAAAGGCAGCATTCTTCATTCAAATGAAGCAGCTACTATAAATTTCCAAAGATTGCTTCCCCCACAGCCCCCTACAATCACACTTCAATTACTTTTGCTTTTGTATAAGTGATGTCTTTTGCATTTTTAACTCCAAAAGCTGCCAAAATAAGCCCATTTACATGTGACACATGTCAAGGAGCAACCTTATTCTGGTTTTATTGGCTTTGGACCCCACATTCTGTTTTGTTCTATGTGCCATTGTTGTCTTCACATTTGGCAGTAGCTCTAGATCTTTGCTCAACTTGGTTCTTTTGTTGAAATGCAGTCTATACACATTATAAAATTAGCACGAAGCAACAGTCTAGCTTCTACCACAATAAATTTACAGTATGACGAAAGCCTGTGAACTATACCAAGGTGATCAAAAGGTGTGGGGGGGGGGGGGGCGGGACAATCTAGCATCTGACTTTTCTACCTGAAGACATAAAAGGCAAGTAGTGACCAAACTGTATTGACTCAGTAAGGCTACACAACAGATTCAGCAAGACTACATCAATTTTAGAGTAAAGAGCTGAATAACCAGAAATCAGAAAACCCTAGCCGTCTGTCTACTCTATTCAGCTGTCAAAATACTGTCTTTCTTTCGGTCTCTATTATACTTTCCTATTTCCCAATATATCATATCTGCTTTCTAGTACATTTTCAGTTTTATCTAATACAGAAATACCTGTTATCAGTGAGGATGTTCGGTCTCAAATCTCTTTTGTTCTTGTGAAAGTTAAGAGCTTACTATGTTAATGCCACAGACTCATTATAGGTTTGCATAGATGATCATGCAATAGGTCACTATGAAAAAGAATTTATGAGTTGAATCTATGCCCGATAGTGACATATTAAGATATATGAAGAGCAAAGGTTATGACTGTAAGAACTATCACAGTATTAGCTACAGAATCAAGAATAAACTCAATTGTCTTAATTCTCATACTGTAGGTTAATTACCTTACTTTCTTTTTTTTTCATCCTAACCAAAGCAGCAGTATCATTAAGAAAATTCAAAAAAAAAAAAAAAAAAAAAAAAGCCAGGCGGTGGTGGCGCACGCCTTTAATCCCACTCGGGAGGCAGAGCCAGGCGGATCTCAAGTGAGTTCCAGGAAAGGCGCAAAGCTACACAGAGAAACCCTGTCTCGAAAAACCAAAAAAAAAAAAAAAGAAAAAAGAAAATTCCAAGGAACTATTCATATTGGCTTCAAATTATTTTTATATTTATATCTGCTCCTGAGAGATTATTAATGTTCTGAAAAATCTCAGCTCTTAAAAAAATTAATCATATAGTTAGTACCTTATTTTAAAGGGTATATATCTGCTATCAAGTATCAACCTAAAACAGCTGTTTCTTCCTCAGATCACTTCCAGGGAAGAGAAAAGACACTACAGCTATTTTTCAGAAAGTCAAACTTCTACTTTTCAGCCAATTCTTACAGACTCCTTTCCATCTGTTCCCTGACATTTCTGTCAGGTTCTACACTTGTCAGGAGCCTTCTTTAGATTCAGAATCTACGGTGAAAACAAATGGAATTTTTAAAAAAAATCAGTTTATTCATTGTTAAACCAAACAACATTAAAGAATGAAAAGCTATCATGAATAATGTCAGAAGTCTCCAAATCAAGCACAAAGACTATGTTAGAAACAAAATCAGTAATCTAGACTGAACCAGAAGTTAATATATTAGAATTCTTTGCTAATTTGTTGCATTAAAAATTCATTCTAGCCGGGCGGTGGTGGTGCACGCCTTTAATCCCAGCACTCAGGAGGCAGAGCCAGGCAGATCTCTGTGAGTTCGAGGCCAGCCTGGGCTACCAAGTGAGTTCCAGGAGAGGCACAAAGCTACACAGAGAAACCCTATCTCGAAAAACCAAAACAAAAAATAAAAATAAAAAAATAAATTCATTCTATCAAAGACTGAGCCTCAGTGATGGCAGCTGAAGAGAGGAAAGCAGCAGTAGCAGAGCCGGGGTGAAGACTGAGTCTTAAGGTATTATACAGATGGCAGGTTAGGGTTTTTTCATCTGGTGATTTCCTGTGCCTGGGAGAGGTAGATAGCATTCTAACAGGACTGTTTTCTTTCTCTTTTGTGAAGGGTGGGGTTGGGGGAGAAGGTTGGACAAGGTCTCACTATGTAGACCAGGCTGTCCTGGAACTCAATTTATATACACCAGGCTGGCCTTGAACTCATAGAGATCTGCCTCTGCTCCCAGGTGCTGGGATTAAAGTCATGTGCCATTGCACCAGGCTCAGGCTTGACAGTGATGAAATACCAGCAAAGGATCAAAATTGGCAGGCTTCAAAGTCAATGATGACTTCTGCTTGAACTGAACATAAAATTCTTCATCATATCAAACAACAGATTCTGGGTCCTGAAATGACATGCTAAAACTGAGTAATAAATCTCTTCAAGGAGTTGACTCCCCAAAGACCAGAATGGCCATTACCTGAGATCAGCCTTCCTCTGGTTTTACTTTCAAATGAAAAGGTTATGACATAAGACCAAGTGGCTATCACCACAGCAAAGGCAATCTAGAGAATTCCTTAATGTGGAAACCTCAAGAACAGAAAGTAACTAACAGAGATGATCTCAGAGAAGAGTGGCAAGGATGTGAGGCATCCCCACTGCAGTATGGGTAGATAGAGTATGATGATAATTTCAGTTTGGGACATACCTAAAAGTGCCTTTGAAACAAGAAAGAAGACTTCTTCTGTAGACTCTGCAAGCACAAGGTCAAAAAAGAGGGAGAAGTATGGAAGGTACTAACATGACCATAAGATGGTCAAAGAAACTCTGTCCCTCTTATAGCCTCATATCATTACAGTTTTCAAAAAACCCAGATGGCCACACTAGAGATCAAAGGTTGGGTGGAAGGGCAGAGTCAGAGTCAGAACTACTCATTTTGTCCAAAAACAAGAAGGCTTGTTGAAACAATGAGAACTTCTCTGTGTGATGAAAAGTGCAAACATATTCATAGGGGAAATCTTTTGATAAAGAAAGGATGTCTGGGAGAGATGGCTCAGAGGTTAAGAGCACTGGCTGGTCTTCCAAAGGTCCTGAGTTCAATTCCCAGCAACCACATGGTGGCTCACACCATCTGTAATGAGATCTGGTGCCCTCCTCTGGCCTGAAGGCATACATGCAGGCAGAACACTGCATACATAATAAATAAATAATTCTTTAAAAAAAAAAAAAAAGAAAGAAAGGATGTCTGGACTCAGACTTGAAAATAAAGGGAGATAGGAACACAGCTGGATCCTGACTATAAAGAAGTATCAGAAGAATCAACCCACCTCTGTCTAGGCAGCAGAAACAACAGCTTACTCAAAATGAATATGTCAACAGTTCCTCAGGCAAAGGGAGGAACAGAAGGATGTATGATTTTCTTGAAATAACAGATGTGATAGATTTAAGGGGAAAAAATTGCTTTAAATTTTTATACTGTTCATTTTGGACTAAGTGGGCTAGGATCTGTGAGATTCTCTTTAGTGTTTACAGGATAAAGGTAAGATCTAAAGGAAGACTGAATCTTTTAAGGGGAACCTGCTCCAGCATGAAACCTCATTAAAGTTCCTCAACTGAATGAAAGCTGCCGTAGTAGAGTGTTTAGTTGTAAATATAAAGCTTCCATTCTAGAGACAAACCTATGACATCTCCTCAGCATCGGGTTCCTCTCTTCCAGAAGTGGGTGTGGGAGACCCTTTGTCAGCACTTGCTGTTACACTGATCCACCTTCTCCACGCTGGTAGCTCTTTGACAGACACTGTCATATACTTAATGCAGTGTGGGTTAACAACTACACGTCATTTCTGGTTCTCCACAGATACTGACTGAGCTGTTAAAAAGTAAATAAAGCCCTCTTTCAGCTCTGTAGTCCTGACATGTGGAGAGGCTGCTTGCAACCATGTCTGTTAAGGCTGTGACTGCTAAAGCGACCTACACAAGAACGCATACTACTTAATATGTTCTTGGTTTTAAATAATTAGTTCCTTGTGAATGTGAAAAGTGCAGAATTTATTCCATAAACCTTTTCTGTATGCTTCATCTATGTATTTGTTCAGTCATTTGCAAACATTGGGAAACAAACAAAGCTTTATTTACACAATAGGTGGTAATGAATTCTTGATTAAATCATCACTTACAGACCTGAATACGGGTATACTTGCTCAAGTTTAGGACACTAGATGTAAAAGACACCCATCAATGCAACCCCAAAAATCCTACTAATTAAAACAAAATTAAACAAGTACATTAAAATCTAGGTCTTTATGACAGGGTGGTACTGAAAGCTTGAAAGTCTGTCAAATACTGGTTCTGCATGCTAGGACACAGGATGTTAAGGGATGAATCTTTCCCACGGGGAGAAAGAAATATAAAACATGGCTCTTTTTGTTTGTTTTTGCATGCCTGTAATCCCAGCAAATAGTATGAGGGACACCATGGGCCATACAGAGTGACTAGAGGGATGGAGGAGGGTACCAGGACCTACCACCCTACAGAAATGAAAACTAATATTCTTACAAAAACATGCACAAAAATATTCATAACCATTGTAATGATTATTTTTCCAATAAATACAAAAAACACAAATGTATTGCATGTGTGTATATCCATATAATACAATGCTAATGACCAAATAACAAGATGAACTAGTAACACATACACTATAATATAATACCATTGAATCAACCCTGAGAGGTAATATGCCTAGAGAGAGACAACGTTCACACTATTATTATTACATTTAATGCAATTTCCAAAAAGAGAAGATCACAGCATCAGAGAACAGACCAGTACATTTGTTTAGGACAAGAACTATAGACATCTTGAGTGTGGTAAGTAAGAGTAACACAGACATTAAGATGTTGTAAGATAAAAGGAAACCAGTTTTCCTGTATGTTAATGCTAAAATCAAAACAAAAATAACTTCATGAGACAATCCAGAAGTGTTACAAAATACATTTTCTTCAATGAAAAAAATTTTAAATATAATAAAACAAGTATCAACCAAAACTCTACCAAACAGCTTTGAAGTAAAAATTAATAAGCTAACTTAACAGGCACATGAAAATGCAAACACCTAGAATAGGCAAAGTAATTTTTAAAGAGAAATTTTTAAGAAAAATTGAACACAATCTAATTTCAAGATATAAACTTGGAATAAGTGAAACATAGTCAAACAGGAAAAATTTAAGAGACAAGGAACAAAAAACACAGAACAAAAGTGATCAAATGATTTTCAACTAAATCAAGGACAGTTGTAAACAGCACTGGAGCAAATGGACACTTTTTTTTTAATTGTGCTGGGTCTTGAACTCAGGATCTTACACATGCTAGGCAAGTGCTCTACCGTTGACCTATATTCCCAGTCATGCTACTCAATATTTTACATGTGACTTCTTAAGATTTTCAACTTTTCAAGTATTTCAAGTTTTGAACCAAATGGAAAATCTAAAACTATAAAATTTCTCAATGCAGTAAAACTGATCTTTTTTAAGTAGACAAAAAATGTTTTTGGAAAGGACTGAAGATGCTTTAGTAACAAAAATGAATACTTAATAACATTATTTCAACAAAAACTGTTAGGATAATGAAAACGCAAGACAAAGACTAGAAGAATAACTGACAAGGGATTTATAGCCAATATTACAAAAGCCTTAAAGTAAAAGGCTGACAAATCAGTTTCAAAGTAGACACACACAAAAAAACAAAGATGTGGATGAATAATGAGTACAGGAAAAGGTGGTCAACATCATCAATCTCCAGAGAAATGTGATTAAAGCCACAATGAGGTGTGAACATACTGAGAGGGTGTTTGGAGACTGGTAATGCCAAGTGACACCAGACACTTTTTATAGCAGTACAGAATTATGTGGGAAGGTAGTTTTCCATTTTCTGACAATATTAGCTAGATGCTTGTACTGTAACCCAACAATTTTAGTCCTAGGTATTCACTCAAGAAAAAAAAAACAATAAATTTCAAAACACTAAAAATGCTTATACAGAAACTGTACACCAGTTTACTCATAATAAGAAAAAAACTGTAAGAAATACGAAGTACATCAAGAAATAAATGAATAAACATGCAGATATAGAAAACTGTGATTCAGACACATGCAAAAAGCTGGATGACTCTCTATGATCATTAAGCCAAAGAAGCCAGAAACAAGACTATCCTGTACAACTCCATTATCATGAAATCTAGGAGATGCTAAACCAATTTCCAGTGATAGAAATCAGATGAGCGGCTTCAAGAGAGATTTGTTAAGAAAAACTGACTGAAAAGGGTATATATAAGGAAGCTTTAGGGAAGAATGGATGCAGTCTTGATTAGAGTATAATACAAGCATGCATACATTTCTGAAAACAGGTCTCAAAACACTGAACAATACACTTTAAGTGTATATTTTATCAAGTATATGAAAACTATAAATATTTACAAAGACAAAACATAGTACTTTATTAATTACATACAGGAAAATGCAAACATACAATGAAACTATTATAATCAAATACTGGATGAGTCCCAAATGAAATGAAATTCAGCAAACAAAGCAAAGTTGAATACATATTTTATTTTCTCTTGTTCCACTAAACTGTATTCAAATGGCTCTTCTTATAACTTTATCAATTAAGGAATGTTGTGGTTTAAACATACATTGCCGCCCAAAGACTTGGGTGTGTGAACACTTTGTTCCTGATGAAAGTGGGCCTTTAAGTAGAAGTTAGCTGAAGGAAGTGAGTCACTAAAGGCAGGCTTTGCGGATTCTCAGCTCAGACTCACTTCCTGTCCATGTTTTGCTTCCTGGCTTCCTGAATGTAGGATAACCTACAGACTCACTATGACCAACATGTCTGCCCCACAGGAGTGAACTATACTTTCTCAAATTGGAAGTCAAACCTCTCTTCTTCTTTAAGTTACTACTTGTTAGGTATTTGGTCACAACAATGAGAAAAGTCACCAATACAGGGATGCATGGAAAATCTGATCAGAAAAAGTTGGCAAAGGTCCTATTAGTTAGTAGATGACTTCTAACAGCAGGTAGATGGATGTCTACAAGGATTCAGTGATGGGACACTTGGGCCTTTCTAAACAACCTTTTCCTAATGAAACTCTTCATTTCTTGTTCTTAAGAGAAATAACAGCGCTCTTCCAGAGCAGAGGCTGACACACTACCTAGCCCTGTAGGTGAACCCTACTACTTACGCTCACTACTAAGATTTTGGGTCAATAAAGCTATATACATTTGGCACATTCCTTGTTCACATTACAGTGACTGGCAGGGATCAACGGTTGTAATACCCACTCACAAGTATCATTCTGGTCCTGTACGCCCTTTCCCTCAAAATAGCTTTCCTCTTATATTCCAAAGGAACAACAGAGAAACCTATATTCTCCCTCAAATGACAGCATAAAAAAATCTGGATAGTCTTTCCACTTGTCCTTTTTCTCCATCCCTTTTTCTTAACCATTCTTCCTATGAAACCATTTTCAGTAGCTCAAATCCTAAACATGTTCCAATAGACACTATAGTTGATAAGTAACCTTAAAAATTCAAAAAAAAGTTCAAAATTGAATTTATCACTCCACCTAAGATTATGACAAGAACATTAGCATCTATGACACTGACATTGTATTCCCATTAATGCAGGTTAAGGTTTCATTAAATATTCTTCATACTGGTGATACTTTTTTACAGAGAACTTTACTTTTAAAATTATGTATATGCATTACAAGAATTGAAAGGTGGTAATTATCTTTCTTATCCCTTATTCTAGACTATAATTCCATCCCATTATGTTGCTTGATATAAGACCTCCAGTTTGAGAATTATTTTGCTGACTGCAATAAAACAGGTTCGATAGTCTTAAGTTGCAAGGGTGGATAGTTAAGACATCTGAAAAGAGAAAATGGGAGGTGGCAAAAAGGGCATCATCTCAACAAGTAAGTTGGACAAGAACTAAGAAAGGCACCTGATATCGACCTCTAGCCTCCACGCAGGTACGCACCCATGTGCACATACATTAATAATTGCTTTTTAAAAAAGGTCTAAAAATTATGCAGGAGATTGGCTGAAACAAACATCCCTAAATATAATTTAGTGAAAAGGCGGAGACTTATAAATCAGACAGGATTAAGTTGAATTTGGTTCTGTTCCTTTCTAGCAAATATAATTTTAACAAATATGATTTTATATGAACATTATGTAAATTATAAATGTTCAAAGGCATATTATATAAGCTGAATGAGCCACACACTATTCCCTTTACTCACCCTTATGTTTCAAGTTATTCTGTGTTCTCTCCTTGACCAACTCTCCCACAGCAGAAGTGTGAGCTTCCTGACCACAGCACAAGGTTTAATACAGACTGCTCAGTCAGATATATACTACAGTGCAGTCAGGCAGAAATTCTAGGTGCTTTTTTTCTCTCAGTGTTCCTGTCAGGAGACCAATGTGGCTGCACAAGCTCTGAAACCTTTCAATCAAGTCACTGTGGCACTTTAATCTTTCCTTTCACTCTCTTGTGTCTCACTTTCCATATGGTTCCAAGCCTGCAATCAAGACCAGTCAAAAAAGCCTTCTCTGGTTAGTTCCCTGACTGCCCTTCTTGTATAAGTCAGACTCGAAACACATTCTCCACAGTGCTTGTCTTTCTTAAAGTATAGCATAAATGAGTGCATATGAAAGAAAATTTCAGAATCTTACAGATTTGTTTTCAGTTTACCAATATCTCACTTAGAACTAATGTAATATCAAGGATTATAGCTTCTTGTCCTTAAACAATGGTTCCGTGAAAGCATAAAACATTGAATTCAGCTCTTAGGAAACAACATTCTTTATTAATCTATTGGTTTCATTTAAATAAATTCAATTAAGAGATTTGAGAATACCTTTAATCCTAGCATTTAGGGGGCAGAGGCAAGTATATCTCTGTGTGTGAAAAGCCAGCCTGGTCTACATAGTGAGTTCCAGGTCAGGCAGAGCTACATAGTGACCCTGTCTCCAAAAAAAACAGAAGAGAGAGATTTGAGAACAAAAAACAATTGACTCTTAGAAACAAAACAACTCACATTGTTGGAACAGAAATATGGATATATATGTTGGAGTACCAGTGATGAATAACCACAGATATCAATCAATATTTGTCAAGGAGAACTGAATTGATTGATATAGTTGGTGAACAACATTCCATGTCCACTAGAATAAATAAAAGCATCTAGATAAGGATCTGGCACAAATTTGGTACTCAATAAATAGTTAGGGAACCAAACTAAAGTAAAAAAAACTAAAGGGAACCAAACCAGATACTTACATGACCTCTGAAAGAACCAATCGATTTTACTCAAATAATCTCCTTAAAGTGTAAAGTAAGAATATTTTACTTAACATTATTTCATATAATTCTAGCTAACCTTTTCATGTGGTAACCCAAACCAAAAAGTTTTATGGATTCAACATGTGAAATGTAATGCCTTGTATATATTGACAGAAAAGCCTCAATACTCTCAAACAGATGAGAGCCCACCTAGCTCCTCATTCTAGTCCCCTCTGTGCAAGCCAGAAAGAGCAATCTGTTGTCTACTCACTTAAGAAATCCCACTGAATTAGGATATTATTTCCTTCTACCAACCATGTTGTCTGACAAGATCTAAAAGAGTGGTTCTCAACCTTCCTAATGCTGCAATCCTTTCATACAGTTCCTCATGTTGTAGTGACCCCAACCATAACATTATTTCGCTGTTACTTCATAACTGTCATTTTGCTGATATGAACTGTAATGTAAATATCTGATATGCAACCCCAAAGGGGTTGCAACCCACAGTTTGAGAACCACTGATCTAAGAACTATCAATCACTAAGATTACTAAAGAATAAAAAATCCCTAAGTATTCAACATCACAGTCCCCATCAATGCAAGTCAAAAATCACAAAATGATCATAGTTTATTCAATATAAGCTCCTATCTACTAGGTTTCCACCATGACAAAAGTCAGTCATGGCAAAGAACAAGCTTTATATCCTTGTTTCAGTCTGGTAGGAAGGAGCCTGTTTTTATATTAGGATTCTGTCAGTGGTTCTCAACTTTCCTAATGCTGTGACCCTTTAATACAGTTCTTTGTGTGGTGACCCCAACCATGAAATTATTTTGTTACTACTTCATAACTGTAATTTTGTTAGTCATGAATTGTAATGTAAATATGTATTTTCTGATGGTCTTTGGAGGCCGCAACCCACAGGTGGAAAACCACTGCTCTAAAGGAAGTAGTTCCCCCTAACTGGGGAAGTCGGAACCCTTATTTGGGACAATGTTTCTCAGTGTAACAGTCCTTATTGTCCTGGAACTCACTTTGTGGACCAGGCTGGCCTTGAACTCACAGAGATCCGCCTACCTCTGCCTCGGAAGAGCTGGAATTAAAGGCCTGCGCCACCACTGCCTGGCGGAACCCTTATTTGGAAGCTAAGCTACTGCTGAAGGCCTACTTCCAGTCTCATTCATCTACCTCCTTCTGGACCTCAGCAGCTTACCTACCTAAGTCTTCCTGTTTCAACAGAACAACGTAGCTCAGCCTGGCCCTCAAAGACAGTACTATCAAGGGCCTTCCTACTTCTTGGTTGCAAGCACTCTACTGGCACATATTCTGCCCCAGTAGTTAACAAAACGTTCTTACACCTTTCCTTACAAAAAATTGTAATTTTTCTTCTTAGATTTTTTAGTATATTGTTTGGTTATATATGATACAACAAAGAAAATTTTCCAACTCAAAATATTTTTTATTTCATTGAAATTGAAAGAGGTATAAACATGAAATTAACATACACTGACTCTACAACCTACAGGTAATGTGTTACCCCTCCATTTACTTCCTACCCTTGGTTTCAAATGTAGGTTTGTTGCTCCCTTCATTTACAACGAACTATACCACCCTCAGCTTCTTACCCACTTACTCATCTTCTTCCCTACTAACAAACGCAAGCTTAGTATTGTTCCACCTACATACAGTCCCCAAGTCTTCCACCTGAAATAACATGCTTACCTAATTGCTCATGTAGAAAAATAAACCACTTAAACAAAGTATTTCTTAATTGAACAAATTTTCCATGTGATATAATACATGTAGCTGCTTGTATCAGTTTTAGCTTTGGGGAGGACATAATGGTTCTTCATAGTTTTATCTACTGTAAGCAGCCTGAACATCTGAAGAAATTAAACTATACTAGGAAAACAAGCAACAAGTTAAAAGACAAGAGGAAACCCTCTCAGTGTTTCAACGTATTTTCCATAGGGAAAATAAAGTATCCTTTTAAAAAGGTATTCTTACCAATAATGTCGAACTGAACTACAAACCTGAAAAACACTGAATTCTCTAGAAGAGGACCACGATGAACACAACACATTTGACTCAGTTAACAGCAGGTTCCCATCTCCTAAACATATCAGCTAAAGTACTCATTAAATACTGTGCATAGGTCCTAGATTTTCTAGAGCAATACCTCTCTTAGACACCCTTTTTGTATGATGTTGTCAAATGGACACTTAAATAAGATTGGATTTTTTTTGTATGTTGCAGAGCTTTGTAATGAAAAAAAGTATAATCTCTTTGTCTAAATAAAGTAATTAAATACTAAGTTGTTGTTCAAAACACATTGGCCAATCCATTTATGTTGCAAGAGGAAGTGAGCAAATACCAGCACTGTAGAGGCTGTGAGGGCTGTCAGTGTTCCTCTCAGAAGCTGGGATGGTCAGCAGTGGCTTATTCCTTCTTAGATGGACTGTCAAAACTCAATTCCTAACAGGCTATCAACAACTTGACGTTTTGGTAGGTACCTAAATTTAAAGGTCAGCCTTTAATCCCAATACTCAAGAGGCAGAGGCCAAGTGGATCTCGGAGTTCGAGGCCAGTCTGGTCTACAAAGTGAGTTCTAGGACAGCCAGGGCTACAACAAAGAAACCCTGTCTCCAAAAAAAAAAAAAAAAAAAAATTAATTAGCTAATTAATTAAAAATAGCTGGGCAGTAATGGTGTACGCCTTTAATGCCAGCACTCGGGAGGCAGAGCCAGACCCAGGATAGGCACCAAAATAACACAGAGAAACCCTGTCTCGAAGAAACCAAAAAAAAAAAAAAAAAAAAAAGAAAGAAAGAAAGAGGAAGAAAGAAAAAGAAAGTAAAACAGTTTTGTCTTGACTTCCTTATCAAAGGAACATTAAAATGAATGACTTTTTTTCAGTTTAATTCTCCACTAAGCCTCAATCAGCACAGACTCCAAACACATTGAAGGTTTTCTTCCTCACAGCTACAGAGAAGGACCAAAAGGTGTGTTAAACATCAAAAGTAATGCCTATTTATTGCTGCTTCAATCTCTCTTGGGTTTTGCTTTGTTTTTCTACTGATTATTTTTTTATTGGCCCTCTAAGATTTTGCACTACAATGCCAAATTTAACAATACTATCTCAATTCTTCAGTAAGGGATCTTGCATTTGTTAGAACTTTGAGATATACAATCTCTCATCTCAAGTAAAACTGGTAATGAAGATTGTTTTGAAATATTTAGCTCCAAGTGCATAATCTTATATATCTCAGTCACCAAGATTTTAGTTAAAATGTCTATTTGCAAAAGCTGTTTACTATACACGGCTAATCTATGACAAAAATAATCAGGAACAACTCTTGGAGCCAAGCGGCGATGCAAAGGCCCTTGGAAATAACCTCCAACATATGTGCGACCCGTGTTTCTACACTGTCTTGGGCACCTGGTGAATTTTTCTTTAAGTCTGACACTCTCAACCAAGTGGATTCTTATAACCAACCAAAGAGAAAATGAAGTTTACTTCCATCAACTATGCTGAGTAGTGTGACTGACTAGTGTGACTGAGGAAAGACAGGATTAAGCTTATTTACTTTGTAATGAAACCTAGTATAGACAACACTCGAAGTAGTAAGGTAAGGTCATCAGTACTGACCTCACCAGGTCATCCAGGGTTCTAAACCATATCAGCAAAACAAATACTAACCATCAGGGTCTACCTCAGAAACCTAAGTGGTTTTCTCCTTATATTTCTGTGTTCATGTTCCCATGTGGGACAAAGAGAATAATCCAGGTATTGCAGAATCTTTTAATAATTACACAGAATCCACTTTAAAATGTACCTGATCCATAAAGAAGTCTAAGGAAATTCCATTAAACTGATGGATCAGAATACCTCTAAAGACCAGTGGTATAATCAATCATGTCAGCTAAAGTCAAGAATGGAGTTAAGCATACTCATCTTAGTTATATTGAGTCTATTTTAGAGGTAACAGCCTGGAACAAAATAAATAATGAACCAGTCAGTCCTTGACAAAGTTCCATACATGTTACCCAGCTCACAATCATCTGAAAACAAAATCATCTGGTGGATCCTTAATACAGAGTTGTCTCTATAAGTACCCTTCCAGTGCAAGTCACTGTGCTTCTGCTAAGGGAGTAAGGTAATGTCTGGCCTCCTGGGAGTCAGTGCCAGGCACACTGTAAAGAAAGTACTGTTAACAATCTCTGTACTCCACATGAGGAACAGAAACAGACGGGGCTCAGGGAGGACTTTTAAACATGGCTTCCAGAACAAATACCTTGGGGTTACCAGTTAAGATTAAGTAATGGAGTCTTAGTCCTCATTTTTTTTTTAAAGAGACTACCTAAGAGAAGAAAGCCCAACTTGTCCTGTTTGTTCATCCACAACCAGGTCAGGCTGACTGAGCGATGGCTACAGGAATGGGGAAGAGCAAGAGATCTGGAGGTGTCAACAGGTGTTTGTGTAGGAGGGACACAAACGGGACCTGGTCCCCGTAGACTTTAAAGTTAAGATAGACTGATACCTACAAGGAACAAGCAACACTGGATATACCAAATGAACAAAAGAGGAAAGGCTAGGGAGAAAAGTGTAGGAAGAAGGGGGAAAGAATATGGGGATGATGGAGAAAAGAGGTCAAACTCAGGTTTTTGAAGGTGGTCTGATACTTACTGAGCCTTTTCTGATTATTAACCAGGGAGCAACTGAGAAATAACACACTCTGGGAATAACTACATCCAAGTGACCAAACCACTAACCACTAATAAGGAAGAAGTGAGGCCAGAATCTGAGGGTAAAATGGCTTGTTGATCTTGTTACTATAATCTGACTCTATGATCATTCCAAAATTCAATCCTAGAGTCTTAATGACAGTAGAGATTTTGGAAGGTCTACTGAACAAAATGCTGAGTGGTTTTGTAATTAAAGGAGTACCATCATCATCATAATGCAAAGAGACCTACAAACTAAACACGTGACACAAGTAGTTTCAAAGGTTATGATGGTGGATGGAATTGGCTAGCAGAACTAGGAAAAAACTATAAGCTAGCAAATTTCAAGAGTGAAAGATCCAGTGTAACAAATATGCCAGAAATGGGCAGAGACAACAGCCTGTGCCAAGTGATCTTTATTAAAACAGGGCAAAAGTGATAATTTCAGCAGGAGCCCTAGTGAGAAACATAGCAATGTCCTCTGCATCAGAAATAGTGAGTGCTTCACAATGCCAACATCTTATACCTATCTGTTCTTTTAAAAGGATGATAGCAGGAATCAAATTATTATTGCACTGTTTCACAAGGGACATTTAAAACAGCAACTTTATTTTTTAAGTGTCAGTATCAAACATGTAAACCACATACTTTATTACTATTGATACACATAATTTATAAGTTTAGATGTCAACTTTAAAATGTACAAATTCCTTCAGACAAAGTATGAAAAACTTCTCTCTAATCCTGCTATGAATTCAGGAGCTAATATGTCTTTCCATTTTTGTCCTGAGTTGGTGCAAGGTCTTTAGGATGTCAGAGCTCTTCATAAATCTGTTATGAGATGCCAAGCTTTCTGGGAGGGGCATCACCCCGGGCAAAGGTATCAAGGCATTCACAGAAGCTGGAACAGTGGGCTCTAGGATTCCTGAGGGAAATCGGGTACTGGGTCACAGTATCTTCTACAGGAATGTTTTATAATGTCTGTCTTGCTTTCTTCCTCCTGGGCATCTGGGATTAAGTTATAGCCCTTTTTTTCTTTTCTTCTATCAAAGTGCTTAGAAAGCCTAATCCTGCTTAAGTCCCAAGACCAGATGAAGTAAGTCATGTCTGGGGTGGAATGGCCATAGACAAGTCACTTATATCCCTTGTTTTCTAAGAAACTAAGTTGTCATATTTATGTACAATGTTTTTGTTTTTGTATTCCTTGTCCTTTGGATTTCTAGAGTTTCTTTGATTGATGATATGGGACCTATTTTTTTTTCCTTTTCTACCATATTTCTACAATTTAACAATTTTATTGATCTATAAAGAAGAAAATTCAGCTTTCACTGATTTGGACTACAGTGCTTCTGCTTCGAATTTATGATTTTTCTTTTATTTTTAAATTTATTTTGCCTTCCTTTTTTCAATTTCTTTTTTTATTTTTTTTTTATTTTTTTTTTGAGACAGGGTTTCTCTGTGTAGTGTTCAATTTCTTGACATGGAAATAAGATTATTGCTTTGAGGTATTTTTATAATTCCATTATCAGCACTAACTATTATCAGCACTTTCCTTTTAGATCTTGAATATGCTGTGGAATTTTTCATGTTATATCATTTCAAAATATCTTTTAATTTCCCATTAGCCTTCATCTTTGACCAAATAGTTTTAGAAGTCTGCTGTTGAATCTACAAATACTTAAGGAATTTTCCTATTGCCTTTCATTCCTAATTCCTAGTTTATTTCTATTATGACCTAATATAAAACATTTTGTATAAAGTTCAATTACTTTATATTCGTTAAGGCTTATACTGAAAGCAAATTTACGGTTTGTCAAAATGTTCCATGTGTACTTACAATGTAGAGTCTGCAAATGTTAAGTAGATCCAGCTGGGTGACAGTGTTGCCCATGAGTTCTATACACCTGATAGTCTGTCTCTTGGTTCTACCTGTCCCTAAGGAAAGTGTTGGGATCTGTAACCCAACTTAATTCTTTATTTCTCCGTTAGGTGCTCTCAAATTTTGCTTTGTATGTTTTTACATTGTGTTATCTGGCAATATTCCTCTGCACCTTGAGTATTTCAAGTCTACTTTGCTATTATTAATAGCCACTGTAGTTTTTCTTTCCATTAATGTGTCACATTGTAAGTTTTTTTTATTTTTTCACTTTTAGCCTCCTGATGTTACAATATTAGAAATATGCTTCTAGTCGGGCGGTGGTGGCTCACGCCTTTAATCCCAGCACTCGGGAGGCAGAGCCAGGCGGATCTCTGTGAGTTCGAGGCCAGCCTGGGCTACCAAGTGAGTTCCAGGAAAAGGCGCAAAGCTACACAGAGAAACCCTGTCTCGAAAAACCAAAAAAAAAAAAAGAAATATGCTTCTAATAAATAGCAAATAGTAGGGATACCTGTGATACACTCTAAAAACTCTTAGTAGTTGTGTTTATGTCATCTAACACTTTACTTACTGCTGCCTAAGAATGTATACTTCCCATTTTATTCTTCCTTTGGTTTCCTTGTTTCCCCTATCCTGCCTTCTTTCAGGTTGAGCATTTCATCTTTAACCACTGTTGCCCTAACACCACTGCTTCTTTTTTTTAAATATTGGCTCTATAGATTATAAAATATACAACTTTTCATAATCTACTTAGAATCAGTATTTTACCATGTCAAATGGACCATATATGTTAAATGTAATAGTGTATCCATTCACAATTTTTTCTTTTTACTGTTAAACCTATTTTAAAGAACTCATAAAAGAAAATGGTCTATGACAGTGTTCATCTTCCCTTATTCCTAACATCCAAATCTCCTTTGTATATCATTTTCCCTTCTGGCTAAGCAATTTACTTAGCTCTCTTTTAGAGTAGATCCGCTGACCAATGAATACTGTTCTCCATCTGATCTTTACATCACCTTCTAAAAATCATTACCCCTGTTCATGTATAAAAACCATTTTTCTGGTTGTACATAGTGTTTTCTTTGAATATTCTAAAATTATCTTTTGTGTCTCTCTTCTCATTTCCATGGATTCTGATGTGAAAGTTAAGGTAATTGGGGGAAGAGGGTATCACTTTTCTCTATTTCCTACTTCTTTTTTTCCTTGTGTGCTAGTTCCAGATATATGAAGACATGGAATGGATTTCTTCAGAGTTGTTCTACTTTGGGTTTTCTAAATCTGTATCTTTATATTTTTTTCCTAAATTTGTGAGGTTGTCAGCTACCAATGCTCCAAGTATTTTCTCACTATGCATTCGTTCTCAAAATGTCCAATGTTTTATATTCCCATAGCTCCTTGAAGTTCTGTTCAATTTTAACAACATATATTCTCTACCATCCAAATAGAAATTTTTCTGATTTATCTTCAAGCTCTTCACATTCTGCTGGTGAGTTGTCCACTCAGTATTTTTCAGTTCTGATATCCCCCGTACCTTCCTTTCTTGTCTCTTTCTCTACACAGACCTTTCCATTCATTTCCAGAACATTTACAACTGCTTGTCAGAACTGCATATAACAGCCACTGCAAAGTCCATGTTCACTGTCTGCATCATGATGATAATCAGTGAGGTGAGAGCACAGGTTTTCCAAGTTTCTACGCACATGTGCTCTCAGTAGTGTCTAATTTCTGCACTACCCTATTCTCACTTCTCCAGCCTGAATGCTGGTGCTTCCATGCCCTACTTGGTTACATCTGACACAGTATCTGTCTTAAGATCAAGTAGACGAAGGGATGAGAGGAAGGAAAACAATGGTTATCTGTCAACTGCAGAGCAAGTTTCGTCCCATCCCTCACATTCTAGCTGCCACTGTAGCTGCTGCTGACAATGCGTAAGAGAAAGTGCGGAGGGGCAGAACTCTGAGCTTAGGAGTTAGCTCTGTGGCTTCTTGACCACAACTAGCAGGCTTCTTTTGGAGCTTTCTGTCTAGTTTCAGATTGTGTTAAATTCATGACCAGGGATACTAGAAGGAAAAAAAATTGTAAACTCACAGACAGTCCAATGGTCTTTGAATTCTAGTTTTCTTTCCCAATCCAATTTATTTATTCTGTAGTCCTCAGACAGCTGTTTCATCCATTTTGTCCTAGTTTTATAGATGCATTTAGTGTGAAACAAAAGAAGTATGTGTGTCTAATAATTACTTAGAATACAGTTAGCCTCTAACTTCTTCTCAGTAACTCAATTCTCATTGGCACATGGACTCTTCAAATATTCTTACCAATAGATGTTAGTAACATAACACTAAAAAGTAGCCAGGCAATGGTGGCACACACCTTTAATCCCAGCACTCAGGAGGCAGAGGCAGGCGGATCTCTGTGAGTTTGAGGCCAGCCTAATCTACAGAGTGAGTTCCAGGGCAGCCAGGGCTACACTGAGAAACCCTGTGAGGGGGAAAAAAAAGTAGTCTCCAGTCCTTTGTTTCACCAAGGGCCCAGGATCACATGTAGCAAACAGAAAGACAGGTACCAACCCAACTATCAACAAAAATGAGCTCATTTTGCTTAAGAAGCTTGTATGATTACAGACTATTACTCCAAAGGCCTCAACATTATATAAGGCACTACCAGCAAAGGTTCCGTTTTCACTCTTCAGCTTTCCTAAAAATTACAGTGATACCAGGATGGTACAATAGTGTGTATTTATCTTTACAGGTAACTAAGGAATACCATTCAATAAAAGGTCAACACTGGGTGTGGTGACACACGCCTTTGATCCCAGCACTTGTGAGGCAGAGGCAGGCAGATCTCTGTGAGTTCGAGGCCAGCCTGGTCTACAGAGCAAGTTCCAGGACAGCCAGAGCTGTTACACAAAGAAACGCTGTTTTGAAAAAAAACAAAAGCAACAACATAATGTCAAACAACTATGACTAGTAGACTCAAATTAAAATCATTAAGGACTGGGGCTAGAAAGTTAGCTCAGTGGTTAAGAACACTAGCTGCTCTTGCAGAGTACCAAGATCCAGTTCCCAGTATCCACATGGTGGCTAACAAGCATTTTATTTAACTCCAGTTCCAGGAAATTCAATGCTCTTTTCTGAACTCTGCAGGCACCAGGTTTGCATGCACCTACGGCATATACATACAGGCAGGCAAAAGACTTATATATAAAATAAACAGATCTAAAAATTTTTTTGATTATTTAATGACATGGTTTATTTCAAAAGATTGGTCCTGGGTCTATTTCAAACTTTGACTTTGGAAATAAATGTTTTAAAATTTAGTGCTAACAACAAAAACAAAATCAAAAGCAGAAGACTTATGGGTTAGATGGTGCTAGGCCTCCAATAAAAACTTGATGAGGAGGAAGAAGAGGAGGGGAGAAGGGAAGAAGGATAAAACAAAAAGAATGAAGAGAATGATTTGGGAGCAAGCTTAAGAAGTAAGCTCATTTCAGAGTAACAAAACGGTTCATCAGGTAAGGGCACTTGCTACTAACCCTGACAACTCCAGTGTGATCTCTGGGGCCCACAGAGTGGGAGGAGAGAAGAGCTCCCCTAAGCTATTCTCTCATCTCCAACACATATGCACACAAAATAAACAAATTTTTAATGAAGATGATTTTAAGGAAACTTAATGAACCATAAATGTTTGTCTCCATAGCAAACTTTAAAATTCAGTGACATTATAATCACTTACTTTCCCTACACTGATTGTTAAGACAGTTAATTACTATACAATGAATCAAAAATAACTTTCTCCCTAAATAAAAAGGATATTATAGTATAGTTATGTGTTCCTATGAGATTTAACTTGGTAACTGTGACAAAGGATTATCTGAAAGGAATTAAGATATGTAAAATTAGTAGCTAGTTTTCATTTCTTTATAAACAGGCAAATAAACAAAACTATTAACCCTTAATGTGTTTAAAACCTTTAGAGCATCTTCATTTAAGCAGGAGGCAAATCTGTCTCTATACTCAGAGTAAAACATGTTTTCCATGAGCTGGAAAGATGGCTCAGCAGTTGCTCTTGCAGAGGACCAGGGTTTGGTTCCCAGCACCTACAAAACATCTCACAACAGTCTGTAACTTGAGTTCCAGGGAATCCAATGCTTCTTCTGACCTTTCAGGGCTCCTGCACATACATAGTACATATACATACACTCAGGTACACAAACATACACATACAAAAATAAATGGTTTTTGGAAAAAGCTTTCCATTCTGCACAGATTTCTTCCAGATTTACTTAATGGCCAAAAAAATTGGCTGACTAATTAAAAATCTGAACAGAGAAACTTGAAGACATTAAAATGCATCTATCAGGAGGATTGCACAGAAGACATAAGGCTACTAACTTGACCCTTCTGTGCAAGCTCACTTTTCAGATTTCTTATGCCTAGACCTAGTAATAAACTACTTTTTCCTGTTAACTACAGGACATTAGGGAAAGGAAAAAAGGTAAAGGAATCAGGAAAGGATGGGAGAACAAACCTACTCTATTAATAGGAAAACCACTCAGTGAGAGAAATGGTTAGGTTGGGTTTTTTGAGACAGGGTTTCTCAGGCACCACAGCCTGAGTTTGATCCCGGCCCCACATGGTGGAAGAGAACTGACTCCTGTAAGCTGTCCTCTGGCCTTCCTCTTGTATCATGATGGACATACAAAATCAGTTTCATTCAAAAACTTAAAACCTCATTACCACTCCTTAATTTTTTAAAGTAAGCACTTATATTGGAAAGGGAGTACACACTATGAAAGACAATCTAGAATTTACCTCTCAAACCCAAGTCCACTGTTAAAACTGCTGATTATAAGATGAAAGGCAAATACAGTTACCGGGTTCCTTAAGAATGTTCTTATGAAACACAGTACTGTGAAGAGAGCTCTATTGGAAAAAGTTGTATTTGTCCAGTAACTATAAATCTATAAGCTGAGTTTGTTAACACTTTAACTTTGTATATATCATTAGAGACAATGATAGGAAGTAAGAGTATATAATATTATTTTACTCTCTATTACTGCCCCCTATACATTTCTTTAAAGGTCAGCTAGAAAGCCCTGAATTTAAGTTAAAAATAAGAATTACAGCATCTATACAAACACCCCCCATAAAAAAAAAAATAAACTATGATCCAAAACAAGCAGAATCATAGCAACGCCAACTATGGTTGTTTTTCTACAATGGATACATTTCAAGACATAATTTTTACCGCACCACAAGAATGGGACTTCATGATAGTTATTTTGGCTACTTTATTGTTTCTGTACTTTTAATCTTCAACTTCTCTATACAAACATATAAATTTATTGTTTAAGTTCACCTCTAAAGTTAGAAAAATGGATTCTAAAATACAGCAGCAAAATGAAGGAAAACGCAGCTTATGAGAGCAGCCCAGACACTCACTGAAAGGCCCCACACTCCACAGTGTACCTCCCTTCCTGATTCCTAAAGAGGCTAGATGCAGCTCACTCCCAAGCTCAGTAAGTCTCCTACTAGGAAATGTGAAGGACCCTTTCTTACTAGTCCGAGGGCAGTCCTCCCTCTGAGGAGCCAGTTGATCCCTGCAATACCAAGGCTGAAATCAAGTCAGGGGCAGTGGACTTTAACACAGGCTGGCTTCTTGCCTTTGAGGTAACCATGTCAAGAAACATTAAGGATTATGGCACATGAGCACTCGCACTCACACACTGAAATATAAATAAAAAACAAATAAATTATCTTCCAAAACAGGAGCTGACAAATAAGCCATCGGCCAAATCTAGCCAGCTGCCTACTTTGTTTTGATTTTGTTTTTGCTTTTATTTTTTTTTTTTTTTTTTTTTTTTTTTTTTAATTTATTTTAATTTATTTTGCAATACAATTCAGTTCTACATATTGGTCACGGATTCCCTTGTTCTCCCCCCTCCCGTCCCCCTCACCTTCCCCCCAACGCCCCCCCCCATTTGTGTTGTTTCTTTTTTTTTTTTTTTTTTTTCCCCTTTTCTATTTTAATAAAAAGGAAAAAAAAGAAAAAGGTTATAACTAACAAAAGAAAAACTATATACAAAAGTACAATGACTATATACAATATATACAAGTAATAAATGTCTAAACAATGTCTAGTCCATTTGTATTTGACAAATTCAGAGAAAATAATTTCATTATCTATCCTATTTTGTTAAGTCCAAAATGTATCTAATTCACTTTCTATCCTAATTAATCTTCAACTATAACTAACTAACCTTCAACTATAACTAACTAATCTTCAACTCCCTCAGAGACCCAAGAAGGAAATAATATTAGCTAACAAAAATAAAAACAGAAAGTGCATGCAAGCAACTTCCAAAAAATTTGTGAGTTGACAGAAACAGCCAGCTGCCTGGACAGTCACCTGAGGTTTCTCCACAGTGTTGGGGCATCATCTTCAGCCTATAGGCTTAGCATATCTGACAGACTCATTTGTGAAGTAGGATGTACACAAGGTCGACAGTTCAACCTCACATTGGGTGAGAGCAGTCCACGTACCAGAAACACCTGAATTCCACTAGTGTCATGTCATGATTCAGGATTTTAAATTCTGGAAATTGTTGTTGATTTTTTAATTCAGCTGTCCATTCTTGGCTGTGTATATATGGCTTCATCTTAACATCCCGTTCTTCTCCACATCCCTCTGTCAAATGCCAGTTTACTATTGCGAGGCGTGAGCTTAGTTACTCTTCAAGAATAACTGTTTCAGCTGCTGTTCCATTGCACATCAGAAGCCATCGGCCCACTGCCTATTCAGCTGCCTTCGAAGAAAAGGGCACTGTACCTTTTCCAAATTGCGAAGGCCACTTCAGGGATGGTGCCATATTGTCCTGGCCTCAGAAGATGCCTTTTGATAAAGCCATAACCACACTCGTTTTGGCAAGAATCAGTAGTCCTTTGTTTCAAGTCCTGTCTGTCCATTTTGTCAGCAGTTGATTCAAGGATACTTTGTTGTCCAGTGGCTAACTTTTGCCACAATGAAAGTTAACTCCATATGCAGTTTCTTCAATGCCCATATTTTCTCTGAAGTAGATTGGTACTGCCAGGAGCCGACATGTCTCATAATCATAACAAAAAAGAAAAATTTTCTAAGTTATTAAAACATTTTAAATGCCATATTCTGTAGATCTCTGAAGGGTTTGAAGATGACCTGTCTAAAATATATCTGCTCAATTTTTAAAACATATCTAATATGACTACAACTTCTATTGTAATGTCTAACTACTAACTTTCATTTCTTTTTTTTTTTTTATTAATTTATTTTGCAATACAATTCAGTTCTACATATCAGCCACGGATTCCCTTGTTCTCCCCCCTCCCGTCCCCCTCACCTTCCCCTCAACACCCCCCCCCCCATTCCCATCTCCTCCAGGGCAAAGCCTTCCCCACAGACTGAGGTCAACCTGGTAGACTCAGTCCAGGTAGGTCTAGTCCCCTCCTCCCAGGCCGAGCCAAACAATCCTGCATAGGCCCCAGGTTTCAAACAGCCAACTCATGCAATGAGCACAAGATCTGGTCCCACTGCCTGGGTGCCTCCCAAACAGATCAAGCCAATCAACTGTCTCATCCATTCAGAGGGCCTGATCCAGTGGGGACCCCTCAGCCATTGGTTCATAGTTCATGTGTTTCCATTCATTTGGCCATTTGTCCCTGTGCTTTATCCAACCTTGGTCTCAACAACTCTCGCTCATATAAACCCTCCTCATTCTCGCTAATTGGACTCCCAGAGATCCACCCGGGGCCTAGTCATGGATCTCTGCATCCAGATCCCTCAGTAGTTGGATGGGGTTTCTAGCACAACAATTAGGGTGTTTGGCCATCCCATCACCAGAGTAGGTCAGTTCAGGCTGTCTCTCGACCTCTGCCAGCAGTCTGTTGTGTGGGTATCTTTGTGGATTTCTGTGGGCCTCTCTAGCACTTTGCTTCTTCCTATTCTCATGTGGTCTTTATTTACCATGGTCTCCTATTCCTTGTTCTCCCTCTCTGTTGTTGATCCAGCTGGGATCTCCCGCTCCCCCAAGCTCTCTTTCCCTCAACCCTCGCCTTTCATTACCCCCACTCATGTCCAGGCTGTTCATGTAGATCTCATTCCATTTCTCTGTCATTGGGTGATCCCTGTGTCTTTCTTGGGGTCCTGTTTTCCAGGTAGCCTCCCTGGTGATGTGAGTAGCAGACAAGTCATTATTTTAGGAAGTCCCACAGCCTGAGTGTGTTTTCACACGTTTATAGTTTAGGGGCTAGAGGGATGCCTCGGTAGTTAAGAACACTGGCTGCTCTTGCAGAGAACCTAGGTTCAATCTCTAGCACCACATGGAGGCGCACAACCACTGTAACTGAAGTTCCAGAGTAGCTCTTCTGGCCTCCAAGAGTACAGCACACATGTGATGATGTACAGACATACATGTAGGCAAGACACTCATACACACAAAATAATAAAACAATTAATAAAATCTTTAAATGGCTATAGTTTAAACAGGAAATGTACAATTTTGTCTATTGGTCTGAAAATATGAAAATACTATATGAACCTTTCAAATAAAATTTATTGAACTCTAACACAAATACCTTGCTCCATAAAAATTTTAGCTATAATGTAACTATGATTATAATGCTTTGAATGTTAGCATCTAACCCCATTACAGAAACAGTATGATCCCAACTTAAATGTAATAGACACATATAAGAAAAAAGGAGAGGAAAGATGTCAACACGAAAATGTCAATATGCAGTTATAACTTTTTTTTTTTAAAGATTTATTTTATTTGTCATGTATACAGTGTTCTGTCTGCACTTATCCCTGCAGGCCAGAAGAGGGCACCAGATCTCATCCTAGATGGTTGTGAGCCATCATGTGGTTGCTGGGAATTGAACTCAGGACCTCTGGAAGAACAGCCAGTGTTCTTAACCTCTGAGCCATCTCTCCAGCCCGCAGTTATAACTCTTGATAAGCACTATTTTTACTGATATTTTTCTGTACTTTATAAAAGTTCTAAACAGGGTAATCTTCTTATAATCACTATATAGTTTAAACACACTATAGAATACCTTTACAAGAAAAGAGAGCAAAAATGTTAACCACTTGAATTTAAATACACGGTTACTTGCACACAGGTTCAGTCAACATTACTATTCGCCATTTCTTATAATTCATACTGCTAAGAATTAATACAGAGCATAGGAGATTGCTCAATGGTTAAGAGCACTTACTAAGCAAACATGAAGATCTAAGTACGAATCACCAACATCCATATAAAAAGAAACTTGGACATAGCAAGATGTAGCTGTAACATCAACACTGGGACATAGCAGCACAAAGAAAGATCCCTGGCATTTCCTAGGCAGCCAACCTAGTCAAAATGTCAGCTTCTGGTTCAGGGAGAGATCCTGTCTCAAAGGAATATGGTAGAGAGCAACAGAAGGACATTCCTCCTCTGAATTAGTATGTGCACATGCACATTCATATGCATGTAACACATACACAATTAAACAATATTTTTACAACACACCAAAAAAGAGGCAATCTTCTATTTTGAATGCCGTCAGAAAGAGTCTGTTGATCTGGACTCATGTTACTATTTTGGAATTAGCAGTTCAGACACACTATAAAATATCTTTACAATTTAAAATTAAATTTAAAAAATAATTATTCACTACATTCATGTTTACATCAATGTTTATTTCAAAGTACACTTTGACCAAACCCCAAAAAGTCCACATACTCTTTATAGCTAGAGCAATTAACATTTAAAGTTATATTGAATAGCATAATTTCTTGTTTCTTGTTTAAAGAAAAATATATCTTTGCTGACAAAAAATAAAATACTCTTTATACAAGACAGGTATCCTGATAAAACTGAGGTACAGTTAAGAACTGTGGTTGTTTGCACCAGTGCCCACACACCACACACCTGTAAATCTAGCACTCAGGAAGGGGATGCATGAGGATAACTTTAAGGCAAGCCTGACCTGAAAGAGATCCTGTCAAAACACTCATCACCCCAACTGGATCAGGCCCTCTGGATAAGTGAGACAGTTGTTTAGCTTGAACTGTTTCGGAGGCATCCAGGCAGTAGGACCGGGTCCTGTCCTCAGTGCATGTGCTGGCTGTTTGGAACCCGGGGCTTATACAGGGACACTTGGCTTAGCCTGGGAGGAGGGGACTGGACCTGCCTGGACTGAATCTACCAAGTTGAACTCAATCCTCAGGGGAGTCTTTGCCCTGGAGGAGATGGGAATGGGGGGTGGGTTGGGGGGAAGGGGGGGCAGGAGGGGGAAGAACAAGAGAATTCGTGGCTGATACATAAAATTAAATTAAATTAAAGGAAAAAAAACAATCATCAATCAATGTCACTCTTCACTGTGGTCTGAGGAAAAGAGTTTTTGCTTGCAGTTTTGTTTCCTGAGTCTATTCTGAAAGTGAATTTAAGTCTAGTTGTGGATGATGTTAATTAAAATCCAAACAAGCTTAGTGGCACACACCTTAAATCCCAGCATTTGGGAGGCAGAGGCAGGCAGATCTCTGTGAGTTCAAGGCCAGCCTGATCTACAGAGTGAATTCCAGAACAGCCAGAGCTACATTGGAGATCCTGAGTTGAAAAGCAAAAGCAAACAAAGAAAATAATCCAAACTAAATTCTCAAGTCACAAACTTAACGAATACCACACACAAGACTGTAGTTGACAGCTTTTTTTCTATGTGTCACTGATATTTCTGTTCCCTCTATAGTATAATTTTAAGTGGTAGACAATTTAATCTCATTATAAAGCAAAACTAAGTTATACAGTTAAAAAAAAAATTGACCATGCCACAAGCCAAAACCACAAAGTAACAAACTCTAAAGATAGTTAACACTGACCAGAGGGGCATGCACAAGTGCCTCTGAGTGATCCCCAGCACCACACAAGCTGGATGTGGTAGAAGACATCACACTTGGGAGATGGAGACAGGAGGATCAGAAAGGAAACCTGGGCTACAAGAGACCCTGTCTCAAAGAAAAAGGGGGGGAAGGAAACTAACGCTGACCAGAGTACAAATTCCTATGAAGAACAAGTAGATCTGAGTTTCCCTCCTCTCCCTTTTACCCCTGACAGGAGGAAGTACTGATAGAAATAAACATTTATACAGAAATTACACTCAATATACCCTGTTAACAACATGTAAAGGTTAAGAATTCATTTCCCGGGCTGGAGAGATGGCTCAGAGGTTAAGAGCACTGGCTGTTCTTCCAGAGATCCTGAGTTCAATTCCCAGCAACCACATGGTGGCTCACAACCATCTGTAATGAGATCTGGTGCCCTCTTCCGGCCTGCAAGGATACATGCAGGCAGAGCACTGTATGCATAATAAATAAATGTTAATAAATAAATCTAAAAAAAAAATTAAAAAAAAAAAAAAGAATTCATTTCCCTTAATATTTAATTACTACATTTTGCAAGGTCATGGCCGGAAAAAAAATCTTGGCAACCAAGTTTCTTGAATAAATCAGAAAGCATATTTCTTTAGTGTTTCACATGAAGTTTTGTACTCAACAAACCCATTATCCAAGTTAGTGTATTTCAGATATCTACCAGCAGGGAGAAAGAGGTAAGTAACTTCTAAACCAGTCCTGGCTACACAGCAATACCATGACTCAAACATAAAACTTTTTTTTTTTTAAATGTTAGACATGTATGTAAGAAAATCATCCAAAAGAGACATTCTGTGTTAACATATAAAGTAACTGGCTTGGTTTTAAAATCTCAGACTTTAGAAAACTTTTACTTACACTGAGAGAAGTGCAGGAATTCAATACACCACAAAGCTCTTAGTAGATTTCTATTTTTGGTTTCTCCCATAATAAATAGTAGAGGTTAAAGCTGGAGCTGCTTTTCTGACTTAATAGATTTTTATATACTCAGCAAGTTACAACAGGACATACTGTAATACCAAAATGGAAACTACTTAATCAACATTTCCTTGTGGAAACAGATCATACAGAGCAGTTTGTAGGGGTAAGATTTTGTTTTTGAAAGTTAGCACTTAATTTTATTAACAACACAAACTCTCCTCCACCCACTCACCCACCTACCCGTCTTCTACCATATGCAGTCAGTGTTAGTGAACATTAACAGTACACACCAAAAACCAAAATTATTAGCAGCAATGTAAGTTTGTTAATAATGGTAAATAAAACCCTACTCTTATTTTAAGTCCCATAGACTGCTCTTCATGCTGCATATTTTTAAACCATTTCTATAAAAGACTCAAGACACTCAAGAAATCCACAGTATGATGCACCCAGTACACTATCTTCCAGACTTGAAGTTTCAGACTACAGTCATCCCCACATTTCAAAAGAAGAGACAAAGTGCTGTGGGATGGTCTGTACGTCAAATGTGTGCTCTGATTGGTCAAAAAATAAAACACTGATTGGCCAGTGGCCAGGCAGGAAGTATAGACGGGACTAACAGAGAGGAGAATTGAGAGAACAAGAAGGCGGAGAGAGACACTGCCAGCCGCCACCATGACAAGAAGCATGTGAAGATGCCAGTAAGGCATGAGGCACGTGGCAAAGTATAGATTTATAGAAATAGATTGATTTAAGCTGCAAGAACAGTTAGGAAGAAGCCTGCCAAGGACATACAGTTTGTAAGCAATATAAGTCTCTGTGTTTACTTGGTTGGGTCTGAGTAGCTGTGGGACTGGCAGGTGACAGAGATTTGTCCTGACTGTGGGCCAGGCAGGAAAACTCTAGCTACAAAACAAAGTTCTATTTTTAAATGCTGGGCATGATTGTAAAATACTCTTCTCTTCCTGCTTTCTCCCCCAAATATATGGAGTATGTAAATAAAACCAAAACCTTACCATTGATATAGTCCCAGCCTCACACTTGTTCCCACTCGCTCTACCAAATATAACTTCCAAATTCTAAGTTTTAGTTACTAACCTCTTCATTTAAGTAGAAAAATAAAAGACATTTGCCCTTAACTAAACAGGTTATTATAGTAGAATTCATAAGCACTTGTCCCTAAAAGAAATAAATAAATAAATCAGTAAAAGTAGATTTTACCACCACCTTTAATCCCAGCAGTCAAGAGGCAGAGGCATGCTGGCCTTGATCTCATAGAGGTGGATTTCTATGAGTTCAAGGCCAGCATGGTCTACAGAGTAAGTTTCAGTACAGCCGGGACTACACAGAGAAACCCTGTCTTAAAAAACTTGAAACAAAAAAAGGGTAGATCTTACCAAGTAGATTTCATGGGATAAAGATAGGACCATATTTTTTTCACTAACATCATCCGGTCTTTAACCTTAAACAGTATGTTTAAAATTCATTAGCACCATTTCTTAAAAGGACAGTAATTACAGTTATAGAAATATTTACCTTGTGTTAAGAAAAAACAGATAATTTGATAATGCCAATATGTTCCCTTCTATATCTGAATAAATAAACCAAATGCATAGATTAAACCAAAATATCATGTGAAGACTGGCAATCTGAAGGAAGTAAAATCTGGCTTTAGGCTGCACTTTGAAAGCATCCTTGCAGTACTCACTCAATTGCCTTATTCCTTATGCTTCCTCTTGACAATGTCTACACACACTTCCTAAGTTTTCTTCTTGCAAGAGTCAGCATTTATCGAATGAGCTCAGAGTACAGACACTTGCTGTTTCCAGCAAGGGACAGAAGGCTGAAGAAAAGCACTGTAAACAGCTGAGAAAAAATTAAAGTATTCATTCTCATGCAAAATGTTCCTCCATATCTGAAACTTAAAAAAAAAGAAAGAAAGAAAGAGAGAGAGAGAGAGAGAGAGAGAGAGAGAGAGAGAGAGAGAGAAAGAGAAAGAAAGGAAGAAAGAAAGAAAGAAAGAAAGAGAGAAAGAGAGAAAGAGAGAGAGAAAGAAAGAAACCTCAGGGGATAGCTTAGCTAATAAGACATTCGTTGCAAAGTCTGACCACCCATCTCTAGAATCCACATGGTAGAAGCAGAGAAGTGATTCCTCCAAGTAGTCCTCCAACCTACACACACACACACACACACACACACACACACACACACACACACACACACACCCTACACAGACACACATGAACTGTAGCATGGTTGCACAAAGTAAATGTATTTTTTTTTTCTTTTTGGTTTTTCGAGACAGGGTTTCTCTGTGGAGCTTTGCGCCTGTCCTGGAACTCACTTGGTAGCCCAGGCTGGCCTCGAACTTACAGAGATCCGCCTGCCTCTGCCTCCCAAGTGCTGGGATTAAAGGCGTGCGCCACCACCGCCCGGATGTAAATGTATTTTAAAAAAATATATGCATCCAATGCACAAGTTTATTTCATTTGATTGATTTAAGGCCCTAACTAAATCTTGCCATGATCAAGTAAAAACTTTAGCCAATAATTTCTATGAATTTACTGGCATACATGGAGATAAACAATAGAGCCCCAGTGTTTTTCACAGTATGCATCATAGCACAATCTCACAAAGGCTCTTAACAAACAAAAGTGCAAGTCTCTTGAGGTCATCTGAGATCTCATGAGACTGTTCATATGATCAGGGTGTTAATTCCCTGTGGCCAGTCTTTTTCCAACATGGATCATCAGTTTCTCCCTCCCCAAATTCCTATTACCTTTCAATTGACTCAGAGATTCTCCATTTCCTATCTCAAAACACAGTCTGTGTGGTAATTATTAAGTAGCCAAGATAAAATGGCTTCTTTGGGTACCTACATAAGTCAACATTTCTCACTGTTAGGATTAATAAAGCAGTTAAATTACTGTGCTTTAAAAGCTATATTTTACTGTGCTTGATTAGAATGTCTTGGCATTACTTTGTATGGCACTCAGAATATCCTGTTTATGATTTCAAATAGTCCTAGAAGGTCTAGGTTTTATATGTGTCAAGAGAATGTGTTAGTGAACAGCTTAAATGCTAACATAGCTGCCAAACTTCAATTAAAATTTCTATCACACTAGGTTAAACCAAACCTGAACTAGTACAAGGATGCTGCCAATAAATAGGCCCACCACTTCTGTCTGTATTCTCAACATGAAAAACATGCATTCTTTTCCTAAATGTGTATATATTTATATACATGTGTTAGCTTGTGTAAGGTATAAATGTGTTCACATAAATATTTCAACTACAGACACATGACTCATAAAGATCCAAGCAGAGCAGTAGCTTCCTCTTTTCACAGAAGTAGTTTCTATCAATCTTTAGGTCAATTAAAAAAGGGAAGAAGGCGAGTGTGCTGCACACCTGTAATCCCATACTTTAGAGGTTAAGACAGGAGGATCCTGAGTTCAAATACAGACTAGATTATATAACAAAAACTTCAATTAAAAAAACTCAAAGTTCTAAATATAAATTTAAAAGTTTTATATAACTTATTTGGTAGTAAAAATCTGATCTGAACTGAAACGAAAATAATTATAGTCTTCATTTATCCCACTGAGTATTTACGTTAATGTTTCAATTCATAAAGACTGATGCCCTTGATTTCAGGATTCTGCCAAGTGCTCTAGAGAATGTTATATACTCAGTAGTACATACCACTAAGGAAGCTTTTTAGAATAAAAAATAAATGTGGTGATATTCTATTTGTGCTGAAATGTGGTGATATTTTATTTGTATGTTAATAAATAAAGTTTGCCTGGAGATCAGAGGACATAGCCAGCCATAAACAAAAGTCAGGCAGTGGTAGCACATGCCCTTAATCCAATCACATGGCAAGCAGAGTCTCTGTGTGTTCAAGGACACAATAGGGAACAATCAAGCGTGGTGACACATGCCTTTAATCCCAGTACCAACCATAGAGACCTGGAGGTCTGTACAGACAGGCAGTGACAAGGAAGTGAGGTGGCTGGGCCAAGAGCCTATGAGAAGGCAGAACAGCAAGGCAATAAAGGCGCAGGTTAGACAGGAAGAAGTCTCTCTCTCTCTGGGGAAGCTACGGCGGTGTGGTGAGTTAAGGCTAGCTGGTGTCTCTCACTATTTCTCTGATCTCTACGGCTTTCACCCCTATATTTGGCTGTGTTTCTCATTTAATAAGACCGTTTAGAATTCATCTGCAAATAAAATTTTAAAACAAATCAAATACCAAAGTTTGGCTCAAATTATACTTCTTTCTTTTTGCCTCTACACTTTCCTAATATCATTCAATCATAGAACAAAGATTCACAATAAGGTTTATGTCTTCAACTACTCTCTTTAAAGCTCTTCATTTCTTTTCTAAAGAAGGTTCCACAGAGGTAATAGGGCAGGGCTGAAAATATATCAAGGTTCAAAGAACACTCAAGCCAGCAATCATGAACCTTATAAACCCTTCTTATATTACAGATGCTACTACTACTACTTCTAATAACACAACCATGGGTATTTTTCCCACTGTTCTTTAAAATAGATCTTATGACCTTTATATACTATATATATTCCTTTAGCTAGGTACTTCAGGTAACTCATGCAGAACTATTATATATACTAATCCCACCTAAATCTACCCCATATAGACGCAAACAGCTACCTCAAAAGTAATTGAGGTTTATATACTTTTTAACTGCAGCTGCTTTTTAAATTTGATGAGAAACTCTTCACTACAGATAAATATAAAATGTGATTTTAAATTAAGCCAATTTAAATCACTAGTCAAGATTCTATTTGTTTTCAACAAACAACTCATTCTTCAAAGAGATATGCTCTAAATAATCCAAGTGCAGATATGTAAAGCATTTATGTTTAATATTTGCTGAGAATAATTTTGCAAATCTACCTCAACGCTGAATGCCTACTTCATTTACAACAGTGAGTAAACAGTGAGTAAAACAGTAGATGGTTACAAACTCACTAACTGTAAGCACTTCAGCTCCAGTTCAATGAACTGCTGATTTTATGAGCTCGTCTATATTTATAAAATCAACACAAGTCTGAATTACCTATTTTTATTATAGCAGACGTATTCTAAACCTTGTTTTTAACAATAAAACTACACTAGACATAAAATTCCATTGTCTAATAAGTTGTTTTATCAATTGAACAAATAAATTTTCTAATTATTCAACGTATTCATTTTACTCGTTTTAATCTTGATTAATAGTTTAATGTGCTAATGTGTCTTGCTCATCCATGTATCTTCCAAACCTACTTCAGTTCCTAACTAGATATTCAACAAATATCTGTTATATGAAGCTAAAAATTCCACCTAAATATAGCATCAATAAACCTGTATATAAAAAGTGCTACAGTTTGCATCATTTTGTACCCTCCAAAACTCTTGCTGAAGCTTAATCCTCCAAGCAATAGGTCAGAAAGTAAGGCCAAAATGGAAGGTTGTGAGAGCTCCCCAAGTGCCAGGAACGAACTGTAGTTGCTGTACGGAGGCCTACAGACAGGGTGGGTCCATTCTCTTTTCCTCTTGTGTCAGGTGAGACCATGATGCTGTTCATCTCAGTCTCCAAAAAACACCATCTCAGAATGAGCAACCAAATGCTGCTACCCAAAATGCCTAGAGATCTCTGCTCTTTATCAATCACTAGTCTAAAATAGTCTGTTACAGCACATAAAACGAGCTAAGGCACAATCTTTCTGAAAAGAAGCTTGTGGTCCAAGTTCATTACTTCAATAAACTCTATCATAACAAGTAACTTTTCAGGGTTGTTTTCTCTTGTTTAAGTTAGGTAGGGTCTCTTGCTTTATCCCAGGCTGGCTTCAAACTCAAAATGCAGGTGAGTATAACTGTGAACTTTTGTTTTCCTGTCTCTACTTCCCTATTACGGGAATTACAGGTATGCACACCACATCACACCCAGTTTATACTGTCCTGGTGATGACATGCTATACATAGACTCTACCAAATGAACACTTCCTGTCCTTAGCAAGAGATTTTATAAATTCATTTTCTAAATAATCATTAGATTTATATTTATTGCTGGAAATATAGAAAATTAATTGTAGCACCAAATCTAAATAACTCTTTCATAATGAGAGCCTAACATTCCACAAATGTCAAAAAACAAATTTCTATTCCTAAGTATGAAAACCAACTACTTTTTATGTCTCTAACATGAAATGATACATTTACATATATGCATGAATGCATGCTCAAATAAATAAGATCCATCTTTAAGAAAAGCATCAATGTGAAAAGACAGTGACATGAGTAAATAGCCAACAGAGTAAATAAAACATGAAGCTGGAGACAACTCCACTGAGAATTCCACCAGCCTATAACAATGATGGCAGTTGGACCTGAGAGTTACAGGAATGCTAACTCCAAGATGTCAGGAAAGACGGGAGCAAGCACAGAATGCAAAGAATGCCCTCACTGGCGCGGTGCTTCTGTCACAGGTATCAGACTGGGTATTTATAAAGAGAAACTCGTTTGCTCACATTTCTGCAGGTTGGAAAGCATAAAGGGCAAATATACCACAGGTTCAAGTCTGATGAGACCTTACTCTCTTTCCAAGATGGTACTTGACACTGTCTGCACCCCACATGGCAAAAGGAAGAAGTGAAAGAGGCAAAAGGGAGGCCAAACACCCTTTTAGAATGAGATTAACCCCTTCAAATGCCTAAAATGATCCTTTCTCCTTAATTTTTGATGGCAATTAAATTTCAAATGAACTGAAGCCATAGCGTGTATGTCTCTCTCTGTGTGTGTGTGTACATGTGTATAAGACATATACACATATGCCTCCATACACATGCACATATACATGCAAAAGGTAAAGCTACAATTAGTTTTGGTTTGCTTTTATAATGATCTGTGTAGTGGTTTGAATAAGAATGGCCCCTGTAGATTCATAGATTAGAATTCCTGGTCACCAGGGAGTGGCACTACTTGAGAGGGATTAGGAAGTGTGTCACTTCAGATAGGCTTTGGGGTTTCAAAAGCCCAAGCTAGTCCCAGTGTCTTATTCCTTCTGCTGCCTGCTGATCTGGACCTAGAACTCTCAGCTACTTCTCAGCACCATGTCTGCCTGTGTGCCATCATGTTTCCTTCCATGACAATAATACACTAAACCTCTGAAACCGTAAGCAAGCTCCAATTAAATGCTTTCTTTTGTAAAAGTTGCTGTGGCCATGACTGGAAAAAGTACAGAGACAACTAGCCAAACTAGTGGGAACACATGAACTACGAACCAATAGCTGAGGAGTCCCCATGGAACTGGACCAGGCCCTCTGGATAAGTGAGACAGTCGATGAGCTTGAACTGTTTAGGAGGCCCCCAGGCAGTGAGACCGGGACCTGTCCTTAGTGCATGAGCTGGCTTTCTGGAACGTAGGGCCTATGCTGAGACACTTTGCTCAGCCTTGGTGCAGGGAGGAGGGGACTGGACCTGCCTCAACTGAATGTACCAGGCTGCGCTGACTCCCCAGGAAAGATCTTGCCTCGGAGGAGGTGGGAATGGGTAGTGGGTTGGGGGGGAAGGCTGGGGGGGTGGGAGGAGGGAGGACAGGGGAATCCGTGGTTGATATGTAAAATGAATATAAAATCTCTTAATAAAAAGAAAAAATAAAAAAAGTTAAAAAAAAAAAAAAGAGTTGCTGTGGTCATGGTATCTCTTCACAGCAATAGAACAATGACTAAAACACTGTGGTTTGAACCCAGGACCTTGCACATTCTAGGCAAATGCTGTACTGCTGGGCTTCATTTCCGGCAGCCAAATTTTTTAATGAAATTATATTAAGCCATTTTTGAGATGTGTATTTTTCATAAAACATTAATAATAGCCTTTACAATAATTTTACACTCTTAGGAGTCTTAATTTCTAGAACTAGCATAAAATTTACAAGTACTCCTAAAAAGGTACTTTAATCTGCTATTACCAAAAATAAGCAGAATTAAAAAAAAAAAAAAGTTGCCGGGCGGTGGTGGCGCACGCCTTTAATCCCAGCACTCGGGAGGCAGAGCCAGGCGGATCTCTGTGAGTTCGAGGCCAGCCTGAGCTACAGAGTGAGTTCTGGGAAAGGCTCCAAAGTTACACAGAGAAACCCTGTCTCAGGGACAAAGAGAAAGAAAAAAAAAAAAAAACTAAGGAAAATCTAAGATTAAAAAAGGGTATTTCACACATATTTAGTGAAGGAGCAAATAAAGTAAATGTAACTCAAATCTAAAATGCATTAAGGCATTTAATAATAATCACTTTTTTAAAACTTCTTGGTGAAAAAAACTTTTGTGAGCATCAGCAACAGAAGGAATTCCTATTACAATGAATGTGTAACTGTGAGATGGTTATATTCAGAACACTGGGTACCAGACAAGGATTATACTGAAGTATTTTAATGGAACAGTAAGATAAACTACTATAAATTTTAAAAGTATGAAACCAAAAATATTTCCGAACCAGAGGAAGTAAATAACCTTATTTATTTATTTATTTGTTTATTTATTTAACTGATTTCAAGGCTAGGAAGATGGGTCAGTCGGTAAAGTGCCCACCACATAAACCTAAGAACCCGAGTCGCATCCACAGCATCCATATCTAAAGCTGGATTCTGTGGCAAAAGTCTGCAACTCCAGCACTGAGAAGAAGGACAAGCGAATTCCTAGAGCTTGCCGGCCAGAAGTCTAGCCAAAGCAGTGAGTTCCAGGCTCAGTGAGAAGCCATATTTCAAACAATAAAGTGCAGAGCAATTAAAGTAGACACCTGTACACACATATACCTACATACATACACCACATACACAAAATGTTTTATTGTTATGTCATATACTCTCATTTTAGAAACAGATTTTCTTTTAAAAAATTGTCTAACTAGTGATTTTAATAAATTCTCATTAATTTTTAAAAAACTAAGTCTTTAAAGACGGAATTTAAAAGAGACATTAAAGAAAAACAATCAACAAAGTTCCACAGTAAAACTACAGTGGAAAAAAAAATATCCTACAGAAAAAGAAAGCTCTATCTGTTAACAATGACCAATAAAAATTACATATAGTTATTACCAACAACATGGTTGAGTCTTTTTGTTTTGTTTTGGTTTGGGGGAATGATGGAGGAACATTTTTTAAGCTCATGTAGCCAAGGCATTGTAGCCAAGGCTAGCCCTGAAATCCGAACCCTCCTCCTGACTACCTCTCAAATGGTAAGATCACAGGAATTCATGATGTTTTATATATATATATATATATACACACACACACACACACACACACACACACACACACACACACACACACCACATATATCAGAATTAAATAGAATTAACACAATCTTTACCTTACCTATTTAACATTTTATGGTTAAAAATTGCATGAAATGAGCCGGGCGGTGGTGGCGCATGCCTTTAATCCCAGCACTCGGGAGGCAGAGCCAGGCGGATCTCTGTGAGTTCGAGGCCAGCCTGGACTACCAAGTGAGTTCCAGGAAAGGCGCAAAGCTACACAGAGAAACCCTGTCTCGAAAAACAAAAACAAAAACAAAAAAAAAAAAATTGCACAAATGGTCAATTTTTAAAAACATAATAAATTGTATTTATTGTTATTAACACACAAATGTTACATATGAAATTTTTTAACCTTTGACTGAAATTTTCCCCAACCTCTACTCCCTTCATTAATAACTACCATTCGACTTGAGTCTGTGAATTCAATTTCTATGTCTCTACATATGAAGCTATATGGCACTTATTTTTCAATGTCTGGTATATTTCACCTAACATAATACCCTCTGGGTTTATCCAAGCTGTCACAGAAACTGGAAGTCTTCTATTGATTATTAAACTTTTAATTATGATGTATATTAAGGAGAATTTTATGCCGATCATGATAGTACATGCCTGTAAACTAGTATTTGGGTGGGAGGCTGAGACATGAAATTACAAGTTGAAGTCAGTCTGGTCTACAGAATGTCTTTTAAAAAAAAATCACTCTCATTACTATACAAACACTGTATAACTTGAAGTCAATCCAAATCACTAAAGATATTCAAATATAAATAAATGATGATGCTCAATAAATGTAGCATAATTGGACATGGGTAAAGGGTTATAATCCTGCCTAGACTACTTGGTAAAGCTCCAAGCCAATGGGAGATCCTGCCTCAAAAACGAAACAAGGGTGGCACTGAGGAATGACACTCAAGTTTGTCCTCTGACTTCCACTCAAAGCACGCGCTCTTTCATTTTTCTTGCAGTCTTTAAATAAGAAGATGTAGGCTAAAATCATTAAACATTTATAATTATCACATTAAGTTGAGAGGTTACTACCTCAGGGAGAATATATATTTTAACTGCTATTGAACATGTAAGACATGCATGAATGAGCTAAATGGCGTCAATGGGAAGCAACTAAACAAACCTGCTTCTGCTTCTGCCAACATCTCCAAAACAGACTATTTAGCAAAAGAAAAGGAAAAAAAAAGAGAAAAAATTCGAATGGCAGTGGTGGCGCACGCCTTTAATCCCAGCACCTAAGAGGCAAGAAGAGGAGGATCTCCGTGAGTTCCAGGCCAGCCAGGGCATAGTGAGATCCTATCTTTTAAAAGCCTCTGTTACTATTAAGTCACAAAACAATGAACATACAAAGTAGAAATCCATAAAAGTTTTCAATTGGGCCCTTCCTGTTCACACACTTTCCTAGCCCGTTCCAACGTTCACTCAATGTGTTTCAGACCTCCTGAAACATGCTGTGCCTCCTAAAAAACTTCCAAATATGCTCATAACAGAATGCTTGCGTCTCCTAGTTTGTGAGCACATAAGTCAGGGTCTATTTCCTCTGTATTTCCTAGCTCTCAAGAATTCAAGGTTCAAAGCAAGCCAGCAATACTGAATGACTCAAGACATAAGTAAGCTAAATGAAATTTTAAAAAGAGTCTAATCTGGAAGCTCAGAAAAGTAACGGCAGTCAGGGGCAGTGATAGACACCTATAATCCCAGCTACTCGTGAGTGTGGAGCAGAAGCAAAACAAGTTTGATGCCAGACTGGGCAATTTAGCAGGACTTTGTTCAAAATAAGGTGATTACTAAGACAGACAGTAGTGGCACACGCCTTTAATCCCAGGGCTGGAGGGAGGGGGCAGAGACAAGTGGATCTCTTGAGTTGGATGCCAGTTTACAGAGCAAGTTCCAGGACGGTCAAGGCTGCACAGAGAAACCCTGTCTCTAAATAAATAAATAAATAAATAATAAATTTAAAAAGAGCACTAAAAGGGTTAGGGTTAGCTGAGTATATAGAAGTGTAGCTCAATGGTAAAGCATGTACCTAGGAGGGGAGGGAGAGGAAGAAGAGGAGAGAAGTGGGGAGTCAGAAAAGGAAGGGGAAGGGAAGAAAAGGGAGAGGAACAGAAAGAAATGGAAGAAAGGAAAAAAAAGTAGGTCAGTGTAAGAATTATTTTTTAAAAAATTCAACAACTGAAATAAAAACTTATGTACAAAAGAATTATATGACAATTTCAAAAAAATGAGTAAAATATTAGTATTCCTGACAATAAACTTTAATCTAGTACCAGCTGATTCTAAAGACATTTTAGCATATAAAGCACAAGAAAGTAAATTAAATTGCTATGGTTAACAAGAGTACTAGTTAAAGTAAACAAGACAACAATTGAAACTGAGTGATTTAAGCAAAATGTCAATAAACCAAACCCTGCATATTGTTTTTGAAAAGTATTAATATATTAATAACCCAAGAGATAAGTCATACTGTAAACTGCCTAGCTGTCCAATGAAGTGGCCTCCAGCCAAGTGTGCCTACTCAAACATAAATTTTAAATAATTAAAATTCAGTTCAGTCACATTAGTGGCATTTCATGCACTCAACAGGAACATTTATTTGACAGAACAGATTTTAAAACAGCTCTTCATCACTGTTGAAAGTCTACCAGGCAGTGCTGGCCTATGTTTCCTGCAGGCTCAATGAAGCCTATGGGAACACTATTCTTTATGGGACTAGACAAGGTATTTTGTTTTTAATATTTAATTAGTACTGTTGGGTATTAAATAGGAAACATTACTTACTTAAATAAGCAAGGGGTATAATATTCCTGAACCACAGTATTGAACTTAAGATTCAATTACTTGCTTTTCAAATGTAATTACCAAAATTAGTTTCTTGTATTCAATTCTATATTAGAATGAATTTTTTGGTATTATCTATTTTTATAGTTTCAGTTACCACTAAGTTTATTTTGATCTACATAAATAGTATAGTATACAAAGAAGCCACTTTTTTTTTTTTTTTTTTTTTTTTTTGGTTTTTCGAGACAGGGTTTCTCTGTGTAGCTTTGCGCCTTTCCCAGAACTCGCTTTGGAGACCAGGCTGGCCTCGAACTCACAGAGATCCGCCTGGCTCTGCCTCCCAAGTGCTGGGATTAAAGGCGTGCGCCACCACCACCCGGCTGAAAGAAGAAGCCACTTTTATTCAGAATTATTATCTGAGTCAATGTTGTTCAAGTTAACAAACCTAAGACTGAGGTTCTCGATGTGTCTCTATAAAACAAGTGTCTTCTTTAAATACACATCCAAGTGATCATGACCCAAATGATAAAGTGCCTCTATGTATCAAAGACAGAGTCATCAGGGTCCAAAGGACTTACTCTGTCTTTCTCCTAATTTCTAGGCAGTGATTATCAAAGGGGTGTCCTTTCCTTTGGACAATAACAGGAGATCACGGGGAAAATCTGTCAACAAACCCAATTCTCTGCCACATTTGAAATTCTATGAATCAAAAACCCTAAGGATAGAATGCAACAGCCTCAAAGTGACCCTGATGCATGATAGAATTTGAGAGCCTCCACACAAGCATCCAACAACTGGCAAGCATAAGAGAGTAAACACACACAACAGAAACTTCATTCAGTTACCAATACACTTGGTTACTATTTCCTATTGTTGAATTTTACAAACTACAACTTCAATTATTCAAAACAACTATAGCAGCCAAGTAACACAAAGTTACAAACTGTGTATCCAAGAGTGTTCAAGTTTTAATTAACCATTTTTAACTGCAGAAAACTTGAACTGTTTTTTTTCCCTATTTGTACCTTAGCCAGTTGGCTTTCCATGACAAATATCACTGTCACTTTCAAATTTTTCTAACAGGCATATTTTTGATGATTTATACAAGTTTCTTAGTGGGGAGGTGGTGGCACACACCTTTAATTCCAGCACTCAAAAGGCAAAGGCAGGCAGATCTCTGTGAGTTCGAGGTCAGCCTGGTCTACAGAGAGAGTTCGAGGACAGTCAGGGTTAGACAGAGAAACCCTGTCTCGAAAAAAAGCCAAAAAAATAAACAAACATTTATAATTAACAATAATAAATAAGTTTCTTATGGTTTAAATATCAAAGCTTGCACTTTGCTGTCATATTACAAAAGCTTTCCCACTTGTATAGTGATTCATAGCACAATACAGCTTAGCTTATAAAATTACAAACATTTCAGCCAATGGGTAAGAACAAAATAAGGAACTTCATGAACTCATTACCCTGACTTAAAACTGTTAGCATCTCATCATTATTAGTTTCAGATTTATAAGAAACAAAATGCTCCTGATATAAATTATATGGAGAAAATTCTGTTCATATTTTTCTTTAGGTTTTCCTAGTTTAAACTTCAATATTTGATGGGAAAAACAACAACAGACAGCTTTAACTATTGTCAACTTGTGGTTCCATATTTCACCTGTTTCAAGGGCCAACAAACTTTCTGTAATGATCCAGAAAGTATTATTTTAGGTCTTTTGCAAGGCCCAAGTGTTTGTGCCCCAATTACTATCTCTGCCTTCGTATTGCAAAAACAACCACAAGCCACATATAAACAAGTAGGTATGACTATGATTCAGTAAAACTTCACTTACAGAAACAAACTGCAAACTGGATGGGCTATTGTCTAGGGCCTCTTCTAAATCACCATATGACAACTGCAGATAGTGCTTATCTACCACTCTTTTAAAAAAAAAAGTGCCATTCACAAGAGTTTACAAAATCACTTTACTACAAATCCAATACCCAGCATTCACATGCACAGCATCTCAGAATGTTTTCATTTTACAACCTATTAGTTTACAACAGGATCCAAATAAAGACAAGACCCTGCCCCTGCCTACTCTACCTTTTAACTTATAGCACTGCTGACAGAAACTGAACTGTTCTTCAAAATGACAGAAGGAAAAAACTATATCTAAGACCTAAGCACGCAATATCTGCAAATGTGGTCTTCTATGGAAATAGGATCTTTGTAGATGTAATGAAATCAAAGGTCTCAACCTAAGATCTCCCTGGACTTGGGATCAGCCCTACGCTGTTACTACTCTCCTTATAAGCATGTCTCATCACATTTTTCCACTGAGATTTTGAGTGGATAAAAAAGGACCTACTTGTTTATCCTGCCAAGTTTTCCAATCTAAATTTTCTGATTAGAACTATCTTGTTATTTAACACTTCCTGGAGGAAAGGGGGACACACAAAAATACATCAGCCATTTTTTGAGTCACTACAAACTCATGTATTTAAATACATCAATCTCAAACCACTGAAGAGGTCCTCTTTTTGATGCTCAAAATGTCCTATTTTAGGCCCAAAGTTGGACTCTGAGTTCTCTGATTCCAGGTTTATTTTCGGCATTCTTTGCCTATTTTCTTAAATCTCACTGACTATTCATGAGAACTAATACAAAGAAACTTCAATTCAGAAGCAAAAAAAGCTTTTTAAAAAACTTAATTTTAGCCGGTCAGTGGTGGCGCATGCCTTTAATCCCAGCACTCAGGAGGCAGAGCCAGAAGGGATCTCTGTGAATTCGAGGCCAGCCTGGTCTACAGAGCGAAATCTAGGACAGGCACCAAAGCTATATGTGTGTGTGTGTGTGTGTGTGTGTGTGTGTGTGTGTGTGTGTGTGTGTGTGTATGTATATACATATACTTAATTTTAATTATGGTATATGACTTTTTATTTGCATTTTTTATAAATTAAGTTTGCAAAAAAATTTAAAATTGAAATTTGGTCATCACTATAACCTTTATTTAACTATCAGTTAGTTGTGTCATATAAATGTTTACAAGTACCACATCTTAAACTTAAGACACAAAAGACTAGTTTTTGGTTATGAACATTTTTATTTGTTAACATTCTCACAGAGATAAAGGTAAACAGACTTTATGGAGCAAATTCAATTTTTTAAGATAGTAAGCCTTTAATCCAAGCACTCATGAGGCAAAGGCAGGTGGATCTCTGTGAGTTCTAAGCCAACCTGATCTTCAGAGTGGGTTGAAGGACAGCTAGGACTACATGGTGAGATGCTGTCTCAAATTAAAAAACAGTAATAAATGATTCTAATAACTTGAATCACTGAAAGAAAATATAACCATTAATTATTAATGAACATAAAAAAAACCAAAATTTATATATTTTCTTCCCTAAAAAACATAATGTAATATATACAAAATTATATTATTAAACATTTTAAATGTAAGTCTTGGTTACAAATCACTGCAAATACAGCTCTACTTCATGCTTTAGACTACACTTCGTCAATCTCGGATAAAAGTATCTAATTATCATCATTTTAAATGAGCTGTTACCATTCTGATTATAGATCAGAGCTATGAGTAAGACACTGTATATAAATCCTTTAAATGCCAAATGAATTTAATCCATTAACCAAAAAGATAGTTACAAAAAAATGTTATTTTCCATTTGTACATAAGTTAAAAATATTTGCTACCACATTGTCACAGCAACCAAGATACTGAATCAACCTATGTCTCCAATAACAAATAAATGGTTAATGAAATGTTTTCTATATATACAAAGGAATATTATTCACCTAACAAAGAAAATATGGCCTATATATACAATAAAATATTCTTCAGCCACAGAAAAATAGAAGTCCAAAATCTGCAGAAACATGAACAGAATCAGAAGACAGTATATTAAGCAAAAGATGAAGAGAAGCACCACGTAATTCTCATTTAAATGTGGAAGCTAAAAAGCTCGTTTCAAAATAGTATAGAAAACAGTATGAGAGCCTGCTTGGCGGTGAGGGACAGAGAGAAAGGTGAAGGATATACCATTTTGAATCTTTTCTTCACCTAACGTCAGTCCAACTGGGCTTTAGATTCCAAACATTCTCAAATAGCTTTCAAATGGCTATCTTCAGTTCATATCTTCATGAGCATCTCAGATAAGAATATCATCCAAGGGCCTGAAGAGATGGCTCAGTGGTTAAGAGCACTGACTCTAGAAGTCCTGAGTTCAATTTCCAGCAACCACATGGTGGTTCATAACATCTATAATGGATTCCAATGCCCTCTTCTACCACGCAGGTATACATGCACATAGAGCACTCATACACATAAAATATATAAATAAATCTTTTTTAAAAAGAGTATCATCCAATTCTTGGCAACCACCTCCAGCTGCATCTCAAGGCAAAGAGTGTATTCTCCATATCTTATTTCTCAAAGCTCAAACAGACCATGTTCCTCCTTCAGTTGTCCTTATTCAATTATTGGTAACACCATTATTTTTCTGTGTGGGCCCAATATCCATCAACATTAACTTCAATATCCAAACTCGAATCATCTCTTCCCACAGTGTCCTACTTTTTCAGCAATTCTATCATGATTGAGAAGTTCAAGTTCCCTCAGAAAGCAAACCTCCAAAGTATGGAATTTCTGATGTTTGTTTGGGCTAACCCTGTACCTCATTTATAGAGCACCAGCCTGCCATGCACCAAGTCCCTGGGTTCCCTGGGTTCAAGGCCTAGTACCAGGTAAGGGCAGAGAAGGGTTAGGGATATAACTCGGTTGATACAGTGTTTTACCTAGCCCTGAATTTAGTTACCAGTATCACAGAGAAATAAAAATAGTTGATGCTTTATTCCTAAATTTCTTTTAAAACTGACATGAAAGCCTGGACAGTAACCTACAACCTAACTTTAGCATGGCACATACTCTCTCCCCCTTTGATAAATTTTGATGAAACCACACCAAATTCTTATCAGCTCACTCCCTATTTCTTTCAATCTGGACCAATGATTGCATGTGTAAGCTAACAAAAAACTGAGGCTGCTTAAATTACTTTCATGATATTATGACAAATACCTGGTAAAAAACCATTCTGAGTCACAGTTTCAGAGAGAATCTATCATGAGGGAAGTACAATGGAGGTCAAGGAGTAGATACATATGGCAGAGGCTCCTCACATCACAGAGAATCAGAAAGCAATGTAAGCCGGCACTCCCTTAGTGACTTATTTCTGCCAGTCAGGCTCCATCTTTTTTTTTTTCCCCAGAGCTGAGGACCGAACCCAGGGCCTTGCGCTCTACCACTGAGCTAAATCCCCAATCCCTAGGTTCCATCTCTTAAATGCACCAAAACCTCCCAAGTAGAACCACCACCTGGTTACCAAGTGTTCACTCACACAAGTGAGCTTCTAGGGAACACTTTATGTTCAAACTAAGAGTATCACAACTAGGAAAGCGGTACACCTGGTCCTTAGCAGACACAGCTCTCTTTGACCAACTTACTCAACAAACTAGACAGAACTACAAACACAGAATGAGAAGCACCTCATTAAAAAAGGCTCAAACAAGCCGGGCGATGGTGGCACACGCCTTTAATCCCAGCACTCGGGAGGCAGAGCCAGGCGGATCTCTGTGAGTTCGAGGCCAGCCTGGACTACCAAGTGAGTTCCAGGAAAAGGCGCAAAGCTACACAGAGAAACCCTGTCTCGAAAAAACCAAAAAAAAAAAAAAAAAAAAAGGCTCAAAAAGAACCAAGAATTTGAGGAACTTCAGAGAAATCATTAAATTAGGAAGCCATGCTCTGTTCACCACCAAATATGTTTTCACAGATATTCCTTCACTGACCAATCTTATCCCTATACTCAAAAATTAAACAGGATTATTTAAATATTCCTTTTGTATTTTCTCACATAATATTTTCACAGTAGTACAGACTAGAAGACATTCAACAGGATAGTCATTACGCTTGTATATGGGGTTCAATTCAGTTCATTTAAATATTTTAATCACTTAATCACTATCAATTTTAAGTCAAAACTAAATGCATTTTATATAAAACTTATTACTTAATTACTTGAAATTTCTTTAGTTCAGTCATTGACATTAATACTCAAAGATAACACAGACCATTTCTTTTCATATTTTTTCAAATAAACATTGCTAGCACATGAATTAAAAGGCTTAAAATTTTTTTTAAAGATTTATTTATTTATTTTGTACACAGAAGAGGGCGCCAGATCTCATTACAGATGGTTTTGAGCCACCATGTGGGTACTGGGAATTGAACTCAGGACCTCTGGAAGAGCAGCAGTCAGTGCTCTTAATCTCTGAGCCATCTCTCCAGCCCCAAAAGGCTTAAATTTTTTAATGTGAACTCACCTGATAGAGAACCAAGTTACTATACTCATACCCAGAAAAAAAAGAAATAACTTAGAAAGGGGGCTCTGACAAACCTAGGAACTGTCCTCCACAGCAGAGGTGAGAAATACATCTAGGACTCCTAACGTATAATCTCTGATTTTTTTTTTTTTTTAATGTATAGATAGGGTTGGTGGCACATGCCTTTAATCCCAATGCTCATGATGCAGAAGCAAGTGAATCTCTGAGTCTGGGCCAGCCTGGTCTATTCAGTAAGTTCCAGGACAGCCAGGACTACACAGAGAAACCCTGTCTGAAAAAACAAAACAAAAATAACAATAACAATAATAATAATAATAACAATAATAATAATTTTTTAAATGCATGAGTGTTTTGCCTGCATTTGTCGTTCCCAATGAAGGCCAGACAGAGGGTTTCAGATCCCCTGGAACTGGAGTTACAGTTGTGAGCCACCATGCAGGTGCTGTGAACCAAACCTGGGTCCTCTGTAAACGCAGCCAGTGCTCTAACCACTGAGGCATCTCTCCAGTCCCATTATCTGATTTTCAACAAGGCTTAGATGCTTGATTAGTCTCAGGTCAGTTTTTAGAATGCTAGATTATACCACAAAATAAAAATTAAATGTTCAAAAACTAGGAAAGCATTATTAAAAATTGGCAAACTAAGGTAAAAATTCATGGGGATGGGGCCCATCAGGCAAAGCGCTTCTAGCATATTCTGGGCTTGATCCCCAGCATCACAGATCAGGCATGGTGATGCATGCTTGTAATACTACACTCAAGAATTAGGGACAGGGGGATCAGGAGTTCAAGATCATTCTTAGCTACACAGGGAATTCAAGAATAGCGTGAGTTATATGAGATCCTTTCTCTAAAAATAAAAAAATAGTCAAAAAGAAAATAATAGTATATATAAAAATGAAAACAAAAAATAAACACAACTTATATAAATATGCAGGTATAGCCAGGTACAGTGGTACATGCCTTTAATCCCAGAACTCAGGAGGCAGAGGCAGGCAGATCTCTGTAAATTCAAGGACAGTCTGGTCTACATGGTGAGTTCCAGGACAGCCATAGCTACATAGTAACCAAGTAAGACCTTGTCCCAAAAACACCAAAAAAAAATAAATAAATAAAAAATAAAAATAAGCAAATAAATGAAGATCATGGCAGTCTCCTAGGGACCAGGCATTCACTATACCTTCTAACTAATCAAACCAAAGATCTGAATTTAATTACTTAACTACTTTTTCAAGCTTTATTACTTTAAAAACTAAAACATGAAGCTTAACATTTCTATAAATAAAATACATGCAAATAACTTAGAAATTAAGGATTGAAATTTTTTAATCTTCGCTCCAACAGCTGGTTTTCACCTTTCTCTTTATTCAGATTGGAGAAAGAAAAAACAAAATCTTAATTCCAAATTTAACTGGTTTCAAAAAGTGGGAACTAGAGTGGCGGTGGCACACACCTTTAATCCCGTAACTCGGGAGGCAGAGCCAGGCGGATCTCTGACAGTTTGAGGCCAGCTTGGTCTACAGAGCGAGATCCAGGACAGGCACCAAAACAAAAATCAAAAAGTGGGAACGATATTTTGCTGTGCAAGCCGAAGTTTTGCTCAAAACTATGTTAACTTGTCAATCATTTCTACTGAATCAAAATAGCAAAACTTCTACTATGCCCCTGAGAGCACAAGAATGAATAAATTTCATTAAAATAGATGAACAAAAAAGAATTAGGAATGAATCTATCAACCATCCAGTAAACCTTTAATATAAATACAGGAAAAAAGAAAAGAACAAGTAATTGAACCAACCAGGAAAACAATCAACAAAATAAAGAAGTCTGCAGACCACTACCAACAGTAACCATAGAAGTTTGTGGCTTCAACTCTCCAATAAATAGAAACAGGCTACTTGGATTAAAAAATCAAGATCAACTATTTTGTGGTCTAGAAGAAACATAGCCCACTGACAAAGACACAAACTAAAAGTGAAAGATTAGTTCAGTATACAAAAATACACAATAAATAATAAATAAACAAAAAACAAGCAACAGTAGCTATAATCATCTGACAAGGTAGACACAAAGGAAATATTCCACCAAGAAAATGAAACAATTACAAACATACACACAACAAACTTTGATGCATCTAACTGCATACAACAACACTACCAGACTCCAAGGGAGACAGGTCCAGCTATAATAATATATAATATTATTATAACATATTAAAATATAATATATATTTAAAATTATGTAATAGTATATAATATAGTGACTGACTTAATGCCCAACTCTTACCCATAGACAGACCCAGACTCAAAAAAAAAATTTCAACAACTTTAGAGTTGAACTAAAGTTAACAGACACCTACAGAATATTCCATCCAACAACTTTGAAATACGTATTTTTCTCAACAGCCATGAAACTTCCTCTAAAATATATCACATTCAGACCATAATGACGTCAGAATATCAAAAAAACTATTAATTTCTTACATTTTATTAAACCACGATGGAATAAATCTAGACGCGAACAGCAACATGAACTAAGGAAGCTACACCAACACAGAGAGACTAAACAACATAATCCTGAATAACCAATCACTGAAGAAATCAAGGAAGAAATTTTAAAGTTTCTAAAATGAAATAAAAATAAAGACACAATTTATCAGAAGCTCTGGGATCAACTGAAGCAATTTTATGATAGCTATGAGTACTATCATTAAAAAGTACTATCATTAAAAAAGAGGAGAAGCTCAAATAATATACCGAATGGTATGTGTGCCTTTAGATCTCAGCATATCAACAGAGTCAACCAAATAAGGAAACAGAAAAGATAAATGAAGACCAGAGAAGGAAGTAAAGAAACGAAGACTAGAGGAACATAATCAATGAAACCAAGTTAGTTCTTTGAATGATAGACAAGCTTGAAAACCCTTTAGTCAAACAAACTAAAGGGAAAACATAAATTTAATAAAAAGACAAACATTATAACAGATAGCTATAAAATCCAAAGGATCACTAGGAATGCTCTGAAAACCTCTATTCCAGAAAAAAAAATAATAATAACAATGTAGAAAAACAGATAAATTTCTAGGCACATAGCACATATAACCTACCAAATTAAGACATAAACAACATAAATAGGTCTATAATGAACAATGAAATTATAGGACTAATAGTTGCCCAACAAAGAAAACCACAGAACCAGCAGATTCACTGCCAAATTCTACCAAACTTTTAAAGAAATAACCTCAATACCCCTAAAACTATTTCATAAATTAAGAGAAAGAATAGTGCAAAGCTAAAGAACGGTTAAAACACCAATACTGTACTGATACAAAAACACATAAGGACATGACTTTAAAAAAGAGAAGAAAATTATAGACCAGTTTGAACATACATGCAAAAAAAACTCAACAAAATAAAGCAAACTGAATTAATGACACTCAAAGGTCACACACTATGATCAAGTCGAATTCATTACAGGGATGAACATTCTCTCAGGTGTGAGACCTAACTTTAAAAAGGTGTTGATGAGCACACTTGGGCCCGGATGTGTTTTCAATGGTTTTTGAGATTGTAAGTTAACTGCAGCATCTGCCCTCCCCTTTCTTCCTTCTAAACCCTCCAGTGTACCCTTCCTTGCTCTCCTTCCAATTCATGGCCTCTTTCTCACTACTACTGTCAATATAGCTTTTGAAATGATAGCAACCACTTAAACTTTTTTGAATTTTCCATTAAGAATGGATTTACAGCTTCACTGATGTCTTGCTGGAAGACTGAGTAGTCCAGATTGTCCTCATCAGAAGGGCATTCTAGTTGGCCCTTAACACTGGTGCCTGTCCTTCCTCGTGTGCAGGCCAGTGTTTCTCTGTGTTGTTAGTGGCTCCTATCTCCTGACTGGCTATTGGAGGCTTTCTGCAGCCATGTTTGCATCTGCATGGAAGGATGGGACTCAGGCTCTTTGCATGCTGTGACATCGCCTTTACCAGCATAGATTATAAATGTTTTGAGAAGTTCTTTTGCAGTTTCATTTCCTGTACTGGGCATTGAACCCAGGACTCCATAAATGTCAGGCAAGCATTCTACCACAGAGCTACTTCCAGGGTCTCAGCCAGCAGAGTGACATCCGAGGAAGGCAGTTTGGTCCATAACGGCTAAGCAGCCATTTTGGTTCAAACTCCAGTTTTACCTCAAGTGGTTTATTTTAGGCATATTTAAGCACAGCACAATTTGGTGAAAACTTTCTGTGATAAATCAATCCTGTGTACACAATGAAGCAGGTTAAATAAAGATTGTATGTGACTACAAAAAAAAAAAAAAAGGTTGGGACTCTCTGGGGAAAGAAAGAGAAATACCTTTTCTCTCACACGGAATCTAGATTTATACACAGAACATGAATACAGTCAAGAGGAAGATAACCAATGAAAACTGGGAAAGAAACAAGAAAGAGTAGTAAACAGTCAATATGAGTAATGTGCAATGCTATATATTTGTGCTATGTCATCATGAAATCTACTCTTTTATATGCCAATTTTAAAATTTACACTGAGTGGAAAATTCTAGAATCATTTTCCTAGCATTTATTTCTTTAAAAAAGAAGTTTAAAAGACGATAATAAAATGAACTTACCAAAAGAGCGTATCAGTCCAGCTCCTGAAACATGTGGACCTGAGTACAGTGAGAACTGACAGAATGCTCATCCTCAAGAACGGCAGCTAAGCATCAAACATGAACTGCTTCCTGCCAAATTCTAGACGCATACTAAATGAACTTCTCTGCTAAGCATCTAGAATGGTACTAGTTATATATGACTCTTCATTCAATCTAAAAGTATTTGCAGGAATCTTCAGTTTAGACAAGTAGCTGAAATTGTACACAAGTTATCAATTCTGGGATTAAGTGTTAAAAGCATACTCAATTGAGTTCACCATGAAGACTGGCTACAGACTTTACTAAAAGTAAAATAATCTACTGTTTGAATATGATGTTTTTAAATCATTAACTATACTTTAAACTGGGCCATAAATCAACTAGTTTTACCACATATCAACTACATGTGGACCTCCATTAAAAGGCCAAAGAGTAAAGACTTAATCCTAAGTAATTAAGACCAACATAGAACACATTTTTTAAAAGCATAAAATACTACAAAGCTCTAAGTGATTCAGTTTGTAAATTTTAATCAAAAATTTGGTATGGGAGATGGTTCAGTGGTTAAGAGAACTTGCTGCTCTTGCAGAGGCCCAAGTTCAGTTCCCAGCACCACACCATGCAGCACAGCCACCTGTAACTCCAGTTCCAGGGAACCAGTGCTCTCTTCCAGCCTCCAAGGGCACTACACCAGCAAGCATGTGGTGCACACAGACACATGCAGGCACTCACACATACACATAAAATAAAAATAAATGAACCTATCTTTTAAAAAGTTAAGTAAGAGATTCCTGAAGCAAAGCTTAGCAACAAAAATGAAACCCAAACAACATTTACAGACACAGTAAAAATGAAACCATGCTCAGCAGAAGACTCATTTGAGTAATGGCCCAGAAACAGGCATGAAGAGCAACAGAGCAAAAATGCAAATTAAAGCTAAAATTCCATGTGGAAAGTAAAGTTACTACTACACTAGTACAAGGACGGTGACAACCTACAAAGGTCAGAATTTAAGAGTGTACTTTTTTGTTTATCACTAGTTTTTAAACAATACTAAATTCAAGAAGGAGCAACTTGCAATTTTTTAATCTTTTAATATCAGAAGCCAAAAATGCCAGAATGCACATTACCACACTAGTTTTATATACATGGTATATACCTAGAAACTTGTTTTTGAAACAGCGTACATGAGGAAAATCTCATATAAATATTTGTTTTGAAGGAACACCAGAGGCAAACTTAAAAGGTACTTGTCCTCAAGTTAAAGCTAAAAACCAAATGCTTATTTTCCTTGACTGCTGGCCTACACTTGTGTGCTTATTGCTGTCTGGATCCTTTCCTATCAATACACCCAGCACTTCAAAAGCTCCAACCACTCGGCCAGGATTTCTACCTTCAAAGAGCCTATGTTGCCATGGCAATCTCATGTTCTCCTGGGAACCAAATCAGCAGCACCCTATGATAGCATCCATGAAGGCTGTCCAAACTCCAATTCCTCTGAGGTACAGGTCATATCCTGCCACAATCATACCAATTTTCACTTGCTATAATGCATAATATCAAATTAAATCTGACTATTCAGAGCCAAAATTATTTAAAAATAATCAGCTGCATCCAGAAAGAGTAAGGCAAGACTGTGGGTAGGAATCTTTCATGTTACAAAGCAGATGTTTTTAAACTACGAAGGCCAATGTTATAAAACACTAAGATCAACAAACTTAAGCAAAGGTATTTTTCAGATATCAAAATACTCTTCCTACAAAATAAAAATAAAGGATGTACCTTGATTTTAAATGCTTCCTGTTTATATTCACCTGAAAAAACATACTAAAGATTCAACACCCTAGTTAAAAGCAACAAAGCTAAACCCTACCAAAACTAGTTTTCCTAGAACAAAATAGAAAGGAAAGACACGGGTAAGACAGGCCTGGTGATGCATGCCTATAATCCAGCTATATACCATAGGAAGTTGAAGCAGGAAGACCCCAAGTTCAAGGCCTACCTGGAATACACTGAGATCAAGGTCAGCTTGAGGAACTCCAGACCCTGTTTCCAAATGCAAAAAGGAAGCAGGAGGGGAGGTGGCTCCTGCCTCAGAGATAGTGAGAGGTGGCACTTGCTAAGAATGCAGAGGTCCTAGGTTCTGTGTACAGCACCAAAAATTTGATAGATCAATCGATCGATAGATAGACAGACAGACAGATAGGTAGGTAGATAGGTAGATAGATACTGACAGACAGAGATATGATATATATGAGTGAACAACTGGCATATACAGAGGGTATGTCTCCAGATGTATATATTACCTCTAACCTAAGTAAACTTCTTTTCATCTCTTCAGCCTACACCATCCAACATTCTGAAACGAAGCAAGATGTGCTTTCTGTAATATTCAAAGTTAACAGTAGATCTCATGACAATAAAATTCAAAAACCAAGTACCATTATAACAAATAAAGGCAATGACCTCCTTAAGAGTCTGAAAAATCATTTTATGACCCCATTGTGCCTAGAAAATAAAAGCTAAAGTAAAAAGTTATATAAATGCTGTATTATCTTTTGTAATTAGTATTTACTTTCATTTCAGACAACAAATGTACAAACTGAAAAAACCTGGCCATGACACATCATTATATATTAAATTTGCTTCAAGGGCTGGAGAGATGGCTCAGAGGTTAAGAGCACTGACTACATTTCCAGAGGTCCTGAGTTCAATTCCCAGCAACCACATGGTGGCTCACAACCATCTGTAATGAGATCTGGTGCCCTCTTCTGTATACATAATAAATAAATAAATTTAAAAAAAAAAAAAAAAATTTGCTTCAAAAAAATTTTCCTCCAGGCAGCAGTGGCGGACTCCTTTAATCCCAGCACTCGGGAGGCAGAGCCAGGTGGATTCGAGGCCAGCCTGGTCTACAGAGTGAGATCCAGGACAGGCACCAAAACTGCACGTAAACTCTGTCTCAGAAAAACAAAACAAAAAAAAAAAAAAAAAAAAAATCCTTCCTTTAAGGAATGTACAAATTCTGAGCATTTAGTTCTCCACAAAAACCACTAAATGGTACATAGGACATTGCAAGTCATTTGAACATATACATTGCATAGTTAATTTTCATTTCATTAGGAATGCCCATGAAGCTTAATTCCTGAATCAACCTACTCACACTACCATTCCGCACAATTACTGGAATCCCACAGAAGAAAGAAATGGGAAGATATCTGAGCTCCACATTTGCACTGGATCACAACCATGAGAAACTGGGAAGTATTTCTCCTATTTGAAAAGTAGCATTTAAACTGAATCATTCAAAAAAATACTCCAAGGCTTTTTTTCATGTTTCTGAAATATTTTCCTTAGTATGTTTAGAAAGTATTCTCAATATAGCCACTCTCTTTAATTTAAAAAGAGGCTTTAATCCCAGCACTCGGGAACCAGAGGCCAGCCTGGGCTACAGATCTAGTTCCAGGACAGCTCGGGCTGTTAAACAGAGAAACTCTGTCTCGAAAAACCGGAAAAGAAAAAAGGAAAAAAAAAGTCTGTCTAATAAAAATTAAAGGTCAATGAGTCTAAAGAATAAAGACTACAAACAACAAAATGAGGTATAATGGGCCTTTTATCTAATACAGGAAAGCATAGAACAGTGTTTAAACGATGATGAACAGCATTATCAATAACCAAATCTACCACAAACCCAATTTACAAATTCAAATTTACAAATTTACAAATTCAAACATTTTCATACCTTATAAAGTCAAAAAAAGACAATGACACTCTAAAAGTAGCTAAAATTAACTACTAAGCTGTAGCTCTCTAAACTTTGTGGGGTTTGTTTTTGTTTTCTTTTTAACCACAATCCACCAATGCATACATATATGCGCGCGCACACACACACACACACACCAAAAAACAAAACAAAATGCTGTAACAGTCAGCTATGTACATATGATACAGAAATTATTAAATCATCCTTGTCTAAATACAGCACTTTTAGGGCTGGAGAGCTGTCCAAGCGGTTAAAAGCACGGGTTGCTTCTGCAGAGGACCCAAGTTAAGTTCCCAGCATCCACATGGCAGCTTATAACTGTGTATAACTCCAGTTCCAAGGAATCTGACACCCTTTTCTGGCCTCCACAGACATCAGGCACACACATGGTGCACATACACACATGTAGGCAAAACATGTTATTTTATGTTTCAAGACACATAAAATAAAAATAACTCTCTTAAAGCATTTTTAATTCATTCAAACATAAGTTTCAAATCTTTTTTCCCATCATACAGACTGTGTTTTACATAACACTTACAGCCAAAAAAATAAATAAAATAAAAATATAAACCTACTAAATACCTGTATATAACAATAGTCTTTATTCTTGGACTACTTATTAAATAAGACAAAGAGACAGAAGAGGAGTTTACATTTTAGTGATAAATGTAAGACAGGATCATAATTTTTCTTGGTAAAAATTCTACTTAATAGATAAAAATTGTATATTAATACGTATTCATAATAATATTAAGAAATATAGAAACATGTAAAGTACATTTAATTAGGGTACAAGATAATGCAACATCTGATGAGATAAGTAGTTGAGAACAATGAAAATACAAGGAAACATTTAAAATATTTTAATGAAATGAATAAAAATAATGTGAGATTTCAACCATATTACTTGAGGTTAACTATTGCTTTTTGCCTTTCCAAAGTGCTATGGAAACGATCTCTTCAGTGTAACTAGTTGGTAGAGTGCTTCCCTACTATAGCTAAAGCTCTGGGTTTGAGCTTTAGCACTACTTAAATCAGACTTATAATTAAAGCACTTGAGAAGTACAGAAAGGAGAATCAGAAGTTCAAGGTTTTCCTTGGCCACACAGAAAGGAAGCCAGCCTGAGATACATGAGACTCTGTGTCTCAAAGAAGAAAAAGAAATCATAACATCTTATTTTTCTCTTTTAAAACCTTTCTGGATTCAAGAGAATCAAACAAAATCAGTTAAAGGTAAGCCGATTTTGGCTTTAGTCTGTGTCTGTGGTTTCTCTGTGGGAAGAGTATCTTTAATAGCCAAAAGAATGAACATTTTCTCCCTCTAATGATCTAGGATACTGAGCACATGTGAACAATGTAGGAAGGTGAATGAACAGCAATGAGGAAATATGTTGACGATCTATAGAGGCCTGGAAAAGGTGGTTGTCTATCTCTACTGTGCTACCACTTCAGGCCTGATTTCCTCCTAAGGATTCTGCACCATAGCAAACATGGCTTTATTTCCCTGAATGCACATAAAAAAAAATCTCAAGTATTTACAATGCCACTGGCAATCACTCCTGTCTATCTGGACAGCTAGGACTCTGGTTTGTTTAGCACTTTGTTTAGTTTTTTTTCTTTTTAATGAATACCTTATGATAAAGGTATTCATTATCACATATGCTATGAAATTAAGAAATTCTCATATACTAGGCTTTCCATTCTTGAAAGAGTAGAAAGAAAGGTTCTCTTGGACATTTATTCTGTTTAGAAGTTACGGTGCCTTTACAGGTCCTGATGGTACCAGGCAAACATTATACACTTTTAGAAATGTTTATAAAAAATTGAGTGTGAATTCTGCAGTGAACAGCACTTCAGACTGGGATTGCACTGTCACCACAAAGGCATTTTCACATGCATCTCAGGCCGAACCAAATCCTAATGAATGGGACTTACTAACTCCACTGAAATGATAAGTCATACAAAAACCGTGACATCATCTTTGATGACCCATTCTGCCTCACCTTATCTTATCAACCAGAATGAGGTTCTATGCAGTTCTATCTGCATGTTCTCACCACACACCTCCAAGAGCATAATTTACACTGCAATGTAACCAGATGGATGCAGCTATCCTGGTTTCATCAATACTGCCCACAATCAAGTATTATGATTCCTCTCTTCCTATTATATATTTTCTTTCAGTCACATTTACCTTTCTAATAACAAGAAAGGCGGACTTCTGATTTAAGCCAATTTCAGTAATTGGCACTAAATTAACCTTTCTGCAAAGCAATTAGAAAAGTGGAAAACACCTATCAAATGCCTGTTTTCCAACACTGGAAAAACAAACTATAAAACTGGAATCCCTAAGAAAGAGAAACAATGTGAACCCTACATCTTTTTCATTTCCTGTGTAGAGATAATCTGTAGATCAGCATGCAGAAAGTGGTCTCCCTGACCTGAGGGAACAGAACAGACTGGAGTTCTGGGAGGCAACAGCAGCTGCAATTCCTAGGGCATTGGTTGAGAGGAGGGAGCTATTTAGAGAAGTTATCTCTCTAGAAACCTTCAAGGCTAACTAACCCACAAATAGGTTACTAATGGCAAACCCTACAAGTCTATGGTGGCAGTCCACAACAGCAGGCTAAAACAAAAAAGGAGCTGTGAAATATTTTAAGGCTGAAGCAGAATATATATGGAGTAAATGTTGAAAATCCAAGTACTCTAAAGAATCTCAGGAGTGTTATACCAAGTAACTAAATATGGCTGGACTATTCTAAGCACAAAAGTTACCCTAAACCAGTAATTCTAAACTTCCTAATGCTGCAACCCCAATTTTAATACAGTTCCTCATGTTGCAGTGACCCCAACCATAAAATTATTTTTGTTGCTACTTCATAACTGTAAATTGGCTACTACTTTGAATCATAACGTAAATATCTGTGTTTTCCTATAGTCTTAGGTGACGCCTATGAAAGGCCGTTTGACACACACCCCGCCAAAAGGGGTCAAGTGGTTGAGAACCATTGCCCTAGACCTACCCTGCCCTGAGAGATGTGTAAAAACAAATATGGAGGAATACAAATACTTGTGTCCTGCCAGAACAAAGCTCGAGAGTCCAAAAAGGAAAAAAAAAAATTGACAGATTGTTGTGGAGAATACCTTTGATCCCAGCACTCAGGAGGCAGAGGAAGACATATCTCTGTGACTTCAAGGCTAGCCTGCTCTATAGAGTGAGTTCCAAGACAGCAGGTCTATACAGAGAAACCCTGTCTCGTAAAAAGAAAAAAAAAAAAAACCAGAATCTAAACATTCAATAGTGTGACAGTCACAGCACCAAGAATCCAGTCAAAGCTCCCTCTCATTCCCTGCTTCTGGAGATGACATCTCAGAGGCACTCAGAATGCTTTTACACGTACCATCATAGACTTTCCTACATCACAGCTTCCAATAAAAATGGCTCAATATCCTTCTTGGTTAACGGAATTTTTCCCTTTACACCAAGACAGTCGGAAAAGCACCACAATTGCCATGTGACGTGGACCCAGGCAGGAGAGAGTTATGCAGTGAGACCTTACTCCATTCTCTAAAATGAAACAACAACAACGAAATCAACAGTGTCTCCAGGGTGTCTATGTGTGCTGAAGACATCTGTGAAAGGACCAGGCAGCTTTCCTGACCACGGAGCACAAGAGTAAGGATAAAGGAAGGGTTGAAGTTGTACACCAGGAGTCTGAAAGCCACACTTTACAATGAAGCATTTTTTTAATATTAAAAGAAAATCCAAAGGCAAGGAAATAAAAATTTACAGCCATGTACATTAGCCGGAAAATATGGCCCATAGCAAGACAAAAAAAAAAAAAAAAACACCCTGTCAACAGAAATAGGCCCAGAATGAAAATGTGGTATTACGAAACAAAGACTTGAAGACAACTATTACAAACCACTCATTTAAGAAAAGGAAAAGGGAAGGATTTAAAAATGACCAAAATAACATGAGCTTTGAGAAATAAAATAACATAATCTGAAACATAAACTTTCTATATTAGACAAGGTGGGAGAAAATACTAGTAGCTGACACACCCATAATCCCAACGCTCAGGGCACAGGAGCAAGAGAAAAGCTGCAAATACCAGACTGTAAGTTTCAGTCCAAAGGGGGGATAGGGAGATACATATATATATATAGGTTAGGCCTGGTGTGGGGTTTTGAAACACATGCACATAAATAATAATAAATAATTCAAACTATATCACTCACTCAGAGAAAGAGAGCTTGTCTTAAATAAAAACAAAAGATACAATGCTAGAAAACGTAAAAACTGAATTGCCGAACAAAATATTGGGGGAAAAAAAAGTTTTTGTTACCTCAGTAACAATTCTCACAGTATTAACCTATGTCCTAACAAAAAGGATAGAGAGTAGGGGCATTTAAAGACACCAAGACTCCCCGGGCAGTGGTGGCACAGGTCTTTAATCCCAGCACTCCGGAGACAGAGGCAGGCAGATCTCTGTGAGTTCGAGGCCAGCCTGGGCTACAGAGTGAGTTCCAGGAAAGGCTCCAAAGCTACACAGAGAAACCCTGTCTCAAAAAAAGGAACCCCACCCCCCGCCCCACCCCCCAGCGCAAAAAAAGATACCAAAACCCCCCAGCCCCCGGCCAATGGTGGCACAGGCCTTTAATCCCAGCATTCAGGAGGCAGAGGCAGATGGATCTCTATGAGTTTGAGGCCAGCCTGGTCTACAGAGTGAGTTCCAGGACAGCCAGGGATGTTTCTCAAAAAACCAAAAAAAAGAAGAAAAAACAAAAGATAACAAAACAAAAATGTTTTCAAATTATATGAAATACTGTATAAGTATAAACATCAAATATACATAAGAAACTCATAATTAAATTACAGAAAACTAGGAAATCTTTTAAAAGCCACAGGAATAAAATATGTTCCTTATATAGAAAAGACTTATATATAAAGAATCATTATTGACTTACTGTGATGAACAATAAGCCAAAATACAATGTTTTTAGAAATCTCTAAGCTGCTAACAAAGAAAAAAAATTAGTCTAGAATTGTAAATCCAGCAAAACGATCCTTTAAATGTAAAGGCTAGCCAACGGAGGTATGGCATATGCCTTTAATCCCAGCACTCAGGAGGCAGAGGCAGAAGAATCTCTGTGAGTTCTGTGGGGGACCTGCCCCCACGCTTATTTACCCCAGGAACTCTTGAGGAATGAGGGATAAGAGACTTAGTTAGAAATAGAGAGGGGAGAGAAACACAGCATAGACTCAGGTGGGCCTGGATCCTTACCCACCAACCCAGAACTTTATTCCAAAGTATAACAATGCCAAGGGGTGGATCAAAAGACCTCCCCTTGCTAGTTACAGTCACCTGGTGCCCAGGCCCATGGTCCAATCAACCTCTTATGCAGTGCTGCTGGGTACAGCCACTAGGAAACCTAGTGGGCTCCAACAGAGTTCAAGTCCAGCCTGACTCATAGAGTGAGTTCCAGGACAGTCAGGACTGTTACACATAGAAATCCTGTCTCCAAAAAAAAAAAAAAAAAAAAAAAAAAGTAAAGGCTAAACTTTTATTAGAGGAACAGAAATTAAGACAATCATTAGCTACATTAAAAAGGAAAATGAGATGAGGGAAGCATGTGTACACCAAGGAATGAATAGCGTTAGAAATGGAAAATACACAGATAAATGTAACCGTCTTTAAGGCATGACAGTGCAGGCCTATAATCCCAGCAGCTGGAAGGCAGAGGCAGCCAAGCAGAAGTTCAAGCCCATCCTTAGTAAGACAGTAAGTATGAATTTACAGCCACCCTGGGCTACATGAGACCCTATCTCAAAACAAACAAAAAATACCAAAGACAAACCACAATTACCAATACTGGAAGGAAAACATGACTACATACCTTAAACCCAATAAAATGTAATATTATAAATAATTTCATGACAATAAATGAAAAAGAACTGCTCAGAGGTTCGTGAGTCACAAAACCTGATCCAGAGCTATATAACACAGTAGTTGAGTGCTTACCTAACAGGACCAAAGACCTATGTTCTCTAACCCCAGTACCAAAACAATTATTTTAAAAATAGAAACTTTGACTAGCTTTATATGAATGAAAGAAACTAAATTAAAATTTTATTACCTCACAAAGAAAACATGTGCCATAAAAAGCCTTACTAGTGAATTCTACTCCTTAGCTAGTTTGGTCCGATGGCATCCACCAAGGCCCATGCTAAAATGTATCCTCATGCAACAGTTCTGGGAGACGAAGTCTATGGAGAAATGTTCAGTTCATGAGGGCTCCACTCCTGTGGAAGGATTAATGTCTAAAAGGATCTGGTCCCCTGCCCACACTGTCCTCACACATAGGCACCTGATGATGTAGAAAGGCTCTTGCCACACACTGGAACTTTGACATTTGACTTTCCAGCCTCCAGACTATGGGATAACAACTTCTGTTCATAAACTGCTTAGTCTCAGGTATTCAGCTACAGCAGCAGCAGAGCTATGAGAGAAGACTCTGGTACCTGGGAGTCAAGTATTTTATACAATAAATAACTGAAACTGAGGGGCAGTTTTAGAACTGGAGGTTGAATAAAAGCTAAAACTATTTTTGAAGTGAATACTGGAAAAGGTGTTAGCAATGGGCAATTCTAGTGAGGAGCTATAAGATGAAGAGAACAGAGAAAAATTTCAAATTTTTTGAAATACCATACATGCTTGTGAGCAGAAAGCCGGTAGAAATGTGGCAATTCTGACAGGGTCTCACACTGAAATAAGAAATAAGGCTAGCTCAAGTCCACTCCCTACACTCTGATACAACAACCCTCCTTGGATCCTCCAGGTAAGGCTACCTCACGAGAGCCTACACAGTTTGGGGAGGCACAAGCATCAAATACTAGCACCGTCTATAGAAAGTAGACTGGCTGAGGGCCTGATTCCTACCTCCAACTCAATGTTAACAGATACTGCAGACAAGGTGAGAGTCCAGAGACTTGCAGCAAGGGTATAAACACTGCAGAATCACTATTAGGGCAATGCACAGTAAAATGTGGAGCCAAGAACCACACCAAAACATCATACTGGAAAAACTGCAGGCTTGAGATGCCAACCTGTGAAAGTTGCTGCATGCATGAGCTCCTAAGTCCAGCATGGCCACAGAGGAGGAACTTCTTGAGTACTTTCAGAGGGCAGAACACAGAGTCAAAACACAGAATGCTCTCTCTCTCTCTCTCTAAGATTTAACACTGCTGGAACAGGGGAGATGGCTCAGGGAACAAAAGAACTTGGAGCCTTCTGAGTCCTATCCTGGGAACACACACACAAAAAGCTGAATACAGCTGCACACATCTTTAATCACAGCACTACTAAAGCAAGATTGGACACAGAGACCAGAAAATCTCAGGCCAGTTAACTTTGAGTCTGAAACACAAAGGCAGAAACAAACTCTGCCTCAACAATCCAGAACCGACCCCTAAAAGTTGTCCTCTGGTCACTACATAGATGTGTGGCACCACACACGCACGCTCGCACGCACGCTCCGCTCACAAGAAAGAAACTTTTTTTAATGTTAAAAGATTTAGTGCTGTTCCTTCTGTTGAGTTTTGAACTTACTTGGGGCCAGGTACTTCTGTTTCTTGCCTATCTCTTCCTTCATGAATAAAAATGTCTGTCCTATGTCTGCCTACAATGAGATACTAAACACACATAACTTGTTTTGATTTCACAAGCTCACAGTTAAAGGGGAATATGTGTCCCAGGATAAATCCAATTTGAATAAATGTAAATGAGACTGCATTTAAACTAAGACTTTAAAGTTGGTACTTGAAAGATTTAAAACTTTAGGGGCTACTGGTATGAACTCTGTTTATTTTACATGTGAGGATAGGAACTGGGTGGACCAGAAGCAGAATGTTGTGGTCTTAATGTGTTCCCCGTAAAAGCCAGTGTAGAAAATTTAATCTTCCATATTGGGAGGCAGATCACAAGGAGAAATTCTTAGGTCAGGAATGGATTATGCTCATTAATGTAGATCTTAGTCTCTTACCACTCACTTTCCACTACTTTTGGTGATGACACAGGATGAAGGTCTTTGCTATATGCTTGAAGTTGGACATAACCTTGAAGTAACTAGATACATTTGTTTATTATAAACTGGGTAGTTGGAATATCTGGGGATAGAATCCAGGATTATGAACTTGCCAAGAAACCCCAGACTTTGTGATCAGGAAAGAGTCAGCTCCCTTTCTTGACTCGGTTCTTTTCTAAATAAAAAGGATAATAAAGTTGGTGAAACTGAAATTCTAACATTAGGAAGTACTGTTAATGCTTTCAGGGTTTGGTTTGGCTTTTGGGCATGAAGGACTTCACTAAGTCCTATATATTGGGAAATTGCATCACTTTCTACAACACGCCAAATATTACAAGTAATTGAGGAAAGCTAACAACCTACTAAGTTCAGTATGGACTCAACACTGCCCTTTATACAGGACTCCTCCTCCCTCCTTGCTGTCTCCTGTTAACTCAAAAGCTAAGCTGCAGAACCACTGTTCCCAGTAACCAGAGCTATGCATCATTTGCTTACACATGAAAAACTATAAAAGTTCAACAGCATGAATCTGTACCAAGGGAGAAAAGAGGGTACAGGAAAAAGAAAGAGACTTCTGCTTCTATCTTTCCAAACCATTAAGATTGTTTTAGCACTGGTTCAGTCTTCTGAGCTTTCAAAGGTAGTTAATATAATTCTTTTATACTAAACAGATAATTGTTAAAAATCTACAAACATCTTGAAAAGGGATGCTAGAGAAAAGACTCAGCTGTTAAGAGCAGAGAACCCTGGTTTAGTTGCATCTGTAACTGTGGTTCCAGGGTATCAGACACCTTCTTCTGGCCTCCTCAGGCACTGCACACACAGTAGGTGCATTTATATACATGCAAGTTAAATAAAACCTTCTTGTTTTAAATCTTGGAAAAAGGAAATGACAAGAAATAAAAAATTTAGCCACTTTAACTTTCAAAACCTAAAGGCTGACTTTGGATTTTGTCTGAAAACTTTAATATTGCTTATTTATACTAAATCAGCTAGAGCATAGTACCCTGTTCATCTTGTATCTGGCACCAAGCAAGACTTTCCTAGAGATATTTTTGTGACTATTTTTATTTGGAATATATTATAAACCAAGACAATAATTTTAAAACACCAAACTTGTAAAAGGGACATTTGATCTCATAAAATATTTTTCTACTATAGCACCATCTTTTTCAACTTAAAAGTTTCTAAAATCAGGTACTCTTTAAACATCAATGAGATAGTCAAAAGAAACAGTTAGGTTATTATTAAATGTTAACAAAGCTCCTTTTTCTGAACTTTCTTGCTATTCAGTGAACATCTTCACCAAAAAGTGTCATTTATATTTTTTGAAATGTGTTTATAAATACAGCTTTGTTTCACAACATTCAAAAACACAAAGGCTCCATTCATATCATAAAAATACCAATTATCTCATCTCAGAGCCACTGAATAAACACAAACCTGCTCTTTTCACAGGGAGCAAATGGGCATTTTTCAGAAACTAAATCCATCAACACTAAGTCTAACCGAGGTGGTATTCTCAGAAATCTGCATGGTTTTACAAGCAATGGAAGTCACTGAGACTTAAAAAAAATAAGATCTCCTCTCTCAGATTAGGTAAGAAAATGTTTTAGAAGAGAGCTGTGAGTGCTGAGGTGTAGAGGAGAGTATTCTGACAGCTGGTACCTCAGATTAAGTGGTCTTAAATCAGTGAACTGCTCCAGCAGAAAACATTGTGAGGAAGATTATAGCGATGAAATTTTTATTATCTTATCACAGCTCCAGACTGATATAAACCAAGAAGACTTCTGATAAACTACTTCAACTGAAGTTTGATGATTTGAATAAGAAGGGCCCCAGTAGGCTCATATAGTTGAATAGCTGTTCTCCATTTGGTGGAACTATTTGGGAAGGCTAAGTAGGTGAGGCCTTGCTGGAGGGAATGTGTCACTGGGGGCAAGCTTCAAGGTTTTCCAAAAGCCATTCCCAATTAGCTCTCTCTGCCTCACAGTTGTGCCTCAACATCTAAGCTCTCAGCTGCTGCTTCACAGCCATGCCTCAAGCCTGCCTGCTGCTTTGCTCCATAACATGATGGTCATGGACTTTAACCTTCTGAAACTGTGAGCCCCAAGTAAACTTTCTTTATATGCTGCCTTGGCCATGGTGTCTTATCATTGCAACAGAAAAGTAAACAATATTTTTCCAAATCACATACACATTGGTAACATTCTTCATAATTTAACCTTCAGATTAATTACCTCAGAGTGGCCAACCTAATTCTTCATAAAAAGTAAATAAAGAAGAGGGAAGGAAGAGAAGGAAAAGGAGGAAATACTTGCTAAAGATGTATCTAGCTCTACAATCTCCCAGGGAAGTAGGTATATATCTCAGTGGTATACAGGGGGCCCTCAATTGGAGCCCAGCATTGAACAAAATAAAATTATACATCAGCACATGCAGACAGCATACTTCTATAATCAACAAAACTAGCCTTGTCCCTAAAAATCTCACCAAAGGTAACTGAGAGCACTAGTTAAAATATTTATTTTTCATAAATTAAGCAGGAACCAGACTCACAGCTCCACTCAACAAGCCTTTTCTCTGCTCTTCAGAACACTTCCTCACATCTACTGAACTGCAAACTACACAACCTCATTTCCAGGCCAAAGCACAAATCAACCGGCAAAAATCAAGGTTGTTCAGGAAGAAGTCTAACTTTCAAAGTCCTGGCCTGGGCATTTACCAGTTCTAGATGGTGGTAAAATGGTTCCTACTGCTCTTATAAAACTGAATTCCTATGGCCAGTTAAGTCAAAAACCAAACAAGTTAGTTATTCTCTCCACAGTGTGACATTACTAAGAACAAATGTACCATACATTCTTTGCAGGGAGGGTGGGGGCAGAACATGCACACGCACATGCACACGCACACACCACCACCACCAAAGTATCACTTCTCATTGCTTAGAACCAAAGCTGGCTATGGTTCTGCAGAGCCAGCTGTACTCATGTTAAAACCTCAATGGCTTTACCACTTGGCCACTTCCTGCCCATCGCTGATACTTAAATGTGGAGTCCTAAATGGGCTACGAGCTTTGCAGAAGAAATGAGAGGTCAGGTACAACATTCTACTAAACAACGCATACTTCAGGTCTCCAGTCAGCTAATCTTCATAAATCTTAATGTTTCCTCTGTCTTACCAGGCAGAGTATACTAGGGAAGAAAAATAAAATAAAAACTGGAATATTAAATCTCTTTCCAAATTATTACATATAACCAAACCTAAATCAAGAGTTTATGAGCCTAAAGGGATATCTTCCTGAATCACAAGTGTAAAACATCACTTTTGTTTGCAAGGACTTTATAGCCTAAATAACAATAACAACCAGTCACAACAAATAAAGAGATAAAGGCAGATGACAGTACTCTAAAGCATGTTACAGGGAGTTCTAGAGCCCTCATGCAAACTCCCATAGTCTTTAGTTTTGTACATCACTTGCCTGTGCTTTTCAGTGCCATTTACAACAAACCATCAGAAAAGCCTTGGGTCTATATTACAGTAGGAGATGTAATCTCTTCTACCATCTCAACTGAAAATAGGTGTGAACATTCCAATACATAAAAACTATAAAATTTCTTCCAAAAACACAAAGACAACTAAACGGTAAGACATGAAAGTCCCATTCTCCCCCAAAATGATTCAGACTGTAGCTGTATGCAATTAACATCTTGAAATATTTTTTTAAATGCATACCTGTTTTACATAAACTTATGACTACACTGTTTTCTTTTTAATAAAAACAAATCTTGAAGCACTTTATTTTGGAGAATATCAACTTTACCCTACATCAGACTCCTTGTTTTAACAACAAACTCTAACGATTTCTAGAGACAGTAAGTTCCTCCTCAAGACAAACTATGCCTAGTGCAGATTGGTATCAGTGCAGGTGTGACTACCACTAGTTCATCAGCCTGCTGCTAGAGGGGCAGTCAGAAACCACACCAAACATGCACCACTCTTGATTTCTGTTTCCTTTGTGAAATGAACAGTTACCAACCTCTTACAAGAATCATGAAGTAAACAGCATATAAGTAAATATTTATGAAACATTTTTATAACGATTGAGACTGCCCCTTCCGGCAGCCACTCACTGGGCAGAACCCAATTGCTATTACAACTTGTTGGTTGAGTGAGTCTTCAGAGTCTAGCCATCTTGATGTAAATGGAGTCTGCTCACTGCAGCACTGCTCATAGGCTAGAAAAGAGGGATTAAGTAAATATGAAGACAAGAGAAACTTTGGCTATACAATCTGCTTTGTGTTCCTACCGTACAGTTACCAGCTAAGCTAATTATCCAATACTTTATCATGGATCTTCAGACAATTAACATTAGGAACAGTAAAACAAACAGGTTTGCAAATTAGATGGAGAAGTCAGAACAGACTCTACAAAAGCCCAGTTCACGACACTATGGAAGTTTTATCACTTCCATAGCTATGTTAACAGTAGTGGCACAGAGCCAGCCATAGGCTCTGAAGATCACACTCATTAAAATCATGACTTTTTTTTTTAATGAAAAAGACTGCCATGAGTATATCATAAGAATAAAAATTATGCTATTCATCTGAAAACTTTTCAAAAAGGAAAAAATCAAAGAGTAACTCTATCCCCTGTAAGTATCATGGCTCCACATTTTCTTCACGAAGCTGGAAGGATTTTCTTCTCTGTCTGCTACAAGACAACTGACAAAATCCAGAAAGGGAGTGGTAAAGAATAAGGCTTCCAGCTGGGCGATGGTGGCACACGCCTTTAATCCCAGCACTCGGGAGGCAGAGGCAGGAGGATCTCTGTGAGTTCGAGGCCAGCCTGGTCTACAAAGTGAGTTCCAGGAAAGGCGCAAAACTACAGAGAAACCCTGTCTCGAAAAACCAACAACAACAAAAAAAAAAGAATAAGGCTTCCTTTTGAAGGGGACCATCTAATGCTGGTTATATAGAAAATGGAAAAAGAATGAAAGTATTACACCGAGAGTTCCTTGAGTGTTTTCCTGGATCTTTAACTGAACAGAGAAGTGTGAGTATTCATTGACCCAAAGACAGCCAGCTTATCCTCCAAGTAGAATCTAAGTCCCTAAATCAGCCTGTTAAAGAAGACACTCAAAGAACAAACTCAGCCTGAAAATCCTCTAGCCCAAGAATCTGTTATAGAACTAATTCACCACATTTTTTTCTGTATTTCAAGTTCCCAGTCTACACTTTCAATATAAAGAAATTTTTTTGTGAGATTTAAAAAAAAAAGTTTAGGTAGGTGGAGGTTTTCAGATTTTAGAAAAGAAAATATACTATATAATCTATGTTACAAATTGCTGCAACATCTGATAACCATACAAAAACTGGGGACATACTATCAATGGCATCCTTTCATATTAAACCACATATTACCAGCAGAATAGTCTATCTACTAAACTGGTAAGTAAAAATTGTAAGACTTTTCTGGGTTTCAAAATGACAACTCATCGACTATGCATCTACAGCCTGGAAACGGGAGCTGCAGCAACAAAACACACTTAACCTGGAATAAAAATAGACAGCTGACCCTCAGGTAAAAGACACTAAGGACATCTGGGAGAGTCTAGAAATGCCTCCAAATACCTGCCTAATTAGAAAGTTTGAATCCATCTAAGATGTCCATGTGTTCTCACCAACAGAGTCAATATAAGATGCTGGCTTTTTGTCCTATTTATGGGGAGGGGCATGCAAATATGACACAAAGACATGTGGAAGTCAGAAGACAGCTTGTGAGAGTCCGTTCTCTTCTCCAACCAAGCGAGTTGCAGGGATCAAACTCGGGTCATCAGGCTTTACCACTGACCTATCTTGCCAGCCCCAAGAGATTCGATATAAGAAAAAAGGCTTCTCTTTAGCTTTATTCCAAACTGGAACCAACACTGCAAAACAGCTTACAAAATTGTGAGATGACAACAACCAGAACCTCTGACGGGATAACGAGGACAGCTTCATTGGATAGAGCTTCCAAACAAAGCCTCAGAGAAACATACAACTCAGAAGAACTAAAAATTTTCAAGCCTGCTCCACAAGTAGCCAACTCAGAACCTACATATGGCCACACCATGTTTCTACTAATAGCACAAGCAAACTTCATCTATCTCCAACAACTTCAAAACAAGGTATGCCTCCAGGACTGAAGTATGGTAGCTCCTAACACAAATCTTGCCAAGCTCCCAAATACTCACAGCTCTGTTTAGAGTGGAAGAGCCTGTCACATTATGTCCAATCTGCACTGTCAGCCACCAATGAAGTAGTGTTACAGTCACTAATTATGACATGATCCTGCTCACACTAGGTCACCAGAAGCAAGGACACAGATAAACCAGGACTTCTACCTGGTTCCAAGAATGATGCTTCAGCAATCTGATTATCACAATTCTGAGAGCCTCTTGGTCCCAAACTAGTTGCCCTCTTAAGCCCAAAGCAGTGGACAAACTTTCTCTAACTTTTGATTCTTTTGGTTTGGCATTCTTTAGACTAGGCTGACCCAGATTTCACTATAAGCCCAGGGTAACCTCAAGTTCACAATTCTTCAGCTTTAGCCTTCTACATGCTACAATTATAGATAGGTATAAACCACCATTTCTATTTATCTCCAGTATTAAAAACAAGAAGAATTTTGAGATGTGATAGCAAAGCTTTAAAAAAAAATAAGTCTATCCTGTAAGTTATCTCAGATTGTTTTATTATATTACTTTGAAGATTCCATCTCTGACTCATGATCAGCTAGAATAAAGACTAGTAACCAATCCTTAATCTGTTTTCATTTCTGTATGATCTTTAAGTCCCTAAGCAGCCTCAAAGAGCTTAAATGACTCATCATGGTCACTCTAAGACCACAATTTTAACCTGCAACATGTGAGAGCACACTTTAAACACAGAACAAAAATAAAGGTACTTTTATAAAAATGTAATTTTTACTCCCATTTCAAATGTATATTTAAAAATTATAGGATGGGGGCTAGAGAGAGCTCAGTGGTTGAGAGCAGCGGCTGTTTTTGCAGAGGACTCAGGTGCAACCCTTAGCATTCATACAACGGCTCATAACCACCTGTAACTTTAGTTCCAAGGGCTTCAACATCCTTTTCTGGCCTCCATGGTCCCCAGGCATGCTCATGCAGGCAAAATGCCTATACATGTAAAATAAAAATAAATCTTTTTTTTTTTTAATTCTAAGATGACCTGATTGGAAACAGAAAGCAGGTTCAAATGGCAGTCATACTATGAACATATCTACCTAAACTTTAGTTTATGAACTTTCTACCTACAAAGCCACTCTTGCTTTAAATACAGTTTTCTGTAAGAACAAGAAAAGGATAGCTAATAAATGTGCTCTAGAACTGGGCCTAACTGAGGGCAGACCAGTGACCCATCCCTGGCCCTATCTCCAGAGACAAAGCAGAGCAGGAGACAAGCAGGGCCATGTGTTAAGCATGGTAATCTTCAGAGCCTCAGTTTTACAACAAGCTTGTTTACAACATGCATTAGGAAGTGAAATACATGAAATTTAGTTAAGATTGTTTCTGCTAATTTGCAGTGCATTCTTTCTCTACCAGTGAGAAAAGTGGAGAAGTTCTAACCCACTGTTTCTTAATCTTCCTAATGCCTTGACCTTTTAATACAGTTCCCTGACCCTTTCTTATAGTTCCGCGTGTTGTGGTGACCCCTAGCCTAAAATTATTTTCATTGTTACTTCACAACTGCAATTTTGCTAGTTATTAACTGTAATGTAAATATCTGTGTTTTACCATGGTCTTAGACAATCTTTGTGAAAGGATCATTCAACCCACCCTCAAACGGGGTCATGAGCCATAGGTTGAGAACCACTCACTACTCCACCCCAACATCTTCTGCAGTCTCTCCAAGCCTGGCTCCCAGCTATTCTCTCAGGTTATATAATTGTTATTCCACTAAGAATTTCAAGCAGGCCGGGCGGTGGTGGCGCATACCTTTAATCCCAGCACTCGGGAGGCAGAGTCAAGCGGATCTCTGTGAGTTCGAGGCCAGCCTGGGCTACAGAGTGAGTTCCAGGAAAGGTGTCAAAGCTACACAGAGAAACTGTCTCGAAAAACTAAAAACAAAAGAATTTCAAGCAGGTGGAAAAAACACTACCACTACTTACATCTAAGGAATAGTGAGACCTAAGCATAGAAGGTTTGTAAAAATCTCACTCCATTCACTGTTCTGCACCCTGTAGTATCTGGTCTACAAAATAACATTAAGAAGAAACAATCTAAGCGGCTGGAGAGATGGCTCAGGGGTTACGAGCACTCACTCTTCTTCCAGAGGACCAGAGTTCAATTTCCAGCACCCACATGGCAGCTCACACCTGTCTGTAACTCCAGTTTCAGGGGACCCTGACATCCATGGCAAAAACACAAATGCACATAAAAAAATTCAATTTAAAAGAAAAAAAAGAAGACACAATCTAAAGAAAAAAAGAAAGTAAACTGCCGGGTGGTGGCGCACGCCTTTAATCCCAGCACTCGGGAGGCAGAGGCAGGCGGATCTCTGTGAGTTCGAGGCCAGCCTGGTCTACAGAGCGAGTTCCAGGAAAGGCGCAAAACTACACGGAGAAACCGTGTCTTGGAAAAAAAAAAGAAAAGAAAAGAAAAAGAAAGTAAACTGCAGTTAAGTTCCTTGGTAACCAGCTGATCTTTCAAAGCTACTCTTGGGTTTTCTTATGTCTTATACATGTAACATGCAAAAACACATCTATCTCGATCACATCAAAAGAGCAGCTTGATACGTTGCCATCATGAGGCATTTACTCAACTCCACCACCACAAAGATAATACTTTAAACTACTTAGAACAATACCTATCATAACAATTATATAAACACTGGCTATAAATTGCTGATTATAATTATTATTACGTTAATGTACCCATAAATTCTAGTTAAGAAGAAACTGCATCATGGACATGGTAGTTCATGCCTGTAATCCCAGCTTTTTGGAGGTGGAGGCAGGAGGACTACCATAAGTTCAAGTCTGCTATGGACTACACAGTGAATTAGTTCTAGGACAGCACAATGATATTCTGTTGAAGGGAAAAAGGACCAGACGGTGGTGGCGCACGCCTTTAATCCCAGCACTCGGGAGGCAGAGTCAGGCGGATCTCTGTGAGTTCGAGGCCAGCCTGGTCTACAGAGCGAGATCCAGGACAGGCACCAAAACTACACAGAGAAACACTGTCTCGGAGAGGAAAAAAAAAAAGAGAGAGAAAGGGAGTGGGAAGATGCCACAATAGTAACAGTAACCATTTGAGTTAGCTTTATGATATGCAAAATACACAATAAATAACTTTATTTGATCCTCACTAGGATTCTGAAAATGGGTATTACCTACTTTACACAAATAAGAAAAGTATGCTCAGGGGATTTAAATGATGTGCTTAGGGCCACACTGCTAGTAAATTCAAAGCACTGATTCCAGGTCAATTGCATGGTTCTGAAGGTCAACTCCACCCACTACATGACTGTGCCTCTTTCCTGAAAAGCCAGAATTCAAGGACTTTCTCACTAACTCAATTGGTTCTTCTGCATCTCAATAAGCACAAGTCAAAGACTGCAGGGAATTCTCTCCACTAACTGCACAAACCCTCTATATATAACACTGGTGTAGTGGACTGTCACCACCACTCACTCCATTCATGCTAATAAGCATCTGTACCTTTACTGTACCTTTACCTTAAATAATCAAAGTCAGATTCTATACATCTAAATCCACCACTAACATCAATTCTTAGCCTCATCATTTATCTCACTGAGTTCACTTCCCTACAGAATTCATTAACTCCTTAATTATAACTTATAGGTATGGGGGGAAAAGTTTGTATCTCTTACCAAAGGGGAAATGTGTGTGTGTATGCACATATACGTATGTACAAAAAGTGTTCATTACCACATTATCATATCAAAAGGAAAATTAACAAAACCCCTATATTCAAGCAATCAGAAAACTGAAATATTCTGTATTTTAAATTTAATAAAATTTCTGTATCTACTCCATGCAAGAGATGCAACTATTTTAAACCAAGTTGGTAGAGCATATAACAAGAGAAAATGCTCATGATAAAATATGGAGTGAAATTTTTAGGGGGTGGGTATAAGGTGGAATTACCATTAAGATTTCACCTTGGAAAATACAAATACAGCACTTCTAGGTGGAAAAAAAAGACTAAAAGAAATAAATCAAAACCTAACAGTTTTCTTTGGACAGTGAAGTAAGGGTGATTTTTTTTTCTACCTGTTCTCCAATTTTCTTGACAGCTGACAACTACACATTAATTTTATAGGGAGATGTAAGGGTAAGTTATTTGTTTTTTTTCTAAAACAACACTTTAACTCATTTCCCAGCACTTTCCTCTCAATCTCCAAATTAGCCATAAGAGCTTTGAGTCATTTGAATTTATATGTCTTTTGTTATTGGGGTAGGGGAGTGTGTAGGGGGCTGTTCCTTGTTTTTTATTTGGTTTTTTACAACACAGGAATCAAATTCAATGGTTTATCACTCTAGGTAACTGTTCTACCACTGAATACTCCCCGAAGAAGGTTGTGTTAAATTTAAGACTCAAAACAATTCATCTTCATGATTTTCACAACTCCCATCCTCCAATCATGGCAGAACTGCAACCCTGAGCTGTCGTCTTCTTACCCACAGAACTCGGGCTCTTCTGATTCTGTAAATCCTTTACTCCTAGTACCTTCTTTCTACTTCCCACACACACTGTGGCTAAATCCAAACCTTAGGATCTCATCTCGAGATTAGGACAACTTCCCAAATAAATGTTTTCCTTATTCTGGTGCCTTCCCAGTACCAATTCATTCCGCCACAATTTGCTGCACATCAAGCGCTGTTCTTGGGGCTTCCCACTTATTAGCTCCTCTGACCCCGTAACAAACTCACCAGTAGCTATCACCTTATAGATTAAGAACAGTAGCCACAGGGGTTAGGTAACTCACCCATGTCCTCCAAGCTGGTAAATGATAATATCTGAATGTGACCCAAGCAAATTCAGCTCCAGATAATAGTCGGCAAATATGAATTCTGGAATGGCAATCTGTTAAAGCCAACTTCTCTTTTCTCAAACTGTATAGACCTTTAGTCACATCAAATTACTACTTTATACTACCCCAACTCTGGGAGGTGCGTTCTTCTCCTCACTGAATAATCCTGCATATTGCCTTCACCAGTCAACACTAAATTAAACTTGTAAGTTAGTTTCCTCACTCTATAGCACAGCCCTCTTATGAACTCAACATAAATTAGTGCATTTATAATTCTTGATATTCTGTAAGTACAGAAGGTTATCCTCCAGTTTTCTATTTTATCTTTACATGTAAACAATGAAATGTCTCCACTTCCAGTCTATGACCTTCTCTATTTCCTATCTTCCCAAATGCTAGTATTACAAGACCAGGCTGCATAAAGTAGTAGTTAATAAATGGTTATCTGACTGACAATCACATGGCTCAACTATTTAACAAAGCAGGATACCATTCATTAGCCTTCTGTGGTGATATATTGGTTTTCTCACTTTATTCCTTAAACACATTAGATTTGTAATTTCAACATTCCCAACTAAAAGTTGACATTCAACATTCAGGTGACACCCAAAAGCAGTCTGTTTGGTCTCTTGGTTTTTTTAGTTTTATTTTTCTTTTAAGTAAGCTTATGCACTGTCCAGAAACACTATCTTAATAAGTACCTCTCTCTAACCGCACTCTCTCATAACAAGATGCCCAAGTCTTCAAACATATAAAGCAGGCAGTGAATTTCAAGAATGATTACCAATTGTTTAAGAACAGAAAAGACTATCTGACTTTAATAATTGTGTACACTCTATGATCCTGTTAAACCAAAATGTAGAAAAAACTGTGATTATAATTAAAGCTGAATGTTTTCATTTTCCTATCCAAAAGAACCACTGTGAAACTCAGGGAAGACAATATACCAAGAGATAGTTTAAAGACAGAAATATAAATCTATACATAAGCTGTTGGTGAAAAGACAAAAATGATCAATCAATTATATGCACATTTCACTAAGTATAACAAGTCCCAAGCACTGTGATCTGATGAAGGGTCACTGAAGAACTGTTCTCAAGAGCACAGTGCTCACAGCTACAATCTTGTGTTTCATTTTTCTGTTTTCCAAGTTTGTACTTAAATTTACAAGGTTTTCCAAAAAAACCTCTTTGCTACTTATCCTTTACCTTAATAAACCATTTTAACTTAAAATATTACATGTCTCCATATACCTGCTGAGTCTGCAGTTAGTATTCATCAGTACAACAATATCTAAAATGTTGAATCTTATCATATACATAATACTAAAACTTAGTTATCCTTAATCTCAACACTAAATGGTATACACTGAGGCCCACACCTCACTCATAACCTGAAAATACCTTGAGTAACAGACCAACTTAGTTTCCTTTTTATTTAAAAATCACCATTTCTATTTGTACTATAGTTCAGTTTTAAAACACCTTAGTAAAATCTTGGTTTTCTGCTTTCATTTCTTTTTCACTAGATGTATTCAAATTCTACTCTAGCAATTTGAAATCCTATAGGATGGGTCCACATTTAATAATTTTGTCACACCTAATGGAGAGTAAATAATAATGTTACGAATTTTTTTAATTAGTAGGAAAATGTATGCAAGTATAAAAGGGCAGCATGAGCATATCTTTACCTTACCACTATCAATCCCCTATCTATGACACTTAAGCAAGACATTGCCCCTGGAGGGAAACGGGAAAGCAACACTGCATCTGTGGGTAGTTCCCGTCTTTGTTGTTGTTTGTAGTGTTGATCTGTTTATTTTGACAGTCTCATGTAGCCCACACTGGCCTTTAACTACGGACCCCAAGATGACCTTGAATTCCTGTTCCTCCTTGCCTCTGGGCCAAAATTACAAGTGTGAGCCACTATACTCAGATGTATATATTATTTCTTATAAACTATATTGAAGCTGATGTACCCCACCTTTCATTTCCAAAGACATACTTATCACAAGGTCAGTACAGAACATCTCACACGACCTCTCACACCAAGTGGACTAATTTACAGTCTACCTATAATGCAAAGGAAATAACATCTTGAGGAAGAAATGACACTGTACAGATTCAAGTAATAAATACGCATTCATCTTTTCTATACTGACTTTCAAGTTATTTGTTTTATTTCAGAAACAAGATAAAAGGAACATCTCATTCTATAGAATATATTAGGTACTTCAGGTAAAAAGAAAATACAAAAGTATTGTACATAATTTGGATTATATTTCCAAAATAATCAACTACAAAATTAAGTCCTTCTTTTAAGGAACGAATAATGAGGAGGATGTAATACTGCACATTATAAACTGCAGCTCTCACAAAGCAAAAGATGAGTGTCTCGAATGTTACTCCAAAGACAAAAACCTCTAGTCTTCACACACGGCTCTTCAAAAGGACCATGACATCTTCACATCCTATATGTTGCACATCAATAGAAACTAGAGTGTTGTTACAAATATCCTTTGAAATGTCAGTAAGATAGATGCACAGTACATACACAGAATGTTACTGTGCCAATTTCTTTTAAATATTCACTTTGAGATAAGAAAGGCTAGAGAGAAATTGTATCCACCAAATATTTTGTTGTAAAATAACCTCATGCAATTTTCTCCTTTTGTAATTTAAATCTCACTATTGTTATAATTCTTTTAAAACAAACCTCACAGCTAAATATTGCTATGTCCACAGAATATAGAAATTTAAGTCTAAATAACATCTTAATCCAGAGAAATGAGTGTCACTTCTATCACAAACATTTGTCTGACAGAGCCTTGCAGTCACATACTTGCAATCCAGCAGATATTTTCATAGCAGAAGTCAGTCTGAATTTTTAAAAATAAGTATAACTGCACTCTCATAACAAGTTTCTAATGTTCCTAGCCTAATCAATGCCCAGTTACATATGCTTTCCACAACATGAGTTGAAGCTAACAGTATAAAACAGCAATCAGGACTCACAGAGCACACCAGGCACCTACCATGTCTTACAAAATGTCCATCTAAAAGTTCATAACAATCAACTTATTTATAAAAATTAAGATGTCCTCTAAATGCTAGTGGAGGGCTGCACTACAGCCACTACTCTACAGATAATTTTCTTCTTCCTCTATCCCAAAAGCAGAAAATGCCCCAGTGATTACTAGGCAAAGGGGAAGAGGTGGGAGAAGAACTGGAATCTGGTTAACATTTCCTGTCTTTATAATCAAGAATACTAGCCTTCAGGTTATATGAAATCCAAAACTGCTTTTTGTTCTCCTGTTTGGTAAGTTAGGTGATAGGCATCTTTTAGTTTCCCCACACGCTGTAATGTCACAGTTAAAATGAACCCAGCTAACCTAATGTGTGATTTTAAACAGAAACATGAAACATGTTTTAAATATGAAGTAGAAATAAAATAAAACATTAAAGCCAGATATGAAATGAATTCTGCTCTCACAGCACTTTGGAAACCAGCTCTGACTTTACTAGGTAAACAAAAAGCGCTGAACCAAACAGAGCGCCTGAGCTTCTGCCCTGAAAGCTAAGAGCCGCTTTTTCTCAGGACAGCGCTCTCACTGCTCCCTCTCCACCTCTCTGGACACTGAGGAACAGCTTTAGGAAAACAGAAATTACAGATTCTATAGACAAGAATATACCCTGCTCCAGAACACGTCTTTTTAAATCGTAAGTTTTCTTCAAGTTGGGACACTGTTTAGTAATATGACAAAACAGTACACCAAAAGCAAACAAATTTAACATTAACAGTATTGGCTTAGAAATCTAACTTTAAAAAATATAATGATTACAGGACAAAAATTCACTCATCTAACATATGTCATTTAAAATAAATATAAGGGAAAAAAACAAAAAAAATAAAATAAATATAAGGTTTCATTTATTTTTAACATAAAATTAACATTTTAAATTAATGTCCACAAAATAATTTCCTAAAGATTTCCAATGTAAGAGCCATCTTTTAAATAAATATAACTTACTAATTATTGTTTGTCTCAATTCTACCTTTTATGCAATAGATCAATAATACTTTTATCCATTTTAGAAGCTGAGATTTATTAACGCTAATGAGCTGAAAATATATTAAATGGCTGCATATATAAAAGGAAGACCCATGAACCACAGAGCGCCTTCCTCGGGCATCTTTCTAAATACAATCATGACACAATTCACCATGTTCAAGACAATTTTCAATCTTAACATTCACAAAAAGACAGCAACTTTAAATCCATGCTGAAATTCTTTAAGACAACGCTCCAAGTTTGAGACTTTTTTCAGTTTATGATTTTAACCCGACACAGTACAGAATGGCGTGACAGACATTAACAGGCTTTATGCTTTTCTATTAAAATATCTCAGAGCACTAAAATATAAATTTCTGATTTTCAACATCATCTTACCTGACCCGCTGAACTGACTGCTTCCCAGTGTCGTGGGTCTTGTTTTCCCACTATTAACAGGTGGAGAAAACATCTGCAAAATAACCCAAATCTATCTGTTAATCTTGAAATTCATCTATACTCCTTGCAAAGAAAAGTTCACCAAGTATCATTAATTAGTTCCTTAATTTTCATAGAGAATTTGAAATAAAAATGGAAGCCACATTCAGACCAAGTGTGGCAATAACAAGTGATATTATTTACTAACACTTCTTGGGCAAACTGGTGACATTTGCAAAGAAAACTCAGCCACAGGCAAGATTCCAAGATAATTAAGTTTAAACAGTAAATTTTTACCCATGATCTTCACTTTGGCCCTAAGTGATTCTCATTACATTAACATTACTTAATAGCACTTGTAATCAGAATCATGTCCGATGAAATTACCACATACAGGAAAGATAATAACAGCTCTAATACAGCAGGTATTGGCCCTGCCTTCTAGGAGCAGTTAATGTTGAAATTCAAAACATTAGTAAGAAATAAGGGCAATGGGCTCTGTGGCTTCACCTTTTATTTTTAAATCATTTTCCATATTACATATACACACTGCATATGCATAGTTAAAGTATTCAGCTCAGAAGACTGGGAATTCTAGCGCTGGGTTGACTTTTCTGAAGCTGACACTTTTCAGGTACCACAAGCCACATGAAGTCTTGGGGAGGGAAATACCAAGAAGAGTTTAAGAAAAAAAAAAACCAAAAACCTCTCTTTCATATACAGTGTAAAATCCCTAATAATCATCAGGACTAGGCAGTGAGTCAACCAAAGCTCATGATTGCATTGTTCTTCTTATAACTGGTTAAATCAAATGACCCCTCTGGCATTAAAGTTTGAAATCTGCAAGTCTAGACATTACATCAAAGTTCAGGTGTCCAACTTGGGGGAGCTGGACTCCAGCCCTCAGAACTATCGCTGAAACGCAGACGGAGTTGGCCGCTGCCATGTCGCCGTCCCCCTTTTCTCCCTGACTCGCTCGATCTCGGGAAAGCTCAGCAGAACCCCCCAAGACGCGGAGGAAAGCTCTCCTACCGCACTGAAGTCCAGCAGGTCGCTCAGCTCCTTGTCGGTCCCGATCGCGGCCATGCGCTGCTGCTGGGGATTCATCTTCAGCCACTTCTAGCAGGTCCTACGGCAGAGAAGACAAGCTGAGCCGCGGAGCCCCGGGTGAGAGGGAGAGAGTGGGGCGGCGCTCGGGCTTGGGGGGGGGGGCGCCGGCCGACACGCCAGACCCCCACGCATCCCCACCGAGGGAAGGGCAGAGGCGGGTGAGCCGGGTTACCGCTGAGCTGCGGGAGGGAACCCACGCGTGGCTCGGGGGCTCCCGCAAGTTTCCGAGGCGGCTCGGCTCCGGGGGGGGGGGGGGGGGGAGGTCCCCCGAGGCGGAGTACGGAACGAGCCCGCGCCCGGCGAGGGAGGAGAGAGCGGCGGCCACCCGGAGCCCAAGTGACTCACCCGCTCGGCAACAATAGAGCTGACAAGTTGCGGGGAGCGCGCCGCTCCCAGGCCCGCGTCTGCGGCCCGGACGTCCCCAGCGGGGGGTCCCCGGGGTGGCGGAGAGAGCGCCCCACGCGCGTCCGCGCACGGCAAACTCCCGCCCGGCCTCCTCCTCCTCCTCCCACTCGGGCCGCCCCGGCCCGGACTCGCGGAACAATGAGACGGGCTCGGCGGCTCCCGGGCCCCGAGCGCCGAGCCCCGAGCGCCGCGCAGGCCGACCGCCGCTGCCCGGGGCCTGGACCCCGCGCCGCGCGCCGCGCGCCTCGCGCCTCCGCCTCCGCCGCGCCGCGCGCCGCAACTTGGACGCGGCCCCGGGCTCCGCGCCGTACAAAGGGACCCGAGTTCCGCGCGTCCCGCCCGCCGCCCGCCGTTACCTGCCGCCCGGGCTCTGCATCCAACCTCCCCGATTAAAGTTCACTTTGGCCGGGAGCGCGGGCTCAGGCTTCTCCCCGCCCCGCTCCACCTCGCGCCGCCGGCGGCTCGGTGGCCTCGGGCCCGCGCGGGCGCTTGGGTCCGCGCGGCTCGGGCGGCTCTCGGGCTTGGCCGCCCGTGGCTCCCCCGCGGGCGGGCTGGCGGTCCCCCCGATAGAACTTGTGGGTCTCCTCAGGCGGACATTTTTTTTTTTTTTTTTTTTTTCCGCTGAGGCGGCCTCAGCACCGAGCTCCGCTCGCCTCCGGATCCCTCCGCGCCTCCAGCGCGTCGGCTTAACCCCTCGCTGCCCGGCGCGCTCCCGCCTCCCGCGCCGAGGAAGTGGGACCGCGGAGGGGGCGGGGAGGCGCGGGGCGGGGCGGGGCGGGGCGAGGCGGCGGACGGACAAAGCCCGCGGCCGGCAGCGGGCGTCTCCTCCCGCTCGCGGCGCCCCGGAGTGCGGCGGGGCGGCGACGGGGCACGGGGGGACGGGGGAGGACAGGGGACGCAGCTGGCCGGCAGCTGGATTCGCCAGCCACCCGCAGCCCTGCCCGAGCTCAGCCACGCCGGACCCGGGGAGCTGCGGGGCCGCAGCTGTGGTGGGCGGACTCTGGGACAAGCGCGCAGCCCCTCAGACGCCGCGCGAAATCAGCTCGCTCACCTGAGCGCGCCGTCCCACCTGAGCCCCGCGCGGGGACGACGAGCTCGGGGCCCGGGGCCCGGGGCTGGCTGCGCCCGGCCCGTTGGTGTAAAGCGGAGACAGGCTCGCGAAGTTAAGTCTTGATGAGCAAGTTCCCAACTTGGCCTGAAGAAGCCCCACGAGAAGAAAGGAGAGAGGGTTCGGCCTGGGAGGGAAGGGTTTTCCTGAGGGGAGGCTAGGCTGGGGGTTGGGGGGGGCCGGCGGGCGGGCGGGCGAGCGGGCGAGCGCCGAGGAGACCTGCCAGGCCCAAGCGGAAGAAGCACCCCAGACGAGCATCCCAAGGAACAAATGGAAGAGAAGCGGCCAACTCTTGAGGATCGGGACTGTCAGAAGGAGCCACTGGCCTCGGAACTTCGTGTGAAGAAGATGGAGTCCTTGGGTGGGCCGTGACTGTGCTCAACCGAAGCTGCCCAACCAGAGGAGGAGAGTGGAGTTTGGAAGTGGGGCCTCCGTCTAGACTTGATTCCCGATCTGACCTTAGTCTACTCTTCCCCCCAATCCATTCCCCAGGGGCCCACGCATGCTCTGCCAACTTGTGGAGTGGGTGCTCCCTTCTTAAACAAAGTAGCGTAATTTCACCTAAAAATATCAACACAATCCCACTGGGTCCTGCTAAAATCTTCCAAACACAGGTCTATCCTGAATAAATGAAACAGACAAGAAAGCCTTCCCAAAGAGAGCTCTGATATTTGGTGATGTTTCCAGTCTAAACCAAACAGTTCTGAGCCAGTCTCTCATTGATTAAATGAACGGGGTTTAGGTATCTGCTCTTTGTAATTTGGTATGTTCGAAGTGAGACAAACAGCAATCACAAATTCACATGCTCACCCAACAAAGATTTAACCATCAAATAGGAAGTTTGATTAGGTAACTTGTAAAGCCATATTTCTGTGGTAAAATTGACTAGTAAAACTAGAAAAAAAGAATCTTGAGGGAAGGCGATGTCATAGAGCCACGCGAGACGAAAGAAGGGGTCTTTTTTTTTTTCGGTTTTTCGAGACAGGGTTTCTCTGTGTAGCTTTGTGCCTTTCCTGGGACTCACTTGGTAGTTCAGGCTGGCCTCGAACTCACAGAGATCCGCCTGGCTCTGCCTCCCGAGTGCTGGGATTAAAGGCGTGCGCCACTACCGCCCGGCAGGAAGGGGTCTTATACTATTCAGGAAACTATTTTAGAGGAAGTCACAGGACTCCCTCACTTCTTTGAAAGATTGACTAGGGAAGGTCTTCATAACTTATGGCAAATACAAATTTATTTTGTGTGTTGCTTTTGTCATCAGATTGGGAATTCTTTGAGGGTTGGGACTGACATGCACTTAACATTGTACCCAGGACAGTAGACTGGATGGTAACCTGAATTTATTTCTTCTGTATAAAAATAGTTATTTAAGCCGGACGGCGGTGACGCACGCCTTTAATCCCAACACTCGGGAGGCAGAGGCAGGCGTATCTCTGTGAGTTCGAGGCCAGCCTGGGCTACCAAGTGAGTTCCAGGACAGGCACAAAGCTACACAGAGAAACCCTGTCTCGAAAAAAAAAAAAAAAAAAAAGTGGAGCTTTAAGACTGGAGAGCTGGCCCAGTGGGGAAGGTGCTTGTTGCATAACCTGAGCTGTTTGTTTTGTTTTGTGTTTTTTGACCACCTGAGTTCTATCCCTGGAAACCACATGGTGGGAGAAGAGAACCAACTCCCAAAGCTGTCTGTCCTCTGACCTCCATATGCACTCTATGGTATATTCATGTGCACACACACACACACACACACACACACACAAAATAAATAAATGTTAAAAATTTAATTAGAATTTCACATCATTTATTACATTATTTATTGACTATGCCAGACAGAGCTAGAATTCTATTGAGAATCTGAGAAAGAAAGAACTAGCAACACAAATTCCATGCTAATAGTACTGATAAGTTAATATCAACAAATGAATATTGAAAAAATATTTAATATACATTTCTTGCATCAAAGCATGATGCTAAATGCTTTTGGAGCCAAAAGTCCAAAATTGACCCTGTCCTCAACAAGATTATAATTCAAAAGCTTTTTACCTCGCTGGAATTCTGTCGGCGTGACTTCAGTCCCAGCTCTGCACACAAACACATATACATTTTATAAACAAGCCTGGAGTTATCCTGAGAAACATTCACCGTCAAAAGAAAAGGCAGCTAAAGCAATGGGCTTTTGTTTCCTTGGGAGATGAACTTGACCTTGGCCCTTTTTAGAAGAGGATTGCTCTAGAAAGCTCAGGAGGAGAGAGGAGAGCTACTCAAGTCAAGCGCTAAGTGGGTATAACAAAATGCTATCGGACAAAGTGACCGGCCTCCTAGTGCTTCTGAGATGCAGGGTTTATGCTCATGAACTCTTGTAGCTGTCTGCTCTGAGGGGGAACAGCTTACCCCATGAACAAACAGAAACATTTTTTTTTCTTTTTTTTTTTTTTTTTGGTTTTTCAAGACAGAATTTCTCTGTAGCTTTTGGGCCTTTCCTGGAACTCACTCTGTAGTCCAGGCTGACCTCAAACTCACAGAGATCTGCCTGCCCCTGCCTCCCAAGTGCTGGGACTAAAGGCGTGGGCCACCACCGCCCAGCAGAAACAATTTTATGTAACAGTTTAGTAATACCTTCACTTCATGGCACTCCTCCAGTAGACTAACTAAAATCTGGGATTGTTCAAGCTATTGTCATATGGATTACACAAATCACCATTAATGTGCTCATTTTTTCTATCAGAATCTCCCACCTTCCTGAGGGCTTGTAATAAACAATGTATCTTCTCTCTGAAGACTAGTAAGTTAAACTAGGTGTCTAGTCCTTACAGGTATCATTTATACTGTTATTTAAACCATTTGGATGCCTTATACAAATGTTGTTTTCAGACTTAAGGAGAAAGCAGGGTGGGTAGTGAGTAGAAACCCCATACATGAGAAGCTGAGGCCAGAGGAGGTCAGCCTGAGCTAAAGACCCTGAATCAAAAGGGGGGAGAGGGGGGTTGCTTGCTTAGTTGGTTTTGGAGACTGGGTATACAGTATAGGTTGGCCTCAAAACTTCCATTCCTCTTGCCTCTGCCTCCCAACTACCAGGATGGCAGGCATATGTCCCCACACTAGGCCAAGCCCAGATGTGAGGAGATCCTAATGGTCCATCTTACATTCAAGGCTTTTTACTCCCACAGGATTCCTTCTTCTATATTTCATAAAATATCCATTCAAATCAAAATCAAAACAAATTCAAACATCAGAAAAGAAAAATAAACCAAATGCTCTCTGATACTTCGTCATACATTGCAGTTTCAATAAACATTTGTTGAAAAGTTGGTGGTTAGGGCAGGAGGGATGGCTCAGCAGTTAAGAGCGCTTTCTAGTCTTGCAAAAGACCTGGGTTCTGGTCTCCACAGTCTCTTCCCTACTTCATGCACTCATGCAAATATCTCTTTCTACCAAAGAAAAGCCTACAAATGCCTTTTCTACAAAGATGACAGACAGGTTCCTGGCGGATGGTGGGACTAGGTCTTGAAAGTCAACATTTACATACTGAATGTTATGCTAAGGCTCCCAGCAATCGAGATTTGACTTCCAGAATCCTGCACCACCTTTCCATTTTTCTCAAGATCAGAAGATCCTTTGCCATGTATGCTGATCAACCCAAAAGCAAAGCCCTAAGACCCGGCATGGGGCACCTGTTTATGGAGCGGCTGCCTTGCGGCCTCTTGGCTTTTCTTAACTTTTCCTTTTCCTTCTCTCTTATCTCTTTTCAGACACCAGCCAAATGTCTAAGAGTGCTTTCTAGACATTTTAGACTTTCTCACTTTTTCTGACACAGCCCTCCCCTGCTGCCATGAAGCTGCTTGCTGACCCAGACTGACCTTTGACCCTACCCACTTTCTTTTTTTTTTTTAACCTGCCCACTTTTCTTAAAAGCATGTCTCTTCCCTTTCTCCGTCTCCTTCCTCTCTAGCAGTTGCAAAAACAGCTTGCCTGCCCTGCTGTTTTTCCCTCAGACACTAATAAAATTGCCCTTAAGCTAGCTGGGAGGTTATGGCACACACCTTTTGAACCCAGCACTGGGAGGCAGAGGCAGGTGGATCTCTGAGTTCCAGGCCAGCCTGGTCTACAGAGGGGAGTTCCAGGACAGCCAGGGCTACACAGAGAAACCCTGTCTCAAACAACAAACAAACAAACAAACATTGTCCCTAGGCTGTCAACAAACAAGATGAGGACATGGTAAATTCCTGCACTGTAAGCTCAAGGCCAAACCACCACACTTTTTCTTTTCTTTCTTTCCTCCTTCTTCTTTGTCTGGAGATTGAACTCACACATGCAAGCCCAGGGCTCTGCCACTGAGCACAGCTCCAAGTCTAAACAGATCGCTCTGCAGGGAAGTTCACCATTACCTGTCCCTGTCTTCTCACTCAGCTTCTGATCATCATAAACACTGTGATGCCTTCTTCTTAAATATGAGCAGATACTCAAAGACTCTCAGACTTCTGAGGGAAGCCTTTCTCATGGAAGACAGGAAAACAGTGACAAAGACTGGTAAAAATGGACAGCACAAGGAAAAAGAGGAGGCAGGGGGGAGTCTCTGTGTGTGTTCAAGAGAACTGCAACCATGAAACACAATTAGGCAGAATTGGTTTTTTTAGGAAAACAAGAAAGTAAAGAGTATTGAGAATACAATATGGATTCTCCAAAGGACCCGAGTTTGCTTCCCAGCACAGCTCAAAACCACCTGTAACTCTATCTCTAGGGGATCTCTTCTGGCCTCCCTTAGCATCGGAACACACATGATATCCACACAGAGGGACACATAAATAAATAAAAAAATAAATCCTTGAAAAAAAAGAAGCCAGCATTGGTGGCACACAGCTGTAATCCCAACACTCGGGAGGCAGAGGCAGGCAGTTCTCTGTGATTTTGAGGCCAGCCTGATCTACAGAACAAGTTCCAGGATAGCCAAGGCTACACAGAGAAACCCTATCTCAAAAAAAAAAAGTAAAAAGAAAAAGAAAGGAAAAAGAAAAGAAAAAGAAACAAGAGTGTATAGTAGAAACGACAACTTAGAGATATTGGAAAAGAAAGTTAATTAAATACCATAGAAAATACAGGGAAAAAAGGATTTATTTTTTTTATTTAGTAATTTATCATTACAGGATGTTTAAATACAAAAAAATAAGTAGAGAGAAAAAAATAAAAGAAATCATCACCATGAAAAAAATCTAAGAAATTGTGAGTTAACAAAGTGAACATGTTCATCAAACATCTACTACAACGCAGGGCTGGAGAAATGACTCCATTGTTAAGAGCACTGGCTGCTCTTCCAGAGGACCAGGGTTCACTTCCCAGCATTCACATGGTGATTCAGAACCACCTACAAGTTCCAGGGGATTCGTTCCCTATCTTCTGACCTCCACTGAGAATCAGGCATGGAAGAGGTGTACAGATATATATATATATGCAAGCAAAACATCGATACACATAAAATAACAAAATTAAAAATTGTAAAATGTCCACAGATGTACACAAAAGCATGTAATATGTGGTGGTGGCTCACACCTTTAATCCCAGCACTCAGGAAGCAGAGGCAGGCGGATCTCTGTGAGTTTGAGGCCAGTCTGAGCTACAGAGTGAGTTCCAGGACAGGCTCCAAAGCTACACAGAGAAACCCTGTCTCGGAAAAACCAAAAAAAAAAAAAAAAAAAGAAAAAAAAGAAAAAGAAAAAATGCATGTCTCAGGAAAGAAGGAAGGAAGGGAGGGAGGGAGGAAAGGTGGGCGGAAGGGAAGGGGGAGCACAAGGCAAAGTAAAGTGGAAATCTTCAGTTCCATATCCTGAACCATGCATGATCTTGGAAGCTAAGCAAGGTTGGGCCTGGTTAATACTTGAATGGGAGGAAAGATCTTCAGGCTTCCAACGGGAACACAAAGGAAGACAAATTACAAAGGACTAAAAGTCTAAAATGGACACATAGCACCTGGAATTTTTCACCTGGAAACTAATCAGAAATGCAGGTTCTTGGGCTCCGACTGAGTCTGAGGTGGGGCTCCTTGTGGTCTGGTGTATGCTAGAGCTGGAGACTCTGTCTCTATAGTAGGAACCCTGAGACTACAGGAAGAATAATGGAGTTGAACTACCAGGTCATATTTACCTTAAGTAGATGGAGGCCACCAGCGAAAGTACTTAACACGATCCCACAGTGCTGCAGACAGGAATACAAGTGCATTTAGATTAGCCAAATAGCTGGTAAAAGCCAAAGTTATTGCTGTTGGAAAGAAAAAGGGCAATAGCTTGGCCCTTATGACATCTGAGATCACATAATGCTTTTTTTTCTATCACAAGTCATTGCTATTTTGCATACAATCAGTCCATTAAAGTCAATTTTCTGTTTAACATTCGCTATCGAAATACATAGTCAGCACTCTCAATGTGTATATACATCTCCCTCAGCTAAGAAGTCTTCAAGGGTGAAGGCTCTGATTTCCTTTTATATTAATAACATATCTTGGGGCCTTGGAAAGAAGGTTCAGCAGTTATGAGTCAATACTGCTCTTGCAAAGGACCTGCGTTTGCTGCTTGCCAGCACCCTTATGGGTTGGCTCAGACTGCCTGTAACTCCAGCTCCCAGGGGATCCCACACCTCTAGCCTCCTCAGGCATCAGCATTTATATGTGTATGTATGTTTAAAAGGAGCCTGGTCTGGTCTACACAGGAAGTTCTAGGACAGCCAGGGCTGCATCATGAGACTGTCTCAAAACATGCAAATTAAAAAAAAAAAATCCTTTCCAATGTTAACAGCCCCTTAGTATTTTTTACTAATTAGATAAGAATTGTATTTTCAATGCAGGTTACTCTCTCTTGAAGTTCGGTTCCCTGGGCCATTTGAACTGGTTTGATTGACTTAATGTTTTAAATTGCACTTAATAATCCATTGGTTCGCAACCTTCCTAATGCTGTGACCCTTTAATTCCTCAAGTGTGGTGACTCCAACCACAAGATTATCTTGTTGCTACTTCATAACTGTAAATTTTACCACCGTTATGAGTTGTAATGTAAATAATATCCGATATGCTACACTGAGGGGGTCGCGACCCACAGGTTGAGAACTCTTGTAATAATCCATGCTTTCTTTTTAGAGAAGTGAAGAAACAAGTGTCCTCACATTCCTCAGCAATGTTCCATCTTGGAACTCTTCATTGGATTTCCCATTTCACCACACCAGCATGTTCATGCGATTATACGTGAAATTTTGGTGATTGGCACATGCTTCTCCAAATCCATTTACTATAATTTTTCCAGTTTTATCTGCATTATAAGCCTACAGGATTATTTTATTGTTTCTAATCTTTCAATGTATCACCTTAAGCCTTTGAACTATATTCAGGAGTATGATAAAAGAACACTATAGAAAATTTTACATCTCTTTTTAGAACAAAGGTCAGGTTTTATTTTGTTATTATTATTTTGTGGGTGTATGTGCACATCCATGTGGGTGCACAGGCATGTTTGTGCATGCATACGTGGAGGCCAGAGATCAACCTTGGCTGTTGTTCCTTACATACCATGCATCTCCTCTGGGACAGCGTCTCTCACCTGAATCTGGGGTTCACTGATGCACCTCAGCTGGCCAGCCAGTGAACCCCAGAAATCTGCCTGTCTCCACCTCCACAGTGCTGGGATAGCAGACACACACCACCACACCTGGCTTTTTATGTGCATGCTGGGGTCCAGCTGAAGCTCTCATGCTGTTTGGCAAACACTGACTGCCCCCTCTCTCCAGCCCGCTGATGTCTTTCCTGTTAACAGACACCGACTTCCTCTGAAGTTGGGAATGAAAGTCAGGTAATAGTGGAGGGAACTGACTTATGGCTTGTCGGATCTTTGGCTACTCTCTTCCTCTTCCTTCTGTTTGTCTGCTGGGGTCCATACTTCCCAACACTTCACGAAGAATGCTTCGTGGTACTAAATGTTCTTTGCTCTGCAAACCCGTAAAGTCGCCTTTAGTCTTTACCTAAAACGTGAACCACAGATGAAGTGAAAATGGAAGCACTGGCTAGTGTCTAGGATGTGCTTTCATCTCCTCCTGGTATGTTTTACTTGATCAATAAGTTTAGCATTTTATTTCCCTTTTCGCCACGATAGTTTTCCTAGAAATGTAGCTTCATTGCATTCATTTCTTGAATCAAAACAGCTCTGATTTGTTTTCCCAGTGAGTTCTGAAAGAACAGAAGCCCCAATCCATAAGGAAAAAAAAAAAAACTGAAACTTGGCTCTCCCCAAGTGCTCTGTATTGACTTATGTAACTGTCAGTCACACTTCATTGGAGCTCACAATGCTAATGAGAAATCAAAATCATACGCATATCCCCACAGGATCTGTTAGCTTCTCTCAGAGAAACAAGGGTCTCTTCACCACACATCAGTCTTCTGTCCCTGACCATCTCAAAGAGTACTGGTGCCAGAAGGACAGAGCACAAGAATGTTGATGGCCCATCAATAATATCAACTGTGTTGCTTTTAGCTCCATCTGTAGAACTGAACTGATTTATAGAGAGGTAGACACAGAGAAAGAGAACTGTTTGAAACACTGGGCTAATTAGCATGAGCTAATAGGTAAGACCTGAGACCCCGGGGGTGGGGAAGAGGACTTATGCTCAAGTGAGAGCTAGTTGTCTGCACTACAGCGCAATCTTCTCAAAACTGACTCACTCAATGTGTCTAAATGGGTCCACGATTTTTGGTTATTCTCTTAATTAAACAGATACAAAAATTTACACACAGTGGACAGACTGTGCAAATGACAAAGCACATAACAGAATATTCATGAAAAAGACTTCAAATGGCTAATATGCATATTCAGCTATCCAAGAAACAAAAGCAAAATGAGAAACATGCTACTAAGAATTGTTTTAGGGGCTAGAGAAATGGCTCAGCAGTTAAGAACACTTGCTGCTCTTACAGAGGAGCAGAGTTCAGCTCTCAGCACCCACATGGAGAGCCTCACAGCTGCCTGTAACTCCAGCTCCAAGGGATCAAATGCTCTCTTCAGGCATCCATATGCACATCCACAAATTCAGAACACACACACACACACACAAATGAAAATAAAATAAAACAAACCTTAAAATAGAAAAATATTTTTAAAACATCAGATGATGGGGGTTATAGCTTAGAGAAAAAGCACTGGCTAGCATGCACAAGGCCCTAGATCAAATCCTTATAACACGAATAAATAAATAAATAAACAAATAAATAAATAATAGGAAACAGAATGATCAACGCCGATGAAAAACACACACGGACATTGCTGAATTGGATGAAGATCAAGAATTAGTAAAATTCAGCCGGGCGGTGGTGGCGCACGCCTTTAATCCCAGCACTCGGGAGGCAGAGCCAGGCGGATCTCTGTAAGTTCGAGGCCAGCCTGGGCTACCAAGTGAGTTCCAGGAAAAGGCGCAAAGCTACACAGAGAAACCCTGTCTCGAAAAAACCAAAAAAAAAAAAAAAAACAGAATTAGTAAAATTCACAATGAAGGGCTGGAGAGATGGCTTAGAGGTTAAGAGCACCGACTGCTCTTCCAGAGGTCCTGAGTTCAATTCCCAGCACCCACATGGTGGCCCACAACCATCTGTAATGAGATCTGGCACCCTCTTCTGTATACATAATAAATAAATAAATTTTTTTTTAAAAATTCACAATGAAATTATACACATATTTGTACATGGAAGATTTTTTTAAAATTATGTGTGTGTATGGAAACGTGTGTGTGAGTGTGAAGGTGCTTGTGGAGGCCAGAGGCATCAGATTCCCCTGGAGTTAGAATTACAGGTGATTTTGGACTGCTTGACATGGGTGCTGGAAATTGATTTCCAGTCTCTGCAAGAGCAAATACATCCTTCACCTATCTAGGATGGTACTTGCAAATAACGCACTAAACAGTGGCAATGAGCATGGTATAAAACCTCTGGAGGCTAGGGAGGAGGGAAGGTGCGTATGTTTAGTCACTAACGTTTACCAGTCCCTAAGGATATTCTATTTCTTGTGACTGTAATCCCTGGATGTGTCATCATCAGCCAAGAGAATACGATAAGGCTTGGTGAGAGGATGCTGAAGTGTATGGCAAGTGACGCTTATAACTACACAAAGAGTTAAGAAATGAAAGTCACTCCCAAAACTACCCCAAATGTCCTATTTGCCTGGTTGAATTAGATGGTTAAACATTAAAGCAAATTAAACTACCTTCTAAATAGATGCAATCAGTATATGTTTTATAGCAGTTTTCTATAATTTCTTAATGTGATGTTCCTTTTATGTAACTTATTTCTTAATTATGTGTATGTGTCACATGACGGTACGTGCATGTGAGTGCCGGTGCCTGCAGAGACCAGAAGCATCAGATCCTGTAGAGCTAGAGTTGTTACAGGCCTTTGCGAGGCACCCAAGGTGGGTTCTGGGAACCAAACCTGGGTCCTCTGCAAGAACAGCAAATGTTTTTAACCACTGGGTCATCTCTCCAGCCCCCTGGGGTGTAGTATTTTTTTTTTTTTTTTTTTTTTTTGGTTTTTCGAGACAGGGTTTCTCTGTGTAGCTTTGCGCCTTTCCTGGAACTCGCTTTGGAGACCAGGCTGGCCTCGAACTCACAGAGATCCGCCTGGCTCTGCCTCCCGAGTGCTGGGATTAAAGGCGTGCGCCACGTAGTATTTTTTTTTAATCTGATTGATATAAAGCACTATCTGTCTCTTTCCCAGAGAATTGCAAACCACTTTTTTCTAAAACACTTGGGCATAGGTAACAACATGTTTTTAAGATTTATTTTTCTTCTGTGTGCATAGGTTGTCTGGACATATGCCCATGCAAGTGCATGCAGTGTTCTTGGAAGCCAGAAGAGAGTATCAGATTCCTGGAGCTGGAGTTACTCACTGTGAACTGCCATGTGGGTGCTGGGAATCGAACTCGGGTCCTCTGGAAGAGCAGTCTTAACCACTCTTAACCACTGAGCCAACTTCTCTTTAGCCCCCAAGCAACTCCTTTCTTTAGGAAGAAGATGAAATTCTAATAGTCTCAAGACTTAAGCCAGAAATGACTACCATCATTTCCTTTCCTTACTAGTTTATAGTCTAATTCTGTAAAATAAACATGTTATTGATCAAAACTCTTTAAGTTAAAGTACTTGCAATTCATGGGTGTATTTTATTATTTTCCAGAAAAGGATTTCTTTAAAAAAAAAAAAAAAAAAGTAACTGCCAAAAGAAAGCCAGAAAGGGAGCCTCAGACTGGAACAAGTAATGGCCCTACTGTCCCTGATAAAACAGGGAGAGAAGGTGGTACCTACAAAAAATACGGACTACTTCATGAACTTGCATGTCTTTTATGTGCAGGGCCCACGCTACTCTTCTCCGCATCATTCTGTTTTTACTAGGTGTATTTTAAAAACCCTGGGCTAGCGGTAGCTCAGTCCATGAAAAGTGCTTGCCGTGCAAGCCTGAGACCCTGAATCAGATCCCCAGAACACATGTAAAGAAGGTGGTGATCCTCAACACTGGGAAGGTGGAGACAGATCCCTGGAGCTTGCTGGCCAGGCGTGTTAGCGTCCTCGGTGAGTGTCAGGCCGAGAGACGCTGGCTCAAAACAACAGCAGCAAAACGGAGGACAGCACCTAAAGACAAACCAGAAGGTCGTCCTCTGGCCACGCACAGCACGCCTCACTCTGCATTCACCCTTCCAATGAAAAGGAGTCACAAGCACGAAATGCTTGAGCAGAATTCCAAGTGGGCTTGAAACTGCCAATTCCATGTTCAGCTTTCATGAAACTTAGGGTCTCCTAGGTCAAAACAGAACACTGATACCAACACATTCTTGTGGCCAATTAACATCCCTTTCTTTTTACTCGTTTGTGTTAACTACGGGGAAAAGGTTTGGTGAGTGAATACAGCTGTCAGATAAAATACAGGATGCTGATTTAATTTTCAGTTTCAGAAAGAGAACAAATTTTAGTATAAGAATGCCCCCCAATACTCCAAGGAACATTCTCTTCCTTTTATTTTATTTTAACTTCTTTCTTTCTTTTTTTTTCTTCCTTCCTTCCTTCCTTCCTTCCTTCCTTCCTTTCTTTCTTTCTTCCTTTCTTTCATTTTGAGACAGTCTCACTAGGTAGCTCTGGCTGGCCTAGAACTCACTATAAGCTTAGGCTGGTCTTGAACTCCCAGAGGTCCACCCAGTGCTGCCTCCCAAGTGCTAGGATTAAAGGCATGTACCAGTATGCCCAGCTTCCAAGGAACATTCTAATTTTTTAAATTATTTGTTGTTTATCTCAAATTTAACTGCGTTTCCTGCATTAAACACGTTCTGTGGATGAGTAGGACACAATGGTAACTGATTTTTGAGAGTTAAAAAAAAAACTGCATGTTCCATAACAGAATATTTCTCAAACTTCGTAAGGCATTTGGGTATTTATTAGCTGGCAGGTCCTACTCCTGAAGCTCTGGAACAGACCTCCCAGATTCTGCCCTTTCTTCTGTGTGTATAAACACACACACACACACACACACACACACACACACACACACACACACACACAAGTGCAGGTGGAGGCCATGGGTCTACCTTAGGCATCGATCCTGAGATGCCATTCCCTTGGACTTTTTGTCTTGTCTTGTTTTTTTCTTTGTTTTGGGGGTTTAGGTTTTTATTTTATTTTACATCATTATTATTATTACTTGAGACAGGGTCTCTCACTGGCCTGATCTAGCCAAAGAGTCCCAGGGATCTACCTGTCTCTGCCTGGCCAGTGCTGTGATTACATGCCTGTGCCATTATGCCTGACTTCTTTTCTATGGAGGTGCTGGGGAACCAACACAGGTCTTCATGCTTACAAAGCAAGCGTTTGACCCACTGCACTATCTCCCCAGCCCAGACCCTCCATTTCTAACAAGCTTCCAGGTAATTTTCTGGGACGGGTCCATGGACCGCAAGTTATGAATGGCTATAATACATACCAGCTTAGGAGGTGGGGGGATTTTATTTGTTGGTTTGTTTTGTTGTCCGGCACCTGAATTCTTTGAGCTTGGAGAATTCATTGGACATGTGGGCCTTGAAAAACAATGGTAGAAGTTGTATATTTAATCCCTGCACCATCCTTCCTTGCAGCCTAGACTTAGGTAAACAGTCTACCTTTCCCTAGTCAGGAGCACCTGCTTGGCCTCGGCAGGAACTAGGAACACAAAGGAAAAAGCCAGCCAGCCTTCTCTCTTGCAACAATGCACTTATGCCCAGATTGAGTTCCTCAAATCATGCTGGATTAAAAGGCAGAATCTGGGGGCTGGAGAGATGGCTCAGAGGTTAAGAGCACTGACTGCTCTTCCAGAGGTCCTGAGTTCAATTCCCAGCAACCACATGGTGGCTCGCAACCATCTGTAATAAGATTTGGTGCCCTCTTCTGGCCTGCAGTCATACATGCTGTATACATAATAAATAAATAAATAAATCTTTAAAAAAAAAAAAAAAAAAAAGGCAGAATCTGCCGGTGGTGGTGGCGGCGCGCGCCGGTAGGATTTGCTGAAGGAGGCAGAGGCAGGAGGATCATGAGTTCGAGGCCAGCCTGGACTACACATTTAAAAATATTAAAAAAAAAAAAAAGGCAGAATCTAGCACGTTCAACTACCCTCTAATTGGGTTCCTTCGGTTCATGGCTTATGGGCATTGTTCTTAGCTGTCGAGCTTTGAGCTTGATTCTCAATCTTCAGGATTGTGTGAGTTGCCCAATTCCTTAGCTTCTAAACTAGATAGGACTGTTTGTTTTTGTTGTTGTTGTTGTTGTTGTTGTTGTTGTTGTTGTTGTTGCTTGAAACTAAGAACTCTGATGAAGCCAAAGGATCTGCAAGAAGCCACCCAACTTGTGACCCATCTGGCAGTTGGGGTCACAGGTCAAAACTTAGGATGAGCTCTGTCTCTGGGAGAGTGGCAATTCTGAGAGAAGGGAAATATCTTGGTGAAAGGGGATCAATTTGCTGACGTACCTCTCTTTAGCAGCTAGGTTTCTGACTAAGACTTCTGTCTCTATAGGACAGATTAATATGCTGTCACTAACTACTTACACGACTGAGTAAATCAGCTTTTATCAGTTCCAGTTCCCTGTCAATAGGGGCCAAGACTACATGTTTCTATTGCATTTGTTCACACTGTATCAAAACTATTGGAGTTTTACTGAGGTGTTTACTTACAACTTTTATTCATTCCAATCAATTTTAGTGTGTCTATCAAGCTGTGCAGCCATTATAGTAGTCTTGTTTTAAAAAATTATCAAGCCAGGCGGTGGTGGCACATGCCTTTAATCCCAGTACGCAGGAGGCAGAGGCAGGCAAATCACTGTGAGTTCGAGGTCAGCCTGGGCTACAGCGTCAGTTCCAGGAAAGGTGAAAAGCTACACAGAGAAACCCTGTCTGGAAAAACCATATATATATATAGTGAAAAAAAAATATATATATAGTGAAAAATATATATATTATCAGTTCAATAAGACCTCTCTTAGCCATTTACAGTTAATCCCTGTATCCCTCTCTAGCCCAGGCAACCAACCATCTAATTTTGTCATGGCAGTTTTGCCTTTTCTGAATATTTTATTTAAATAGATTCATATAACCATAATTATGTGCCAAACTAGCTTTTTTTCTGTTGTGTAGTGACTTTCCCAAATTTTCTGTAATGTGTAGCACAGTATTTTGCACAGTAGGTATATGAAAACAGAATCAGACAGCAACCACAAAAATCCAGTGTTGATGAGGTTACTGTTGTGAGGATCGATAAATCCACCCTTGCTCTGCAGGTGTGGTCCATAGATCAACATGGTCTTCACTCAGGATGTGGTTAGAAATGTACTCTAGTTGACCATCCCAGATTCTGTGAATCAGAATCTTTATTCTTACAGATCTTTAGACAATTAATTCAGGGTCTCATTTAACTCCGAAAATATTGCATTAGACATAAGCCCCATAAGGGCATGGGCTATGTGTGGCACATGGTACCAACATTACCATGTTTGTTGAATGAATACATGAATGCTGATACACATGAAAGCAGGAGCATATATATACAAGATTGCCAAAGAACAAGAATATGCATTTTTGGCTTGACTATAACTTGAATCCCTTAAAAACAATAAGTTTGGACTGGCACTTCATAATACCAGCTTATATAATGAGGCAAGTGTATTTATTTTTTTAAACTTGAAGGGCACAGTCACGAGGAAAACCTACTCTCAGACTAAAAACATAATGGAGTATTAACTGAAATGGACTTCATGGATTTATTAGCATGACAATTCATTATGGAACATGTTACTGCTGAAGATGGACAGTTTATTGCCGTTCCATCTCCTGTAAGAGATCAAACCTCCGTTACAACTAAGACGCTAGAGTCACACTTCAGGAGACAGGACGGGAGATACTGTAGCGTTCTCGAGCATCAGAGCTCCAACAAGGAAAATGCGGCTAGCTTTTTCTTTACAATCTTCTGGCATCAAATATTTTAATTTATTCATTCAATCGTTTTTAAAGCAAACATTTATCAAGATTGTCACTCCCTGACAGGTGCTGAGCTATGCTGCCTGATGGATCGCCAGGTATAATATTCTCGAGGAGTTTCCTATCAGCGCAGCAGTGATAGCATTTTAACCACACTGCCTCACGAAAGACTTCTTCCTGTGTATGAATCCATGAAGGTTAAAATCCTAGAATGTTAATAACATTAAACCACGTGAGGTACGGGTTTAACTAGCTTGTTGAAAAGGATCAAACTGTGTTCCCTGATATATCCATTCTATATCATCGGCAGAGAACAGGGAGTCCTCCGACTTGGAGTTGCTCTGTAGGACAAGACAGATGCACTGCTCATTTCCTGTTCACTCTTCCAGGCCACTTTACATCCCACTTGCCCTGCTGCCTGCGGGAAGCTGGGTTCTGCAGAGTCTATTGCTAAAGCCCTCTGGTTTCTGATTGGGTTTAGCTCATGGGAGGTTCCAGTAGAAGTTTAGAAGACAGAGGGAAAAGACAAGTGTTTTCTCCCCAGTCCTTTGCTGGACCACATTTGGCAGTTGGCTACATTTCTCTAGTTACAGTCACAGCTCTTGTCAGACATCTCCTTCCCAGCTACAGCTTCTCCTGGATTCCACTTCAAGCTCTCTTCCCCATTCCTTTAGGCTTTATGCCTCCCAGGCTGCCAGTCATTAAGAGCTTTACCATTCCTTGTGGATTCCTTCAGCCCTTCCCATACCTCTGGAAACTGTTCCTTTCTTAGGCTACCTTTATCCTCTTTTACTGTGCCCTCTCTAGTAATATAAGGAGAAACAGCAGTCAGCTAGTCTCCAAGGTCTGCCTCCTGGGTTGGCACTATTATTAAGACACAGAACAGTGTGAGAGCCTGCTCCTGGGACACTGACAGTCCGGCGAAGGAGGGAAAACCAACACATTGGGAAACAGACATCACTATCTAACGAGACGAGGCGGTTTTTCTGTTTGTTTGTTTTTGTTTTGCCACTCAGTATTTATTCATCCTTTTCCTGAGAATCATGGTCTGATTTTTCTCTCAGTGTCTTTTAGGTGGTGTTGAATCCTCGCTTAATGAAAGTAGCCATGCAAATCAGCTCCGAATCACTGGGTTGTTCCATGTGTCCTAATCAGAGCCGGCGAGTGGAAGAAGACTGTCACTGGCACACGCAGCACACTGATATGTACTCTTCCACTGAGATTGCTCACAGTGAGGATTATGTGAACTGGAGCTGCCAGGAGCCACCACATGGAGCCTGAGAAGGAAGCCAACTCAGAGCACAGTGCCAAGAGAGGAAAAGGAATAAAATTCTAATGGCATTGCTTATGCCCTTGAAGCAAACTACGCCTTAAGTTAAATATATCACTAGATTTTTTTTTCTTAGTTATGTGAGTCGGTTGCCAACACTTCTCGTCCCCCACAGCCAGTTTGTAGTGTGTCCTTTCATTTTGTCACTTGCAATTAAGATATGTCTAATGATTCAATTGGTATCAAGAGTGGGGATTAGTAGAGAAAAATTCAAACTACTGAACTGGTCGGTCCAGAAGAGACTTCGTCTATACTGAGCTTGGACTTCAATATAGCAAAGCAATAGGTTAAATCAGTACTTACTGTACTCTGGGATTCAGAACATGTGCCTACCAAGCATTAAATATAAAAGGAATTGTTGTTTAAAGGTTAGAGTCTAGAAGGCATCAGGTATTACTTCCTAGCTTTTAATAAGGCCCTATGAGAGAGTTAGATTTAAGATTGAGGTTGATTTACCTAAGGCAGAAGAGAAATCACTTGGTAATGAGTGACTATTTTTTGCTTACAGAGTAAAATAAAAGTGACAGAAATTTCAATAATCTGGGGCCATAAAGGACTGGAGAAGCCCTAAGAGAATGCAGTCAAACTGTCCTCAGGCAGAAAGCAAATTAGAGGCCAGCAAACGGGGAGACTACCAAGGTCTATTGCTAAATACGAAAGTAGTAATAACATCTAGAGTCAAGACGGCAGCTTGAACAACAGCACACACTCCACTTTAGGTTCTTCCCCTTACAGAACTGGTCACATGCAAACGCTGGAGGCTTCCTAAGACTCCAAACTGCACTGTAAGAGGTACACTAAATCTAGATAGCAAAGGCAGGCTACTCACACCGAACATAAGTACCATGATGGGAACTACTGATGCTTGAGGACTAAAGTGTGGTAGATACATAGTCCTCACTTTAAAAAAAGTCTAGTATCTTGCTGGAGAGATGGTCAGAGGTTCAGAGCACTCACTGCTCTTGCAGAGGACCAGGGTTTGTTTCCCAGCAGCCACATGGCTGTTAACCACCATCCATGACTCCTCTTCTGGCCTCCTCAGGCATCAGGCATGCAAGTGGTACACAGACACACATGCAGGCAAAAAACTCATGAAATAGAATAAAAATAAAAGTTTAATAACAGAGCTCTTAATCACCATTTTCTTCAAAGTTACTTTCACTGCAGCCAGAAGCTAGGAAACGATTAGGAAAGGCTAACTTAGCTATTGTTACACATTTATTTGTGTATGTGTGTGTGTGTGCTGTGTGTGTGTGTGTGTGTGTATGTGTGTGTGTGTGTGTGACACTTGTGGAGGTCAGAGGACAATTTGTAGGAATCTAAGTTCCAAGGACTGAATTCAGGTCTTCAGTCTTGGCAGTAGGCACCTTTCCTCATTGTGTCTGATTCTTTTTTTTTTTTTTTCTGTATGTGTGTGTGTCTGATTCTTAAAGGCACTGGGTAAAAGTGACAATCATCACTTCCAGTGGAGATAATCACAAGACTCTACTAAGCTTAACCTGAGGCTAAGAAATGTAGTTCCTGGGTAGATGGATACTTAACAGCAACAATTCTATACAACAGAAGGAGATCACAACTGTTTTTGGTAAAAACTAGTTATTTTTGTCAAAGTGAGCATTGGTTTTGCTTTTTGTTTGTTTGTTTGTTTTTGTTTTGTTTTTGGAGACAAGGTTTCCTCTGTGTAACAGCCCTGGCTGTCCTGGAACTTGCTCCAGGCTGGCCTCGAACTCACAGAGATCTGCCTGCCTCTGCCTCCTGAGTGCAGGGATTACAGGTGTGTGCCACCACCACCCAGCTGGTTTTGTTTTGTTTTGTTTTGTTTTGTTTTGTTTGTTTTCTCTTCAGGCCCTACTGTATAAGGAAAGAGGATGCTGAAGAAGTGTGACTCCTGGAAGATTCTCTTCCTCATTGCCCATTTGATTTGACTATGGAAGAGCAGCTGAGAGTTCCTCCAGGAACAGAGCATACGGCATCCAGATGATCAAAGAACTTCCTCCCTTCTCATGCTAGGAAATTGTTCCTTTACTGTCGAACAAGATGGGGTAGATGCTGTGACTTGTAGGCCACTGTGTATTTAGCATTATAAATTTTTTTCCAATAGCGGTTTTCATTGTAATGTCCTTTCTTTTTTGTTACGACTTATTTCTACTTTGTAGGTAACTGTATCATGTGTCCTTGAAGACCAGACAGAAGAATTTATGCTGCTGTATAACGGAGAAGACTGTGTATTATTGTGGCTTAGCTTTCTTCCCTATTTTTGTGACAAAAGACCTTAACAAAAGCAACTGAGGAGGGAAAGGGCTTCTTTGGCTTACCATTCCAGAGGAATCCAGTCCACCATGTCAGGGACGACATGGCAACAGGCAGAGGCAGGTTGGTCACATTCCGCCGAGACTCAAGAAGCAGAAAGTGAACAGGAAGTTGGGGGAGGGGCTCCCTATACAGCTTCCAGTGACCCATACCTCTAGTGAGGAGCCACTTCCTAAAGATTCCATGACTTTCCCTCACGGAGCCGCCAGCTGGGGACCAGGTGTTCAAAAATAGGAGTCTAGGAGAGACATTTCACATTCAAACCACAACGCCCTGCTATGGGCACTTAAGAGTTATCTCTAATACCTAAAGTAAGCGAGTATATTTTTGCTGGTAGAAAATGTTGTTGATACATTTATTTATGAAGCCTATACAGGAGACATCAGGAAAACAGGGCTTTACATAGACTATGTCTGCTCTTTGTTACCTAAAATCCACCCGCCTTTCTCCAAGAGCCATACTGCTGCTAGTTCAAGTCGTATCATCTTGTATCATCTGTGTGCTCCTGACAGACTCCCATGTCTAGAAGAGGTCTGTCCATCACTCTAGACCAGTCTAAGCATGGCGCTCTCTAGGCAACCGTGACTGAGTTAGGAAGAAGCATCCCGGCTGTCAGTGAGGTTGGTGTCAACTACAACTGCTGGGTACTTATCTGTGGAGATTCAGAGCAGAGGAGAGAACCGATACAGGAGGCAGACACTGAATCTCGGTGACATAATGTCAACTCTTTAGCAAGCCATGTCTGACACTCTTGAATGTTTCACTGATGCGAGCCAATAAATTCCTGCCGCGGTTTGCATGTTACCTTCCCTAACTTAGGTTTGTGTATCAGAAAGCTCGGCCCCAGAGCGGTGGTAGCAGGAAGCCCTATGGAACTTTCTAGGCGAGGCCAAGAGAGAGGTTCTTAAGGCAACAGAGGGTGTGTGCTTGCCTGAAAGAGATGAAAGTGTTTTTCCTTAGGTCTTGGTTGGGTTTCTGGAAAGGTTTCCTGTAAAAGCAGGACCCTGGCCCCACCCAGCCTCTCTCTGGCCTCCTATATGGAGGTGGAACCACTTGTTTCTGCATACATTTCCACTGTTGCCATGGCCATGGATTGACAGCTGAGAGAGAGAGAGAGAGAGAGGAGAGAGAGAGAGAGAGAGAGAGAGAGAGAGAGAGAGAGAGAGAGAGAGAGAGAGAGCGCTGATGCAGGCACCCAGGACTTGAACCTCCACAACTCCTGCTCTTAAGCCAGTCTCGGTATCCCACCGCAGGAACAAAATCTAACAGGATTCCCCTTCTGTTTAAGCAAATCTAAGTTATATTTTTGTCATTATAAGATCCAAATGAGTCAAATACTAAGTTATGTGAGGGCAGATGTATAAACATATACAAAGAAAGACATGAACAGGAATGTACTTGTTGGACAGATCTAACCAAAATTGAGGGAGCAGGCGGAGGGGTGGGTCAAAAGACAGAAGGAAACAGGACTGGAGGACGAGCTTGAAAGTCAGTCACCAGAGTTTAAATTTGATGCAAGAGAACATATAACCATAAAGCTATCTGGGCATGAAGAGATGTGCTAAAAATGAGCAATTCTTCTGGCAAGTGGCATGGGCACAGAGAGAAAAGGAAGTCAGAGGGACCATAAAAAGACTGCTGAGCCGATCCTGGCTGGCAATGTTCAAGGTCTTAGGCAAAAAACCATGAAGTAAAGATAGAGGAAGGAATTTGATATGAGGTACTTCAAACGAGACACCAAAGGTCCTGATAACTGGCCAGGTAAAATAAATAAGAAGAAATAGCGTGTGGACAATGACAAGCACTTCAGTGCATGCGGCGCAGAGGGGAGGGTAGTAATGAGGAAGGAGTGTGTCATAGGTTTTCAAAGACAGCAAGGTTAGCTTTTGACCTGGTGCCATCAGGGAGATCACAGGAAATTTCCTGTTGGAAACGGTGATGAAGTAGGAGTAAAGCATACAGCAGCTAGGTGTAGAGGCGCACACCCACTACTCAGGAGGCAGAAGCAGATGGAGTTTTGTGAGTTCAAGGCCAACCTGGTCTCCAGAGTTTCAGACCAGCTAAGGCTATATCATAAGACCTTATCTCAAATAAATAAAGTCTACAGCAACCGGGAATAAAGATGAGGCTAACGTAAAGGGTCTGCACATGAAGACCAGTTGAAGCATTGGCTGTAAATGAGTATCAGAGGGTGGGGAAAGAAGCAGAAATTAGCATTTACTGTTAGAGACCAGGAGAGAAAAGGGGGACACCAGAACCAAACACATCTAGTGTCTGATGGGGCAAGAGGAGACAGCTTGGAAAGGAGGAACAGAAAACTATACAAAAGTTTCACACAGAGGACCTGGGTTCAGTTCCCGGGACCCCCACAGTGATTCAGCCATCAGGAGCACCAGTTCCAGGGGTTCCAATACTCTCTTCTGACCTCTGCATGTACCAGGAATGCACATGGTTTATACATGACCTGCAGGCAAAACACTCGCCCCCATCAAAGTTTTAAAAATCTGAAAGCAACAACGTGAAGCCCTTAATACCCTTGGTCCATATGGCCGCGACCTCTCAGCCCACCTCCACCCTCGTTTCCAACTGCTCTTGCCCACTGAGTGGAACTCACACCGGCCTCCTCACTGATTGCTGAACCGCTCACTAGACTTTTTCCGGTTTCGGAGCCTTTGGATTTGTTCTTCCCTCCATCTGTAAAGTTACCTGTCCAGGGATGTTTTGCTTGGCTTCCTAACTCAGACCTCAGTTTTAAACAACGTCTTCGGAAAAGATCTTTCTAAGTCAACTCCCACAAAACACACTGAACATCGCCTCTACCTGCATCCTTTGCTCTGCAGTTTCATTTTTCCATAGCACTTGCCATGACACGGCACTGAATTGTGTATCTCATCAACTGTTATGAAGTCCATAGAGCTCAGAGAGTTTTGGCTGATTCACTGATAATATTCCTGATGAGCAGAATAGAGCCTGGTACAGAAGAAATTCCTCGATAAAAGCATAGTGAACTAACGTGTGAGATGTAATAAAGGAAATTAAAAGGGAAAAAAAATCCTATATACCGCAAAAGGGCTACTGAGTTAGTCATTTAAAAGTTCTAGAACATTCCTACCAGTTCAGCTGGGGAGAAAAAGAAAACCACAAACCCTGCTTAGGGCTCCCACTTGTGATAAATCTCGGGGGAAAGGGAACTTAGGGGGCGTCTGTCACCCAAGCCAGGCCGTGGGGTACTTTCCCCCTGTGTTCTCTGTGACTTGGGGAGCAATCTCCACGTGCGCACTGGCTGAAAGGTTCTTTTCCCACCTCAGCTGCACATCAGAGAGCTTGGGGAGAAGAAACCCCCGAGGGATGCTGACAGACTTGAGTTTTCAAACGTTTCCCTGGGCGGGTGTCGTCAGCCAGGTGAGCGCCACAGACCGGGTGGCGACGGGAAAGGGGTGAGGAGCGGGGCGGCGCCCTCGGGGTCCCGGGGGCCAGCGCGCTAAGCCCTCCCCCGCGGCGGCCGTCTTCCAGCTGCGGCCTGCACCGGCCAGGTCGCCGGGGGCGCGGGAGAGCCGGCGGCGTCTCCCCCCCCCCGTCCCTCCCCCGCCTCGCCCTCCTCCGCCCACGCGCTGCAGCCTCAGCTGCGGCTCTCCGCCGTTCTCGGCAGCGCGGAGCCGGGAATCCAATTACTTCCCCCCCTCCGCCCCCCCCCGAGGAGCAGCGCACACCCGCCCGGCCCCCGAGGGAGAAGCCAGGGGTCGAGCGGCCGCCCACTTCCCGCCGCCCGAGGCCGAGGCCCCGGCCGCTCGGGCGGGGCGAGCGCGGTCGCGGAGGGGCGCGCGGAGCAGCCGACGGGACTATTTGTCCTTCCGCGCGCGGCCCAGCTGGGCCCCGGCGCGAGGCTCCAGGCGCTGCGGCCGGAACGCCCGCGTCCGCCGGGATGAGTGGCAGGAGATTAGCCCGGGGCTGCCCCGCGCACGCGCGCACGCCGAGTCCGGGGTCCCAGCCCAGAGGTCGCCCTGAGTCTTGTGGCCTTTTTTTTTTTTTTTTAAATCCCCCTGGGCGCAGCTCTTTCGGGGGGGCCCCCCTAGGATTCAGCTCTCTAAAGTGAAAGTGAACTGGAGCAAGATGGCCAAGGGTCGAGGGGGAGGTGTGCACGTGCGCTCCGCCACAGTCCCGATGTCCCGAGACTGCACAGGGAGGCTACAGGGGTGAATCTTGGAAGAGGAAGGAAAGGAAGACTCCCTTCCTGCTTCTTTAGAGACTGCGTGGAGAACCCATCGATCACCCTCGAGGGTTCTCGCTCACTTGGTTTAAGCTCTGGTCAGAGAGCACTTCATAGACCCTATTCTTTCTGCAGCCCAGGGCGGAGGTCCTCAACTTCCTCCTGCCACACACTGTCAGATTTATGAGGCCACAACTGACATACACGCTTGAAGGAGAAAATGCTATATTATGCCTTATTTTCTTCTTTTGGATTCTGTTCCCCTGGGACTGTGGCTGACCCTTAGGCCCATGCTTCTTGAATGTGATTGACATGAGTGATGAGCAGGCTAGTGAAAGAGAACCAGAGAAATTGCTATCAAAACAATTATATACAGGGACATCAGAACAAAAGCCTGAGAGCCCCGGGGACTAAAGGACCATCCAGGCTCTGCCATGGATGCCCTCTGGGATGGTGGCCAAGTCAGATCATCTCTTTGTGTCTTGCTTCTTGGCAAGTTAAATAAAACTATCCTGCCACTCCCTGTCTCAAAGTGTGTTATAAAAATAAACTCAACCAATTGAGAATATTGAAGGTTTAGTTTTTAGGAGGGAAAGTGATACCTTTGAAAGACACTAAAGGGAAAATTCTATGAGAGAAAGCCACTTGTCCATCTGCCTATAATCTCATTTCAGTGTAATGTAGAAAAACTATAAGCAGAGTTCTGTTAGGTGCTATATGATGTTTATGAGAACTATAATCTAGTCAACTCCACAAATTGCATTCTCATACCCTTCCATGCCTATGTTTTAGCCATTTCCACATGCTCTGACTACATTTCCACATGCTCTGCCCCAGAGCTGCAAAGCACCACTAGGTACAGAATAGTGCTGTGAGTGAACTCCCCAGTTGAGGCTAAGCTATAGCTTGGGGTTTTAGACACGTATGCCTGTGGGACCTGTGGTGGTTTGAAAGAAAATGGCCCCAAAGGGAGTGGCACAATTAGGGGGGTGTACCTTATTGGAGGAAGTGTGTCACTGTGGAGGCAGGCTTTGAGGTCTCATATATGCTTAAGCCACACCCAGTGTCTCAGTTCACTTCCTGTTGCCGGCTGATCAAGTGGTAGGACTTTCAGCTCCAACACCATGTCTGCCTGCACTCCATCGTGTCCTGCCGTGATGATAATGTATTAAAATGCTGAAACTGTAAGCCACCCCAATTAAATGTTTTCCTTTATAAGAGTTGCCACTGTCGTGGTATCTCTTCACAGCAATTAGAAACCCTAACTTGGGCTAGAGAGATGGCTCAGAGGTTAAGAGCACCGACTGCTCTTCCAGAGGTCCTGAGTTCAATTCTCAGCACCCACATGGTGGCTCACAACCACCTGTAACTAAGACAGAACTTATGAGGCAAGGCTCCAGAAACCCGTGTACTGGCTAAGTGGGGAACCTCCTGGGACAGAATAGGTTCCAGGAAAGAGGAAGCCACTACACTGAGCTAGAACTGGGGCTAAAGACCCTGAGGATGAAAAAGTGCTTTTGTCTTTTATTTTTGTCTGAATGCAGGAGGGTAGGGAAGGAGCTAAAGGATATGAGAGAAAGTGAAATCCCTCTTTCAGGGGTTTAAAACCCGAGCGTTCACATTTCTGACACATGCTCTTACCCTCTGCATTAGTAGAAACGATCAAGCTAGCAACAAAAATGCTTGCAACAAGAAAGTCCTGACTAGAGGTGGCTTTTGAAAAATGACTTTATCATCTCCTGAGCCGTTCTATGGAAGCCCAGGACTGGTTAGGAGTAATTCACAGACATAATCTAGGTCCTCTGTGCACTTCTTTCTGCTGTACCCTCTTCAGATGACAGTAATCCTTCACTGCTATACCACAGCTTCAGTGAGACTTGGCATCAGATGTGAAGGGAATGTGTTTCTCTTCCCTTTCTGGAGGAAAGCTCTTTCTAGAGACCTCTAACAGATCTGGGTCCTATTGTGCAGCATTATTTGACATACCATCCTAAACTGATTACTTGTAAGAGGAACACCACTTATAATCTGTTCATCCTGTGCTGGGTGTGGTAGCATGTGCCTTTAATCCCTGCACTCTGAGTATGAGGCCAACCCAGTCTACAGAGTGAGTTCTAGGAGAGCCAGAGGTATACAGAGAAACCCTGTCTCAAAAAAAGACAAAACAAAACAATAATCTATCCATCAGGCTGCTCAAAAAAAAAAAAAAAAAAAAACAACCAACAACAACAACAAAAACACATGCAAAGGTGTAATCCAAAGAGCATCAAATTTTGCCAGGAAAACAAAACCAAAAACAAACAAACAAACAAAAAACTAAGGCAAAGTGATTGTGGCTTAGATTCCCATAGCCTTTCTTCCTGTACTTCAGGATATTTATTTTGTCTCCTCCATTGCCTCTAAATTGTTCTGACCTCTCTCAGATTCCTTCTTTACTATCTCAATGGACAGGTAACCCAAAGCCATTTCCAGATCTGGCCATTTGTCTGTCTGTCTTCCTGACTTTGCTTTCATGCTTGCCCCCACTACATTTTCTAACACCCCTTCTTCTACTTGCTCCTGCATTTACTAGAATCAGAGGATCACCAAAGTTCCTGGTATTGTCTTCCAAGAGCCAGACTGAAAGATACAAGCATACACCCAGATGCTTCAGGGCGAGGAGGCAGGCCCAAGGACATGCTACATTCTCTTGCTCTTCGGTGTACGTGGGGTTTTCGTTTGGCTCAGCAGTGTAGGAGCCATGTGGTGTCTTCAGCCTCTCAATGAGAGAGCTGCTTCCATTTTGCTGGCTCCTTTCCTACTAATCCAATTCTCAGGAAATTGGGTCCTGTTCTTTTCTTTTTCTCCACAGTTACATCTAGGGGAAACTCTGATAATAGCTTGGCTGCACCCCCAGCCCTATATTTTTCCCTCTACTTTTTTATTAAATAAGCAATTATATGTTCACTCCCTTCCAAGAAGAATGCCATGTGCTAGGGAGACATTGATGGGGACACCAAAATGGAACTCACATCCTGGAGGGGGACCTTTGCTTCTCCACAAGACTTGGCCCAGAATTCAGTTATCTTACAGGAACTAGGAAAGAACTAAGAATTAAAGTCAAGACCAAATCATTAACTCCAGGCAGCATTAACTATGTAGCACAACTCTCTGCTCCTGTTTAAATTCTTCTCCAACAACTACAAATTATTTTGATCTTTACGCAGCTCATAACATTTCCCATCTTCTCACCGAGGCCATTGTTTCAGACAATTACAGTTCCCAACAAGATAAACACCATGTAGGGCAATGCACTCGTGGTACGATATGCTATATTAATAACATGCCTTGTCAGCTGAGCAGGCTAGGCTATGGATGGATGAATCCAGCAAACTGGAGCCTGTATCTGATGCAAGTGTGTGTATCATCAGAGTTGTTACCGTATCTCTGCTCACAGTCAGGAGCCTGTCAGATCTTATTCAGAAGAATGCTTTGTAGATGCACCGAAAGGTGATAAAAATATTTACTGTTGCCTCCCTTCCTTTGGCAATGCTTGGTTGCAGATGTAGTGAAACCAAATTCTGATCTTTTTAATATTCAAAACTCATTCAGTTTTATTATTCCCACTTTCATTTTTAGTAGAAAATATGTCTTCCCAAACAGTGCTACACTATATTGAAATACAAAACTGCTTACATATTTTCTGCTAATAGCAGTTCTGCTTCAGATGGTGTCATGGACCCTTGGTGTCTAATTTATCTTGACAGTGTCTGAAGTGGAAGTAAAGCAATTCAGACTCCGGGTCCTGAAATACGAGGCAGAGAAGGTGGATGTCGAGGCGATGAAATGAGAGAGTTGAAATGAAATATGAAATCCAGTCAATCTGAATGAGTCCCCCCAGCATCTCCGTGCAGGAGAGAAGCCAGAGGGGCTCTGAATCCTCACTCAGCTTGTGAAGAAGTGCATGGCCCTGAGCAAGTCATTTAAATCAGTCTCTCTGTCATGATGTCCTCATTTTCACAACATTGTCAATAGGACCTGTGGGGCCCTGGACATGGCCTTCAAGAGAAAAGAAAACCACATTCTCTCAGACACATAGCTGATGATCACCGACTACTGACAAAAATCTGTTGAGTCCTGCATCTATCCATTATCAGATGTCCAGGCCCTACCAAGTGCCTTCCTTACACTTAAGTGCTCAGGCAACCATTATTACCTGAATGGAGGAAATCAAGGAACCAACATCATGCATCCAGTCACGTGAACCTCGGGAGATGAATTAGGAAATAAGACACACACCGATTTTTAAAAAAGGATCCTTGGCAAATAAGGCGCTGAATGGGTGATATGTTCTGTCATTTGTTCTTTTCCCAAAGTGCCTTGAAATTGGGTTTCACTACACCAACCTGGCTGGCTTGGAAGTCACTCTGTAGACCAGGCTAGCCTTGAAGATCCTGTGCCACCATGCCTAGCTCCAAAACTCCTTCTTATATTCGTTAAAATGGTTGTACGTGGAGCTAAAATGGGTGTACGTGTGATTCAAAGGCAGAATATTTGCCTGGCATTTGTGAAGCCCTGAGTTCAATCCCCACACCTTTAAAAGGTATAACTACTGAAAATAGGGCTGGTGGGTATTTGTTTGTTTGTTTTTTGGATAGAACAACAAAAGTTGACATTCTTGCCTTATGCTCAACCTTAAAAGAGAAAACATTTAGTCTCCTATAGTTTATTATTATAGGAGAGATAGGTATTGCCTAGTGTTTCGTCAGATTGTAGAGGTTCCCCTCTGTGACTTAGGTTATTAAGATTAGCACATGCATTCTTAACACGTTATATAGTGAATGGGAAGTTCGTATGAAGGATTGTTGTCTGTAAAAGTCTTGAGAAAGCGCGCTTGTGCACTGAACTGAATTACTGGCTTTTATTTACCTGAAGGCCCCAGAGGCCAGCTGTGATCACTTACTTAGACTTAGGTTTCTGACAGATACTTTCTAAAATAATATGTGTGAGCCCGTCACTCCAAGAGAAACAACTGGCTACATTTATTGATACTGCTAAAATCTGCATTTGCAAAAAGTTCGAATTTTTGGAAAACACATTTGCCGTCTTAGAGCTTAACATCTTCCCAGTACTTAAAGACTTTTCTTTGAGATTGGTGGTGATATCAACAAATTTTTTTTCTGACATACTTTGAAATGTGACATTTGGGAGATCTGAACTACTGAGAGAGCCTACATTTTAAGAAACCCCCACTCGTCAAGCTTTGCTGTACCATGGAAGAAGTACTAAAGTACTCACAGCTACAGAAAGGGCATTGAAATGATCCTTTCCCCACCACTCTGTATCTCATGAGGCCAGGTCATCTCATACATTAGCCGAAACAACACATTGTGATGGACTGGGAACAGGGACATACAGAATCAAGTTATCTTCTAGGAGACCAACCGTCCAGGAGGCTTGCAAGTAAAACAATGCCATTTCCTCTAACTAATGTTTTTGATTGAAAAAAATATAGCCAATCATAAAAATACATATGTTAACATGGAATGACCTATTTTTTTATATTTTTATTGTGGAAAATTATGCATACACAAAAGCTACCATTTTAACCATCTCTAGATGTACAATTCATTGACCTTCAAATATGCTAATGTTTTGTACCATAATCCATCTATAAAATCTTTCCATCTTCCCAAATGCAACTCTGTGCCAATGAAACCATAATTCTCTTTTCCCTTCCTTTCCCAGCGCCTGACAACCAGCATTCTGCTTTCTCTGTGAGTTCAAGCATTCTGGTAGGAACAAGTAGACTCAAGCATATGTCTGACTTGTGTCACTGTGTGTATGATAGTCAAGGTTTCTCCATATTGTTATTCTTATTTTAAAAAATAAACACCCAGACATGGTGATATACGCTTTTAGTCCCAGCACTCAGAAGGCAGAGGCAGGTGGATCTCTGAGTTTGAGACCAGCCTGGTCTACAGAGCGATTTCCAGGACAGACAGGACTACACAGAGAAACCCTGTCTTGAAAAAACAACAACAACAACAAAAAAAAATAGGGGGCTGGAGAGATGGCTCAGTGGTTAAGAGTACAGACTGCTTTTCCAGAGGTCCCGGGTTCAATTCCCAGCACCCACATGACAGCTCACAGCTATCTGGAACTCCACTTCCAAGAGATCTGGCGCCCTCACACAGACACACATGCAGGCAAAACACCAATGCACATAAAAATAAAAATAAATACATTTTTAAGAAAAAATAAGGAAATAAAAAATTGAAAGTAAGTGCTGGAGAGATGGCTTAGGGGTTAAGAGCACTGGCTGCTCTTCCAGAGGACCTGGCGTTCAATTCCCAGCACACACATGGCAGCTCACAACTGTCTGTAACTCCAGTTCCAGGGGATCTGGCACCCTTGCACAGACATACACGCAGGCAAAACACCAATGCACATAGAAATAAATCTTTTTTTAAAGAAAAAATTGAAAGTAATGTAATTATTTTCTTTAAAAAAATTTTTTTTGGTGAATTTGTTCTTTGAAGATTCATACATGCATATAAAGTATTCTGTCACACACACCCATCCTCTCATCTAGCCCTTTCACCTCTGTCCATTCCCACCCTCCCTACAGGTCTCTTTCTTATATTTATATCTTTCGTTTTGTCTTGTGACCCCCCGGCTGGCTGTGTGACGGTGGGTTTTGAACTATTCACTGGAGCCTGACACACTCACTCATCCATGGGTGCACAATTAAAGACAATGGTGGTCCGTACGTTAACCCAAACAACGAATTCTCAGGCAGAATTCTTGGCCCCAGATGCCTCAGTAGAAAATAGTGCAGCAGGGTACGGTCCGGCCTTGTGAGCGAGCTCCCCTCTGACCCACAGCAGACTCAGTCTTGTGCAGGCTGTAACTGCAGCTGCTGGGAAGGAATGCTCGCAGTGGCCGTCGTGCCCAGAGGATACCATGTCCAAGCCCTTCTCCCTGCCTTCTGGCTCTCACATTCTTTTTGTCTCCTCTTCTGCAATGCCCCCTGAGCCGTAGAATGGGTAGTGTAAAAGTCCTGCTTGGGCCCGGGCATTCGACCACCACTTATTCCCCACGACTCTTTGCGCTCACTGTAGTTCCCGGCAAAGGGAAGCTTCTCTGATTAAGGATGTCTATCTAAGCTTTTGTCTATGGGCTTGCACATAAATATTCAGAAGGCAGTTTGGTGGCATGTCAATTTAGCTAAACAGCTACAGTAAAACTCCCCTGACTCCTGTGGCCTCCCCAGCTACGGGTTTTTGACTGAGGTTGCAGTACCAGGTCTGAATGCCCTCCTGTGGAACAGGCCTCACGTCAGAGCAGTTAGTTACCGCCATCATAGTCATGCCGGTATTGCGCCAATAAACTCCTCAGATGTAACTTTTAATGGACTTAGTTTCTTGAAACACTTTAAGGCTTTTAGTATAACTTAGTATTAAGTACACAGATTTCCATGAGACTTCTGCCCTCGTCCTGTGCTCTGCCTATCCACTCTCTGAAAATGCTGATCTTTTTACTCCTATAGTTTTACCTTTTCAAGACTGTCAGAAAGTTCCAATAATACAATATGTTCACCTTTCATATCGGCTTCTTTCTGTTAGCACACACATTTAACTTCCGTTTCTCTTTTCGTGGCTCAGTTAATTTACTTCTTTTTAGCACTGAATAACGTTTCATAGTGTGGATATATCATAGGTTATATATTTATCCATCTGCTGAAGGAGATTTCTTCTGACCAAGAAAAAAAATGCTGCTGTAAACATTTGTGTGAAAGTGTGTGTGTGTGTGTGTGTGTGTGTGTGTGTGTGTGTGTGCATTTACGTTTTCATCTCCTTCAGGTATAATCCAGCATAACTGCTGGATTGTAAGATTATGTTTAGGGCAGGTATGGTGCATGCTAGTCATCCCAGCAGTTAGGAAGCAGAGGCAGGAGAATTGCAAGTTTGAGTCTGGGTGTTGGCTGTATAGCAAGTCTGGGACTTGTTGAGAGACCCTGTCTAAAAAAGAAAGAATGAAAGGAGAAAGAAAGGAAAGAATGAATATGGAGCATCTACTCTGTAGATGGCACCTTCAAGCTGTGTCTGTGCACATGCGTGCATTGACGGGGGGGGGGGGGAGCAGATGTGGACAACACACACGCTCCCCCATGACCTCATAGAGCTTCCACTCTATGGGAGCAGGGTAGGGTAGACTGTCAACAGATAGACAGAAATTACACAACACACTATCAGGTCGTGATGAATATTATTAAGAAAAGTAGACCCAGAAAGTGGGCTTGAGAAATGTGTAGTCAGTACAGGGGCAAGCAAGGTGAGGTAAAGGATGATGGTTAGCTCTCACCCCAAGCCAAAAACGTCACTGTCCTGAGGACTCTGCCCTATATCCATCCTCACAGTTCCCAGATGGATTTTTATGTAATCAATGCTCAGGCAAAACTGGACTTGTCAGGGCAAAACCTGGAGGTTAGATGGAATGTGTGCCGATGATATAAATACAGGGAAACAAAAGGATCTCAGATGTCGTCGGTTTCCACTTTGTGATTTCCAGTTTGTTAATGAACCAGTATTCAAAGTAAAAGGGGGAATCAGACCCAAGAGGTGTGTGACAGTGAGGAGTTTGGAGGAACAGAAGACTTTTCCCTAATCAGTAGGAGTTGAGAAAACGAGCCCTCAGGAGACGGAGCGGCAGGCCCGTGCAGCTGATTTTGTCCCGCCTGCCGCCCTGAAGAGTTTCTTATCAAGATCACCAATGGCATGCTAGTGTGGAAGGCAGCTCTCCCCTTCTACTGCTTTCTACTGACCTCAGAGCTCTTCCTTCTTTTTCTGCCTTCCTTCCTTTCTTCTCTCCTCTCCTTCTCTCATGTCCCCTTCCTCTGTGAAGATTTCAGACAATTTCATCCAGAGCCGTGACCTAATACACTTCTATACACCAGTATATATTTTTTCATATGTACGTAAGAATATACGTACATATATTCTTATTTTCTCTTCTAAGTTGGTAAAACTAACTTCCTAAGTGATAAGTTCATTTTCATGTTTAATGAGTATTTAAAATGAAACCTGGTTAAAATAGAGGGCTGGAGAGATGGCTCAGAGGTTAAGAGCACTGACTGCTTTTCCAGAGGTCCTGAGTTCAATTCCTAGTACCCACATGGTGGCTTACAACCATCTGTAATGAGATCTGGCACCCTCTTCTGTATACACAATAAATAAATAAATCTTTAAAAAAAAATAGAAAACTTGGCTTCCATCTGCCTTCCCCCACTTCCTAATACAGGCCTCTCTGAGTCTTTTCTTTCCCAACACTCCCACTGCCCTTTATCCTATAGCTTGGTATAGTTATCTTGATTTCTCATTTTAACTCCAACCTCATACCCAGTCTATTTGTAGATTTTCTGCAATAGTGCTGATTAAAAATTGTCATTAGCCAGCATCCAGGAGGCTACAGATGAAGATCACAGAATTTTAAGAACATCCTTAGCTATATAGAATATTCAAGGCCAGGCTAGGCTGCATGAGACCCTGTCTCAAAATGACAACAATTATCACTATGGCCTGCCTGGACTGCTGAAGGAAATCATCCTGCCTCTTCTCCCTCACCAGTGTAGATGACCCAAGGCTGTAGGGCTTAGAAGGAATTGAAGTCCAGCTGTGAGCACAGGCTTAGGCTACATGGAAAAACCACCGTGACAAGGTCACTGGGCTTGGCCTCCAAACTGTACAGTCACTGAGAGACTATGTAGTTTGGGGACACAGCTGGGTCATCAGGAAAGGTCATTCCTGTATCTTGCTAACTTGATGGATAGTATGACAGGAACTGGAAGAAGCCAACATGAACAATAAGAACCTAGGAGGAAAGCCCTCTTCCTTGACATCCTTTTAGCTCTCTATGGACAGGTCTTAACACTGTGCCCATCGGAGAAGGGGGATGCTGCAGAGAAAGTACTGAAGAGCGAGCATAGGGCTAAGAGTGAACACACTGGTAACTGGCACAGTGTCTTTCAGAATAATGGATATGTTTTCACAGTGTAAGCATCGAACACTATGATCTTCAGTTCTTAGATTAGTCATCAAAACTACCATTTAAAAGTAGAGTTTACAATGCTCGTATTATATTCACATTCTAACTTGAAGTTTCTTCTGTGACTACCAGTGATGTTCTAGCCAAATTCTGTGGGTGTAGCTCACTGGCAAAGCATTTGCCACGCATGTCCCAGGCCCTGACCCACCCTAGCTGTTTGTAGTGGCACACGCCTGATTCCAGAGGCTGGATCAAAGCTAGCCTGGGCCACATACTCAAGAGTCAAAAGTCTGATTGGATGTGGGCTCTCACTAGTAATCCTAATGCTTGGGAAGCTAAGGTAGTTGGTTGTCATGAACTGAAGGTGAGTCTGGTCTACACAGCATGTGACCTCAAAAAACTAAAAAACAAAACAACAAACCAAAACAGTATTTGTCAGAATTACTCAGGCACTCAACATGTGAGTGTTACAGAGGCCACATCTAACAAATGCAGGGCAAGGAGCTGAATCTGGGCAGCGATATTAGACAAATTAATAAAATGCTGTTTAATGCTGTTTTCTTTTCTTTCTTTCTTTCTTTCTTTCTTTCTTTCTTTCTTTCTTTCTTTTTTCTTTTTCTTTTTCTTGTTTTTTTTTTCCGAGATAGGGTTTCTCTGTATAGCTTTTCGCCTTTCCTGGAACTCACTCTGTAGCCCAGACTGGCCTCGAACTCACAGAGATCTGCCTGTCTCTGCCTCCCAAGTGCTGGGATTAAAGATGTGCGCCGCTGCCGCCGCCAGTTAAAATGCTGTTTTTAAAACCACACTTTCTCCAAGAGATAACATTCTCTGCTTACCTGTGCAAATCACTCTTTAAAAAAAAAACTAATTTACTTATTTATTTATTTATTTGTTTGTTTATTTATTTGCAGCACTAACATTCAAGCCCAGGGTTTTGTACATTCTAGGCAAGCACTCTACTGGTCACAAACTAACCTGAAAGAATGAAGCTCAGTCTACTGGCTCAGGCTAGTTAACCACATCAGCTACCTAGCAGAGAGAAGGTCCCGAGGGTTATGCTCGGGGCAGGTGAAGTTGGAGAGGAGATTTAGGACAGAGGTAAGCGTACACGGCTATTAAATGTGTTGCTGTGCGGAAAAGGCAAACTCAGGGAAGTGTTATGGACAGGCGAGACTCCGCAAGAGTTCTCAAAATGCTTGACGTGGAAGGGGCAAGGAAAAGGAGGAGGGTGGAGGGAGATGAAACCAAATCTCTGTAGTCATGTCACTATTTTTTATAGACTTGACCTTTCCAGCAATGGAGGAAAACGGGATCATATAAATAAAATTAACATATATTCTTCCACTTGTGTAGAAAATGATTTTTAAAAAATTTTCGTCTGAATATTAGTCAAAAGGAGCCTTAATGATTTATTTTGTTTTGTTGTACTTTGCTTCAGTGAGGAGAACTCATGCTAGGCAAGCGCTGTTACTGCTGCATTCCATCTCCAGCCTTCATGAATGTCATGGAGGCTTAGCTCAGAGAGGGAAGAAAATACTTCTTGTTCTTATGTAGAGAAAGAAAGAAAGAAAAGAAAAGGAAAAAGTTCTTGTCTCTGGAAGAGCGTGGCACAAGCTGCAGAGATGTTCATGAGGCTATGAATTAGATAAGTTAGGCCTAAACTCTCAGCCATTCTGTAACTGAGCCAGCAGGTGCTCAGTAAAGCTGATGAATGAAAGCATGAGGTAGAGTACTTAAGCTTTGTGTGCTGGGGCTGTAGCTCAGTAGAGTTCTCGGCTAGGAAGAGTTCTGTCCTCAAATTAATTAGATGTGGTGGTTAGTGCACGCCTATAATCCCAGCATTTGGGAGGTGGAGACAGAAGGATCAGATATTCAGTGTCATCTCTGGCAGCACAGCAAATTCAGGCCTGCCTGGGCTACATACATGAGACCCTGCCCACCCCTGCTGCCTCCCCCCCACCCCAATACCTAAGAAGACCTTGAAGGTCTGGAGACACGGCTCAGTGGTTAAGAGTGCTCACTATTCTTGCAGAGGATTTGAGTTTGATTTTCAGTGACTGATGACCATCTGTAACTCCAGGTCCAGGGGACCTGATGCCCTCTTCTGGTCTCCATGGGTACCAGGCACCCGTGGTGCACATACAGAAATGTAGGCAAAAACTCATACACATAAAATAAAAATACACTTTTTTGAAAAAAAAAAAAAAAGAAAGGAGACGTGATAAACTTAGGAGAAAAATTTACTGCAAGCAACAAAAATTCAGTCACTGCACTTTGGAAAGAGACTTCTTGGCAATAAAGAGCCCTACAATTGAAAAACAAAGCACCCTTGACCTCCTTAGCCAGTTGTGGTGGTGCACGCCATTAATGCCAGCACTTAGGAGGCAGAAGTAGGTGAGTTCAAAGCCAGCCTGGTCTACATAGTGAGTTCCAGCACATCCAGGGCTACGTAGAGAGACCCTGTCTCAAAACCCAATAAAACAAAACATACAAAAACCCACCTCATCGTTTATGACCCTGTTTTTTTCTAACTACTTTTCTCTTTGTAGAGTGAGTGCTCTTTACTTGGGATTGGCCCAGTGTCTCCTCTTGGGTAGATTTAAGATATGCATATCTGGTCAGAGTACTCCATGTGACACGACATCATTCTGGGAGCATTGTGCCCAGAGGCACATCCTGTCCACTTCATCATCTGGCCAAAGCTCTGAATCATTTTTTATGTGCATTCAGATGTCTATATTTTTTTTTCTCATTTGCAATCTCATTATTATTAATTGTCCTAAATAATATAATCAACTTTATGTTTATTGCCTCATGCCCCAACTGCCAATTAAATTGTAGTTCCACAGAGGCAAGATGGCTGTTTGTTTTACACAGGAACATGACCTATTCCAAGTGTGTGACATGCTGAGTGCCTGACAGGCTGAGTCAAAGAAGGAACATGTTTGCATGAGTGGAATGTTGGATAACACCGAATTGATTAAAGGTATTAAAATGAATAGTGTTCTCCAGGACAGAACATTATTTAAGTAATGCAAATATCTATGATCATAGGATGTGAGAACTATATGGGAAAATACAATTAAGTATAATTTCAACATCTCATCTTAGCTAGGCGATGGTGGTGCACGCCTTTAATCCCAACACTTGGGAGGCAAAGGCAGGTGGAGCTCAGTGAGTTCGAGGCCAGCCTGGTCTACAAGGTGAGTTCCAGGACAGCCAGAATTGACAGTTACCCAGAGAAACCCTGTCTTGAAGAAAAAAAAGATCCCATCTTAGCCGATACATTCAAGACAAATCATCAGTAGCAGCACTGACTGATAAGGTTATAGTACAAATTCTCCTTGTCTGTCTAGAGAAGAAAGAATGTAAAGAAGGGCTAAAAATTGAGGGGAAAGAGGAGGCAATCAACCAGAGAATGAGTGTCTCATGGGCATACCTAGACTTTTCTTACCAGTTCTAACCTGGGATTGTTCACAGACAGCTTCGCTCTGAATGTCTCTAAGAGGGATCATTTTTAGTCCTCCTGATAATTAATCCTCCCCCAACATTAGGGCTCAACTTTTTTGTTTCATTTTGTTTTTTGAGACAGGGTTTCTCTGTGAAACAGTCTTAGCTGTCCTGGAACTCGCTTTGGTAGACCAGGCTGGCCTTGAACTCCCAGAGATCTGCCTGCCTCTGCCTCCCGAATGCTGGGATTAAAGCGCCACCACACCCATAGGTTTTTGTTTTGTTTTGATTTTTTTAACCTAGTTCATTTCAACCCAGGGTTGAAATTTTTGTTGATAGCTCTTAAGTCCAAAATCACAAAGTAAAGGATCGAAACGTATCAGGATCAATGACTAACCACTTGAGTTCATTCAATGACTGTCAATGACAGGTCATTCTCTATCTTGGTTCAGTCACAGCAGGCAGAAACAGTACGCTGTCTTTGGGTGTGTGGCATCTCTTGGTGACACCTTCAAAGAACATTTCATGAAAAGGGAGAGACTTGGCTAACCAGCAAGAAATTTCAGCCGATAACCCCAAACGACACAGGCGGAAGTGAAATTCAAATGGAAACCTAAGTAGAAGGAGCGTCAGCTGACGGCAGGAGTGCTGACCCTCCATCGCGTGAGAGACTCCAGACACTGAACTTGGTGAAAGGAACTTAGCACGGCAAAGAAAATGGCTGCAGGAAAAAGGGTGAAAACAGCCGAGAAGTGAGGACAGCAAGAGCTCCACGTGAAACTCTCAGAAATACCTCAGGTGATTATGCAAAGGGTAAAACATTAGACTCAGATCAGAACTTGAGAAGGCACTAAACTCTTCAGCAATCGGCTCTCTCTCCAGACAGCACGGTTATGCAAAGGAGGGCAATATTCCAACTACTCTCCCTGCATGTTCAACCTAGAACTGGAACACCTCCATTCCTGGTGTTCCTAACGCCTCGAGTTCCAGTATACTCAATAAACAACAGCTTTACTATCTTTTTCCATCTCTCTCTCCATTTATAACTAGTAGTAACAGTTTTAAGGTTTTGAAATGTTGGGCCTGCAGAGCCGGATCCGTAGTTAAGAGTGTTTACGGCTCTTCCTGAGGACCACAGTTTGCTTCTCAGCACCCATGTCGGGCAGCTCGCAAACACTTGTGACTCTAGCCGCAGGGGGTCCACCTCCCTCTTCTGGCCTCTAAGAACGTCTGTACTCACCTGCAGAAAATCACACCCAGACACCCAGATGCATATAGGATACCTTCTGCTAGTGTCGCCAAGAGTGACAGGGGAGTTTCACGTATGAAATCTCAACAATTCTGTTGCCTAAACAAGACCTGCATCACGACAACACCAGTTGACATGCCAGTGTGGATGGGGGACATTTCACAAGGTCCTACCCTAGATGAAGAGATTCTCCCCTCTGCTCAGATGGGGAGAATCAGCTTTCTCCAGGGACAAGCTGCCTTGATAGATTATCCATTCTCAAGTGGTCAGGCCTAAACACATGTGCACATGAGCAACATTAAATGGATTCTTTAGGTTCTTTACATACCTATATACATACCTATGTGTGTGTGGGGGGGTGTCTAACAACAAACAGGGGGCATGAATTAAAGGGGAGTTGGGGAGAGTATGAGAGGAGTTGGAGGGGGAGATGAAGGGATTGGAATGATGTAAAAATAGTACTCCTGTGAAAGTCTCAATAAATAAAAAATTAAATTACAAGTAATAAAAATAAATGTTTAAAAATTGAGATTTATTTGTTTTTAATTTTATGTGTATGGGCATTTTGACTGCATATATGATTGTGTACTACATGCCCATGGAGGTCAGAAGAGGGTATCAGATCCCCTGAACTGTAGTTACAGACAGTTGTGAGCATCCAAGTGGGTGCTGGGCTTCGAACGTGGGTCCTCTGGACTAGCAGTCAGCTCTTAACTGCTGAGCCATCTCTCTAGCCCTATATATCTTTTTTTTTAAAAGAATAAAAGCTTGTGTAGATCACGGGAGAGTCCTGACTCTCCTGGTGATACTCAGCTTGCTTTGCACTATTGCAGGTTGCAGTCTCATTTTCACAGTTCTATGCTGCCTGGATGCAAAGGAGAATGAAAATGAAGTGTCCCAAATGCAGCCCAGAATTTCCTTACTGTCACCATCGTGTGGAAAAAGATCAACGAGTCCCCAGCTGGAGGCAATCAACTATGGAGCTAGCTTACCACTAAGGTCAGTCCCAAAGCTGTATCGTTAGCTTCTCTTTCTAAAGAACTCTGGGCTCAGCTGCTCACAGGCAGGAAGCAGAGGGAGAAAGAGGAGGAAGCCTTGAGTCACAAGGCCCTCTCCCACAACCCTCCTGCAACCAGGCCCATCTCCTAAGAGCTCTTTCAGCTATGACCTCATCAGCAGGTTTAATTCACTGATGAAGTCAGTGTCCTCAGGATCCAGTCACCTTTATTAATGCCATCACTTGGGTTGAGGCTTCAACACATGAGCCTTCTGGTGGTGGTGGTGGTGGAGGTGGTGGAGGTGGTGGTGGTGGTGGAGGTGGTGGAGGTGGTGGAGGTGGTGGTGGTGGTGGAGGTGGTGGAGGTGGTGGTGGTGGTGGAGGTGGTGGAGGTGGTGGAGGTGGTGGAGGTGGTGGTGGTGGTGGAGGTGGTGGAGGTGGTGGAGGTGGAGGTGGTGGAGGTGGTGGTGGTGGTGGTGGAGGTGGAGGTGGTGGAGGTGGTGGAGGTGGTGGAGGTGGTGGAGGTGGAGGTGGTGGAGGTGGTGGAGGTGGTGGTGGTGGTGGAGGTGGTGGAGGTGGTGGAGGTGGTGGAGGTGGTGGAGGTGGTGGAGGTGGTGGAGGTGGTGGTGGTGGTGGAGGTGGTGGAGGTGGTGGAGGTGGAGGTGGTGGAGGTGGTGGAGGTGGTGGAGGTGGTGGTGGTGGTGGAGGTGGTGGAGGTGGTGGAGGTGGTGGTGGTGGTGGAGGTGGTGGTGGTGGAGGTGGTGGTGGTGGTGGAGGTGGTGGTGGTGGAGGTGGTGGAGGTGGTGGAGGTGGTGGAGGTGGTGGTGGTGGAGGTGGAGGTGGTGGTAGAGGTGGTGGTGGAGGTGGTGGAGGTGGTGGAGGTGGAGGTGGTGGAGGTGGTTGTGGGGATGACTTCATATGCAGACTCTCATCAGAACGTTAACGACTCTGTCCTTTGCCTTACATCAAGTCAGGAACTGGATCACCTGGGGCTTTTCTACCCTCTCACTGTCCATGTCTCAGCTTAGGAGATTTTTTTTTAAATGTTGTTCACATTTGAAACTTTATTTTTTTTCTTCTTTAAAAGTATTATTACCTAAACTAGTACATATTCCATGTGCGTAAGTGTTCGTGGAATTCTGATTCCGTAGCTGCTTTTCGTACACTGGAGACGTTACCTCTGTGAACGTTAAACTGGGTTCTTCAAATAACAATCACAGATTCTTATCAGATGGTAAGTGTAGTTCCTGGATTGTAAACAACCCCCTTCTCCTCCGCCTCTAGAGGGATTTAAATCACTCAATATGTGTTTCTCAGCTTTAGAATATTGTCTGTTAGTAGCCAGTATCTCTTAGGCTCTCCTCTGGAGACCTGAGTGGTCGCTCACCATGCCCATAAGTATAAGAATGTGCATGCAAACCACACCACACACCACACACACACACACACACACACACACACACACACACACACACACACACACACACACACGGGGGTGGACACAGTAATGGGCTCAAAAATTGGTTCTTTAGCAAGCCAAAATGTCAAACACCTCAGTGGCAGGTATGAAAAAACATTAAGCCTGTCCCTGCCGAGCCCCCCGCTGACTGTTCCATATGCCAGGTGCTAAATTTAGGAGGAAGAAAGGCAAGTTTAACATCGGATTCTCTGTTCACTGCTCTGCGAGAGCTGCCTTTTCTTTTCTTCCGGAGCAGCTGCACAGAAGCTCCCATGAATGCAAAACACAAGCGGTGCTAGAAACAAGGCATCATTTGAAAGAATTCACCAGATGACTTAAACAAATAAACCTAGTGGGTTAAGCTTATTGTTCTACAGAGAATAAGCCACTCGGCTACCCACGGGTTGATGGAACTCACTGGACTAGAGCAGGGCTGACAAATGGGGAGAAAATATTCGGCAGTTGTACTTTGTCCTGAGACAAATGACCAACTTACTTTACATTCATTTCCTGCAGCTGGGGAGTGGGTGGCCAGGTCTGTAGCCCACCCATTGTAGCCAAGTGACATTTCTTGACTTTGATGGGTTACCACCTTTTGAGTCTATATTTTACAGAACAATGTATACGGCAGATCGTTTCCCAAATGTTCTGGAATAACTGAAGAAGACCTTTTGCAAGCTGTGGCCATGCTCAGAGAATGGGATGTTTTGACAAGCTGGGGAAGAGAGTGTCAGGCCGGGCAGGACAGAGTACTAGCAGTCAAACAGCAACGCTGCTGCATCTTGGCCTTCAAAATGCACCTCCACAGCCCTGAACATTTCAGCCATTTACTGTATCGCAGCGACACTGGAGTGGGCCATGGGAGCTAACTGTTGGTGGTTTTTTATTGTGTTTGAAGACATCGTTGCAGGAATCTGAGGCTTTCTTTCTTTCTCCCCCGCCCCCCCCCCCCCCCCCCTTTTTTTTAGCCTCAGCTGTCCTGGAACTCACTCTGTAGACCAGGCTGGCCTCGAACTCCCAGAGATCTGCCCGCCTCTGCCTCCAGAGTGCTGTGATTAAAGGCGTGCAACACCACCGCCTGGCCGAATCTAGGGTTTTCAAGCTAAAATTTCCTGTGAAGTAGGTGGCATTTCCACATGAATAGGATCCTATAAAATAAATCAGATGTGCAGAAATCTGGATAGCTCAAAGTTAGGAAAGAAGTCAGTCAGGACGGGAGTGCTGATGACTCAGTTTAAAATTATTTAGGCCAACTCCTATGCCTTTCCTTCAAGGAGCCTCATGTGACTGTTTCTTCCTAAGCTCAGCTCCTCTTCCTCCTCCTCTTCTTCCTCTTCCTTTTCCTCTACTTCCTCTTCCTCCTCTTCTTCCTCTTCTGTGCTTCTGTGATGTTTCCTCATCTAATAGTTCTTTATCCATTGTAAAAGATAGAAGTGTCTACAAACTGCTAATCAGTGAAGAATTACTCCTGACCTCTTTAGCATTTGTTCTAAGTGTAAATGCAACTCTAGGCACTTAGTGTTTTAATTTATAGGTTAATTGTAAATAATTATTGTAGCAGCAATATAATATTTAGAACTTAGTTTTTCATCGTTTTTAAAAACCTGATTTTTTCTTCTATTTTTTCCTTCTTCCCTCCCTTCCTCCTCCTGCTTCTCTCTCTTTTTCACGCTTTTTTTGGCGTGTTGAGATAGTATCTTGTCATGTAGTCCAGGCTGAGTAGAACTCATAATCCTCCTGCCTCAGCTTTGCAAGTGCTGAGATTATTGGTGTGTGACCAGGCCCATCTTAAATCCGATTTCATGATGGAAGGCAGCTTTTCCTGAGTTTACTGCTTTTCTCCACAAGGATACTTAGTGAAAAGAATCAATATTTTAGCTAGAGAAGCCTCTGACCTTCACAGAAGGTCACAGTTTTGCAAAGACTAGAATCTATTACCTCTTACCCTCCTTCTCCTCTCTTCTCCATTTGTTGCTGTGTGGTCTTAGACCAGTTACACAACATCTCTGGGCTTCAGTTCTGTTATTCATGGACTCTAAATAATGATAGCACCTTCTTCTGCCATACCTGACATACAGGGAAGGTTAAAAAACATTTTAGCTATTACTGTTTTTTTGTTGTTGTTTTGTTTTGTTTTTTTGGTCTTTTTTTGAGACAGGGTTTCTCTGTGTAGCTTTGGAGCCTTTCCTGGATCTCACTCTGTAGCCCAGGTTGGCCTCGAACTCACAGAGATCCACCTGCCTCTGCCTCCCAAATGCTGGGATTAAAGGTGTGCACCACCACCACCTGGCCGCTATTACTGTTTTTTAATTAGCTCAATATATATATTTCACATCCTTTTTCTTTATTTTCTCCTTTTTACATCTCCTAGTGAGGGAACAAGTCATTTCTAAGCATACTGGGAAACTAAGAAGTATAAAATGAAGCAAATTCCAAAGTCCAACAAGAGGGCCATGTTGTATCACTCCAGAGACTCCATCCAGCTCATGGTCAGAAAGTCTGCTTCTTCAGAAATGGTGATGCTGTTCATGTGGCCACAGCAGCAGGTCCAGGTCCTGCATTCTGTCACTCCCAGCCTGCTCTTCTTCTCTCTGTTTTCAATGTGTGATTTTTTTTTAATACATAGATTGGCATGTGCAACCAAGATAACATGTACACATTAAAGCTTCACCCATTCATGTCCTTCTGTGAGTCGTTTCATCCTTTCTAAAGATGTTGACATTCGTCTGTGTGTTGTATGCATAAATTTTCACACATGTGAAGTATTACAGTGATGGAAAGTGTAAGAAATAAAGACTGGCCGGGCGGTGGTGGCACACTCCTTTAATCCCAGCACTCGAGAGGCAGAGGCAGGCGGATCTCTGTGAGTTTGAGGCCACCCTGGGCTACAGAGTGAGTTCTAGGACAGGCTCCAAAGCTACACAGAGAAACAGAGAAACCCTGTCTCGAAAAAACCAAAAAAAGAAAGAAAGAAAGACTGAATTACACTTGACAGTATATACACAAGATGTTTTTTCATTCTTTGATGAAATAATTAGAGCTGGACCAAAGCAGAATCGAAACATTCAGTTAACTGACCATGAGTAGTGCTGGGGTAGGCAGTGGATTTCCTGCTATTAAAGAAACAGTGGTCAAGCTGGGACAAGCATGACTGACCACGGCTCTCAGGGTGTCACATTCATGTTTTGTCCAGTCTATGGACAATGACACTGATCTAAGGCAACAGAATACTGGAAGACATCATTTAGTTAGTTCTTTGTTAGTCTCTGATGAACTGCTTCAATAAATATCCCTGAATTTTAAATCCCAAGATGTTTTTATTTCAATACAATTTATGACCAGCAGTAGAACTGTCCACAGGTGGTATTGGATTTCTCCATATTCCTTCTTGCCATTTATGCAAGGCATAGGTTTCCTTTATTCATGGTCAATCCCACCATCATCCATGCACAAGAAGAGGAAGGTGCCCAAGAGTCTGTGCCCATAGCTAGAGAGAGTAGAAGCAAAAACCAAGGTAAGCTATGAATTTAATAATTCACTCTTGACTAATCAAGGGTTGACATAGTTGCATTAGAAGTGTGTGAATTGGGACCAGTGAAGTTCAATGCATCCTGGGCTAAGATTGACTCAGCACTGTGTGGAATAAGCCCTACCTTTTTTTTAATGGTTGAGGAGAAGGTTTTTATTGTAGGTATAAGAGAGAGTACAGCCAGAGGCACCTGAAGGAGTCCAGAGTAGGGAGAGAAAGTAGCTGACTAAATATGGCCAGTTACTGAACTGGGCCATGAAAGGAGAGAGAGGTGGGGAGAGTGAGCGAGCAGAGAAAGAGGGGGCCAAGAGAGAGGATCACGAGCCAAGAGAGCCCCACTGAGCCCAACTTAATGATGTGATTTCTTCAGTCTTTGGCTTAGAATTTCCCTACTTACCAAGGAATTGCAACAGGTAATGAATGAAGACTTAAGGTTTCCTTAATGATGCCTTCTTTCTCAAAATTACTGTCCAGTCCATACCCGCAGACATCTATTATGATGCTATTTTGTGGGATTCAAAATAACAAAGCACTGACTTTGTTTAAGTTGTTTTCTCTCAATTCAAAGACTTGACAGAAAGTCAAAAAGGGCCAAAGCATTGGGTGATGAGCAAGGCTTAGGATAGAGTTGTGCTATTCCTCCATAACCAAGGAAGACATCGGATTTTATTCTTTCCTTTCCTGTTTTTGACGGTCTTACTGTGTAGCTTAGATTGGCTCTGAACTCCAAGTAGCTCTACCTTAGCTTCCTGAGTACTGAGATTACAAGTGTGTGGCATCACACTCAACTTGGATCTTTTTTTTTTTTTTTTTTTAGATTTATTTATTATGTATACAGTGTTCTGCCTGCATGTAAGCCTGCACACCAGATCTCATTACAGGAGGTTGTGAGCCACCATGTGGTTGCTGGGAATTAAACTCAGGACCTCTGGAAGAGCAACCAGTGCTCTTAACCTCTGAGCCATCTCTCCAGCCCCCAACTTGGGTCTTACTCTGCATATTATTTGTTTGTTTGGTTATTTATAAATATGTAAATATTTGTACATTTATCATCTAGAGACATAGCCCAGGCTGACCTCGAACTTGCTAGGTAGCTGAGGATGGCCTTGAACTCCTGGTCCTCCTGCTTCTACATCCCAAGTGCTGGGATTATAAGTATGCTCCACTAAGCCTTAGTTTAAATAGCAGTCTTTTTTTTTTCCTTTTCTTTTTTTCTGAGACAGGGTTTCTCTGTGTAGCCCTGGCTGTCCTGGAACTCACTGTAGACCAGGCTAGCCTCAAACTTAGAGATCTGCCTGCCTCTGCCTCCCAAGTGCTGGGATTAAAGGCATGTGCCACCACCTGGTTGAATAGCACTCTTTTTGTTTTTTTTTTCAAGACAGGGTTTCTCTGTGTAGCTTTGCGCCTTTCCTGGGACTCACTTGGTAGCCCAGGCTGTCCTCGAACTCACAGAGATCCACCTGGCTCTGCCTTCCAAGTGCTGGGATTAAAGGCGTGTGCCACCACTGCCCGGCGAATAGCACTCTTAAATAGTCATTGGCCTACTGTGTTCCTGACCAGATTGTCACCTGTAGTTTTTGCCAGCTCTTAGTATTGCAAATCTAATTTTTGTATCCATTAAATAAATATGTGTGGTGAAAGTCTTACACACAAATAATTGTTGGGAAACTGTCGCTGATGAAAAGTGACCACTAAACATCGGTTGGGAGGACAGTCACACAAATCAGGCATGAAACAACAGGTCAAAATAATGGGTACTGTAACAACAGAATTACCAACAGTGTAAATGGATCACTGCAAAGTCAGAGTTCAGTGTGGAGACCTGGGTTCAGAATCACACCAAGGGTAAGCAACAGACCTGTGTTCCTGTCCCTGATGCCAGCATGCTTCTCACTTCAAAGTTACAAACACCGTCCTTGAGTATCAGGACTTGTCACAGTAATAAAATGTTCCACTTTCCATGTCGAACGTCTACTGGTTTTAACTAGGATCTACTGAGTGTCTGCTCAGGGTCTTTTTCAGGCTCATTTGCTCATCTCTAGTGAAAAACTCAGTCATTCTCAGCTGTGAGTGGTAAGAACGGGAGTGGGTAGGGACTGGTTGCTTACAGGCTTCCATGTTCTGATCTATAAAAACCTTCCAAGAGGGGCTTGCAAGATGGCCCCGTGGGAAAAGTGTTGTGATACAAACCTGGGGACCTGAATTTTATCCCTAGAGCCTGTGTAAGGTAGAAAGGAGGGAACCAGTCCCCAGAATCTGTCCTATGACCTGTGTGAGTGTGCTGTGGCACACACTCACAACTATATATCACACACACACAGAGACCATAATAGTGCATTTAAAACTTAATTGTCGCCGGGCGGTGGTGGCGCACGCCTTTAATCCCAGCACTCGGGAGGCAGAGGCAGGCGGATCTCTGTGAGTTCGAGGCCAGCCTGGGCTACCAAGTGAGTTCCAGGAAAGGCACAAAGCTACTCAGAGAAACCCTGTCTCGAAAAAACAAAACAAAAAAAAAAAAAAAAAAAAAAAAAAAAAACTTAATTGTCAGGTATTGAGGGAGTACCCCAGGGTGTGGACAGTCTTTCTCAGGTCAAGTAGACAGGTAAATGGAAGAAGAGTAATTTTTTTAGGTTTTGGTTGCCTTTCTGAGTTTTCAGTTATGAAGTGAGTTCAAAAAATTGTGTGTCATCCTTGCACAGGAGCCATGCTAATCTTCTCTGTATCGTTCCATTTTTTTTTTTTTTTAAGTATATGTGCTGCCGAAGCGAGCGCCATCCTGGGATATCTTAGGCCCTGTCTCAAAACATTAAAACCGAAAAAGAAAACAAAGGCATACCCACCACCACCCAACCTTTCTCCTCAATGCGCTATCTCCTAGAAATCCTGTCCCCCTGGGGCAGTGCTATGAGCTGGGAACTGAGCCTGCAATATGTGTGTGAGTCCTTGGGAGGCATTGAAGATCCAACCCACATGCACTGACTTATTCAGGCTGTTTCTTCCATACATAAAATCTAAATATTTGTGTGGCCAAATCTGACACCGCCTATAAAGCTCTCTATAATTCAAGGCAACACATGTTTCCCTCCATGTCCTAGCACTATTAGATGCTGACAATGAACCTTTCCCACTGAATTGGTTCTATGTGTTTCTCAAAAAGATAAAAAATTACTTATCAGGCCTGGAGGAGAGCTGAGCACATTGGCTGCTCTTTTGGAGGACCTGGGTTCAAGTCCCAGCACCAGGTTGTGACCCACAACTCTCTATAACTCAGTTCCAGAGTATCTGATGCCCTCTTCTGGGTTCTGTGAGCACCAGGCATATGTGAGGTGAACAGGCATACATCCAGCCAAAACATCTACACATAAAATTTAAAAAATAAAAATAAACTGCATTTCCATATACATATAATGGGTATCTTTTTGGACTCTTCTTTGTCAGTCTTTATACTAATATCAGACCTTATTGATTGCTTTATTTTTATACTGATGTTGAACTTTTTTTTTTTTTTTTTTTTTAGTTTTTGGATATTTAAGACATTTTATTTCTGTATAGCTACTACCATCAACTTCTACCAAGAGCTGAGTGAGGAGCTATCGAATCCATAACACAAATCGGGAAGAACTGACATCTTAACAATATTGAGACTTCTAAATCAATAATGAAGCATGTCTCTTCATTCACGTAGATTATCTTTAATTAGTCTCAGAAATGTTCTATAGTTCCCAGTATGTAAGATTATTATATTTACCTCTAAATAGTTCACACATTTATCAATAAATGCTTTCCTTTAAAAATGCTTACTTTATTTATGTATCTGTGTGTCTGTGTACACATATGCATGTAGTTGCCTGTTGAGGCCAGAAATTGATCCCTCGGAACTGAATTACAGGTTGGTTTGGAGCTGCCCAGTGTAGGTTCTGAGAACTAAACTCTGGGCCTCTGGAAGAACAGCAACTGCTCTTACACCATTGAGCCATCTTTCCAGCCTCTCTTTTCATGTTTGTTTTGTTGGTGGTGGTGCTGCTGCTGGTGCTCGTGCTGGTGCTGGTGGTGGCCATGGTTTTGGTTGGGTTTTTTTTTAATTAATTAATTAATTTTTTTGCCTTATGGTATTAGTGTTGCTGCCACACAGTCACATTATAAACTCCACAACACATTATTATTATTTTGTTCCAGTGCTTACCTTTTAACGTTATTAAGGTTACCTTTTAAATACTTGCCCGGGGGTTCGATCCCCGTTGCCCTGCATTCTTTCCTGGAGACTCCGGCTTCCAGCTGTCATCATTTTCTCTTACCTGCAGGACTTCCTGTAACTTTTCTCACAGTGCGGTCTGCTCAGGAGGAGTGTTTGTATTTGTTGTAAACAGCCTTTGGTTTACCTTTTTGAGGAAAGATGTTTTTATTAGATATGGGGCTCTGGGTTGACAGGTTTGCCTTCTTGCAGAACCTTAATGACGCTCCTCCTCTTCCAGTTCTTCTATCTCAGATTTCTGATAAGAAACCTACTATTATCCTTATCTCCTTTCTCCACAATAAGCCTGTTTTACTCTAGCTGTTTTTTTTTTTTTTAACATTGTCTCATTATCATTGTTTTTGGAATAATTAAGTTACAGTTTTCTTTGGCACAGTGCTTGCGATGTTTCTTACGCTTGGAATTGGCTGAACTTCTTGAATATGTGGGTTCATGACTTTCATTCGGTTTTAAAGTTTTCAGGGTTTCAAGAGGTTTTTTTTTCCTTCATTTTTTTTTTTTTGTTACCCTGACTCTATCCTCTCCTCTGAAACTGCACAGATATTAAGCTTCTAAAGTTATTCTGTGGGTCACTTGGGTTCTGATGAGTAAACCAGCATCTGTTTGTGCTTTATTTTGCTATTTCTATGTCCTCGAGTTTCATTCTTTTCTACACCATCAAATGCGCGGATCTTCTCACGTGTGCTGTCAAACACGCTATTAGGATCATGAGGAGTCCTTTTACTTTGTTCATCATGGTTTTCAACTGTTTTAGTTGGACGTTTTTCAGAGCATCCCTGTCTCCACTCTCTGCTCTGAGCATGCTGCACGCTGTTCCCACAGCCCTTTTAACGCCTGATAAGAATTTTCCAGCTCCACACCTTAGGATTGGTTTCAGTGATTTCATGTTCTCGTTAGTGGTCATTCTGGAGTGGTTTGCTCTGCTGTTTTGTGTATCTGACACTACTTTTCTAGTGGAATGTTGTGGTATTGTCTTGCTGGGCCTGGCTGTTTCTGCATTCCTACAAACATTCTTGTCTTTGTCTGGGAACGGGAGTGAGTTACTACCAAACAGTTTGGTTCCTTCCAGTCTGACTTTAAAGACTTGTCTGTTGTACGGAATGAGGCAGGGCCCAAGCTACCCGCAATTACCTCTTGCTTCAGAAGCGTGTGTCACCCGTGTGCTCTGTCTTAGGATCCATTCAGCTTTTCCACCATGGCCTGTGGGATGGTACTGTGTTCATTTGAGTCTGTGTTCCTCTACTTCACACTGTGTCTGTTAGATATTTTTATGTTGTTTGTTTCTTAGGAGTTCGTTCTCTGCTTGTATTGACGCTTATCATTCCAATGCGGGGATAAGCCACACCTTATTAAATGGCTGTATTATTGATGGACATTTAGACTGTCTTGGATTATTATGAGTACAACTGCTATGAATGGTCTGATGGGCATTATGGGATATATGTACATATGCGCTAGACGTGCCGTTACAGAAGGCTGCTATGGGGAAAGATGACGCTTGGGGTGAGTGTTTCATTAGATGAAGAAGCAAATGAAACAACTCTACAGAGTGAGAAGAATCATAAAAGAAAAGGAAGAGAGCCGGGCGGCGGTGGCGCACGCCTTTAATCCCAGCACTCGGGAGGCAGAGCCAGGTGGATCTCTGTGAGTTCGAGGCCAGCCTGGGCTACCAAGTGAGTCCCAGGAAAGGTGCAAAGCTACACAGAGAAACCCTGTCTTGAAAAACCAAAAAATAAGATAAAATAAAATAAAATAAAAATAAAAGGAAGAGAGTCACCAAGAAAGGGTAGGGATGGAGGAGACCAGAACCTCACGTGCGAGGTAAGCGTGGTCATCAGCTACAGGGGACAGAGTGCACTTTGGAGAATACAAGTTTGTGGTCACACAGGCTTTGGTTTTAGAAATGTGTCTCTGGTCCCAGTATAGAGAACGAGCTGAAGGAGAGTGAGCCCAGAGACTGGGAGCCCTCTTAGAAGACGGTTGCAGTAATTCACTCAGAAGTGATGAAGCCTGCGAAAAGCAATGGCCATCTGAACAGTGAAAGGCGACAACGTCTGAGGAGTCCTAAAGACACAGGCCAGAGGAAGGAGTCGGAGATGACTAAAACTATGTGGATGCCGAATTCCAGTGGTCAATTCTTGAGTGAGAAAGAGGAGAAATTTTCAAGAAGAGTTGTGAATTAGATTGAAAGTATAAAAAAAAACGAAGACTTTGAGTTATAATGATTGGTTTGCCGTGCCAGCTAGCAAGATATCACAGTGCCATTTCAATTGAGTCGCTGTGGTATTCTATTAAGGAAAGATTCACCCGAATTTAAAATATATATGATAAAAATACCACAAGTAATGTAAGAGAATGATAATAAATTGGGGAAAGTATTTCAAATATACAGTAGACAAAGGGTAACTATGATATATCAACAATTATGTGAGGTAAATTAAGAAAGACATACAAACACACATATACACATATGCATATAAACATATACACATGTATATATATGCACACATACACACAGATGCATGAACACACACACACACACACACACACATACACAAACTAGTGGAGAATATGTCAGGGGTAGAATAGAATAGTTTATAGGTGAATTACACTGGCCAGTGTTTGCAATACAATACTAAACTACTTTCTAAATGACTAAGCTTATTTATTAGGCATGTTGTTCTGCCTTCATGTATGTCTTTGCATCACATGCATGCCTACTTCCCACAGAGACCAGAAGAGGGTATTGGATTTCCTGGAACTGGAGTTACAGATAGTTATGAGTCATCATGTGGGAGCAGGGAATTGAACCCAGGTCCTCTCGAAGAGCATTCAGTGCTCTTAACCACTGAGCCATCACTCCAGCCCATGGCTGACGTATTAGTGATATGAAATGTTGGCTTGAGAATAGGGAACAATCTGACCATGAGGAAGCAGTAAACAGTTTGAGACGTGTTTTTGACCTTGAGACTATTATGGGAACTTAGTCTTTAGAAACATTTTTGCTAGGAAACAAAGATATGCATTCAAGAATATCCCTGTTAGTGGTTCCTACACTTAGTGAAATGCTGGGACAACCCGAGCAGGGTGTGATAAACCAGTGCTCCGGGGCAAGGGAGAGCTCTGCACGTGTTCTTTCCAGTGAAGCCGGTCACGTGTGCAGCGTAGAGGAAGCCATTGACAGCATGCTGTTGAGTAGAAGACAGCTGTGCAACTTTTGTTTATATTTACAGACACTTAAAACAATTCTAATTAACATTCTCGAAAGTGTGAAGGGAACTGTTCTCCTCTTGGTGAGCATGTGCGATTGCGTAAACATGCTGGACGGTCACTTTGTTAACTAGATCTATGCGTGACGATTTCAAACCTTAAAATTAGCTTGTCTGCAAAAAAAAAAAAAATTCTACTAGGAATTGGTCATGGAGAAAAATTTGGCAGTGTGAAAAAGCTAGAAATACGTTGACTTCAGCATGCTTCAGAACCTCGTAAAATTAACAACCTGTTGGTGTGGGATTGCTTAATCATAGTACATACATAAAACTCAAAAATAACTGTTGACAACTACTTAGGCTGCCACCTGAGAGTCATTCTCCCCGTTTCTAAGAACTGGATGGCAGTGCAGGAAGAGAATGCAGCTGCAGTCCAGGTAAGTGACTCGTAAGTGACAACGGGGATCTCGTGTCTGTTTAGTTCAAGGGTTCGCAGCTGGTCTATTTCAGGGCCATGAAACATGTAGGTTGTTCTTGGAGCTTTGGGGAAGATTCCAATGCAAGAAAAATCGAGAAACGTACACAGAGATACTTCCGCCATCATCACTTGTCTGGATAGGTCACGTGAGGATGTTAGAATTTGCTACTTGAAGCTGTATGGCTAGCCAACTACCCTCAGTGAAAGCCATGAGGATCGGAGAGGAGGCCACCCAAACTGCTGCTACGCCAGTTGTGTCCGGCTTAAAATGAGCCAATGCCAGACTTACTCATTATTTATCCTTTTTTTTTTTTAATTTTATTTTATTTTTCGAGACAGGGTTTCCCTGTGTAGTTTTGGTGCCTGTAGACCAGGCTGGCCTCAAAATCCGCCTGGCTCTGCGAGTTCTGGGATTAAAGGCGTGCATCACCACTGACCGGTCCACCTTTTTTTTTTTTTAAAAGTAGGTGTTGTTATATTATACAAATGAAGTCGTCCTGATGGAGGAAGCTTGAAGATAGTGAATCCCTGCAACTCTGGAACAGGACAGCTGAGGCTAAAGTCTTGGTAGCTCTTGAGAGCCTGACTTACCCGAGTGCTTATCTTCTGTATGATAAGCTTTCAGTTTGCGACGATTTCAGCTTTCTGTGGGGCCATGCCGTGTCCAGGGGACTCTGCAGCTGTCTTACTCTCTCATGTTTCTCCCTTACTTCTGCTTTTGTGGAATCCCAGAAGTTCTACGTTGTGTCTTCATTTTCGTCCATCTCTATTTTTATTTTATTTATTTATTTATAGATTGGTTTTTCGAGAAAGGGTTTCTGTGTGTAGTCCTGGCTGTCCTGGAACTCACTTTGTAGACCAGCTTGGCCTCAAACTCACAGAAATCCACCTGCGTCTGCCTCGCAAATGCTGGGGTTAAAAGGCGTGTGCCACCACCTGGTGCCATCTCTATTTTTAAGTGTTCCTTCTGATTTCTGATTTCTTCTTTGGTCTCTTCATGGTTTGAGTGTTGTTGTTAGTTTTTGTTTGTTTGTTTTGTTTTTAAAGTCCCCCCCCAACACACACACACACCCGCAGTAGTGAAGTTGCAGCAGAGAATGAACTTTCTATGCTCTTAATCTTTTAGAATGAGCGGAGTCTGTTCCGTGGCCTGGGATAGGATCTGTCGTAGAGGACGTTCCCATCATGCTGAAGAAGACGAGTTATCTTGTTTTTGTTGGGCAATGCTCGACATGTGTCTGGGGATCTGGTTAGTTTATAAAGGACTAAGTGGTCTATGCCGCTCAAAAATACTTTATTTTCTTATTGATTTTTTACTGTAGATGCTCTAACCATTTTTGATAGTTTCTAACTAATGTAAAATCTGTATTTCTCTCTTCAGTTTTGTCAATGTTTTTGTCTCCCCTTATTTTGGTGTGTTTTGTGTGTGTGTTTGTTTCTACATGTGTAGATATGTGCACATACACACGTGTGCTTGTGTATGTTGAAGCCAGAAGTCACCCTCGAAGGTCATTCTTCAGGATCTAGATACCTTAATTTTTTTTCTGAGATTTATTATTATTGGCCAGGTGGTGGTGGCGCACGTCTTTAATCCCAGCACACGGGAGGCAGAGGCAGGCGGATCTCAGTGAGTTCAAGGCCAGCCTAATCGACAGAGCAAGTTCCAGAACAGCCAGGGCTACACAGAGAAATCCTGTCTCAAAAAACAAAAACAACAACAAAAAAAGATTTATTATTATTATTAGTGTGTGTGTGTGTGTGTGTGTGTGTGTGTGTGTGTGTGTGTAAACACCATGTGTGTGCGGGTTCCTGTGGAGGTTAGAAGAGGGCACTGGATCTGGATCCCCTGGAACTGGAATTACAGGCTACTGTGGGTATTGGGAACCTAACCTGGATGCTTTGGAAAGGCAGCAAGCGCTGTGAATTGCTCAGCATCTCTCTGTCCCCTATCCTGTGTGTCGCCCCAGAATCCCTCCTTGGGACCCAGGGCTTGCTGATTGGGCTGGAATGGCAAACTCTACGTGCCGGAATCAGTAGCTTCTCCCATTATAAAATTACCTGTGGATTAAGAGAGAAAAATGTTGAAATCAGCTTTTTTTGGAACTAGAAAATTGTCACCGATTTAATCAAGTCTCCCAGGCTATCCTGAAGTACACTGAGCAGCAGTACAAACCGAAGACCCCATTACAAGGTGAAAAGTGAGAACCAGCTCCCAAAAGTTCTCCTCTAACCTCCATACAGAGTCCTGAAAATTGTTCTCTGACCTCTATACAGAGATCTGAACGTTGTTCTCTGACCTCCACACACAAGTTAGGGCGTGTGTGTGTCCAGACACACCACCAAATACACACAAACCTAAGGGGAAAGAAGGAAAAAACCAGTATAGGGATGCTCACGTGACTCTTCCTCACCCCTGACCTTTTTCCTGGCTTGCTGGTAAACCTGAAGACATCAGTGGCTTCCTCAATGTGGGACTCTGGGTCCCAGGAGAAAGAACAGGTCTTCTTCACAAGCCATGTTGTCCGTGCTCTGAAGGAAGATGCTAGCCTTTGCCTTTGTTGTTCAGACCAGGCTTACTCCTGGCAGGCGGGCCCTTGTGCAAAGAGGCTTTCCCTGAAAACAGTGGACAATCAATCACCTCTGACTGCTATGAGCAACTGAAAATTTCAACTGAGACAAAAAAAAACCCATAAAAACAGACACACTGTAAGCCTGGGAAAGACAGAAATACATAAAAACAGGCACACTGTAAGCCTGGGAAAGACAGAACAGGAATTTCTTTGGGCATTCAAAGGCTTGGTGGCAGCACTTGTGTGAATATGAAGCATTTGTGTCCAGTCCCCAGGGCAACAAAACAAATCAGCCCGAACGGCAACACACACACACACACACACACACACACACACACACACACACACACACACACAAACTAGAAAGCCACACACATCATGCAGACCAGGAAAGTTAGGTAGCTAGTTAGAAATCAACACGTTTGAAGGCCATTGAAGATGGACCCTTCCTTCAGCCAGCTTCGGAACCCCATGTGCTGGAAAGACACAAATTTTTTTTTTTTTTTTTTGGTTTTTTGAGACAGGGTTTCTCTGTGTAGCTTTGCGCCTTTCCTGGAACTCGCTTTGGAGACCAGGCTGGCCTCGAACTCACAGAGATCCGCCTGCCTCTGCCTCCCAAGTGCTGGGATTAAAGGCGTGCGCCACCACCGCCCGGTGGAAAGACACAAATTTTAAGAAAGGGGGAAATATCAGAACTGCTCGTTGCTAGAATTGAAATACCATGGTTGATGGCCAGTAGCCTCTTCGAAATTGCGGCAGTGGTTGATAACGCCCTTTTCTGAAGACAGCAGGCGCCTCTGAGACCTCCTGGGACAAGGAGAAAATCCTGTTTTACAACCTCAGGGGGACAGCCTGAAGCCAGAAGCTGAAAATAAACAGAGTCCATCTGAAGAGGGAGCAACCACCTCCTTAATGAGATACGTGCCTCTGGAGCCCATCCCCTGTGGTTGGTGCAGACCCCCACTGCCAAGCCTGCTCACTGCCCAGAAAGTGCAGACTTTTCGGTTTCCTCCTTCTGTCTCCCTCTTTTGGACACTGCCTAAAATCCCAAGCCTCTTGCTACACACACGCGCGCACATGCACACGCACACGCACACGCACACGCACACGCACACACACACACACGTAGCTTTCCCTGACCCCTGGCTTACAAAGGACAACTTTCCGCCTTCGTGTCCAGCCCCACTTTTCTGCAGACACCCACCCCAGCCCGCCTGCCCCGTGTCTTTCTCTCAAGCTCCAATAAAATTGTCCTCAAGTTTCCTTCTGGGTCAGTTTTAAATTAGTTTATCTACGACCCTAGAGACCTGCCAAGGGGATAGTGTTCCCCAGTGATAATGGGACACACGGAAGAAAAGGTCTGAGAAGACTCCACACACCGCTGCCTGGCTGACCTCCAGGCGGGATGCGAACAGGAAGTCATAGCTAAGGCCGAGTTGGAAGAGTTGGAAGCAGCCTGACTAACCACTGAGGAAGAACCGCACCATCTAGCCGGGCTGCGAGGGCTGCGAGGTTTTCTTTTTTCCTCTCTTCCCTCTTTCTCTCTTTTTCCTCATCGAATCTTTTCTTTTCCTTCACATCCACCAAAATCCTTTAAGTACAAAACTATTCTTCAACAATGAGGTAATCAAAGGGACGCCAAACCCGGAGCGCAAGTACCAGGGGCCCCAGGGCACAGCTCTCAGGTGGAGTGCAATCCTCCCCGCACACGGCCCCAGTTCGGTCCCAGCAACAGCTTTAGTACTGGTGACCATACAGGTAAATACAGACCTCAGGGGCTATGGTGGCGCACACTTCTAATTCCAGCACTTCAGAGGCTGAGGCAGGAGGATTACGTGTTTGAAGCCAACCTGAGATACAGAGCAAGTTTAAAGCTACAGACTGAAGCCCTGTGCCCCCCCCCCCCCAAAAAAAAGGTTTTCTGAACATGTTCTTCTTCTCCTCCTCCTCTGTTTTGTTTTTGTTTTTGTAGTCTTGGCTGGTGTTTGAATTTATAATCCTCCAGCCTCAGTCTCCTAAGTGCTGAGGTTACAGGTCTACACCACCACACCCAGCTCTTATTTTACACTCTGTTAGGAAATTTTTCTATCTCAAGCTTTTTTGAATCTTTCCAACAAGATTTTTTGTTCTTTTTTTATATTTATTTTATTCACGTAGGTGCTTTACCTGCAAGTGCGTCTGTGCACCACATACATACCCCGTGCCTGAGGAAGTAGTAAGCCTCCATGTGGGTACTGGGACTAGAACCCTGGTCTTTTGCAACAAGTGCTCTTACCATGGAGCTAACTCTGCAGCCCCCTCAACAAGATTTTTAAGACTGATGCTCGGTGTAATGTTTCCTCGTGCCTTGTTTTTATTAAGTGTTCATACTCCTTGAAATAGTATTAGTAATATTTTTGGAAGTTGGAATTTCTTATTCCCTCATTATTTTAGTATACAAAATAATGAGGTTTCAATCTAACATTTTCATAATACAGCAATACATTTTGCTCACATTTGCTCCCCAGCACCTCCTGCCCCACCCCACTGCTCCCCTTCCTTCTCCCAAGCTTTCATGTCACATATATATATGTGTGTGTGTGTGTGTGTGTGTGTATATGTGTGTGTGTGTGTGTGTGTGTAGTTAAATCAGACTCCACATATGAGAAAATGTGAAGCATCCCTTTCATGCTTTTGGAATCCTTCACGGAAAGCCCTGGCCTGTGCACATATTTCTCATGTTTCCTGCTAGCATTCTCAGAGTTTGGGGGATCAGTTTCCCCCACTGCCCTTTCTTATCCTGCCCACCTTTCCCCCATAATCCTTACTCTAGGCTTCGCATATGAAAGAAAACATGCAATATATGTCTGTCTTTCTAACTCTGGCTTATTTTGCTTAACATAGTGATCACCAGGCCCATGTATTTTCCTGCAAATCACATAAGTTTTATTCTTTTTTTTTTTTTTTTTTTTTTTTTTTTTTTGGTTTTTCGAGACAGGGTTTCTCTGTGTAGCTTTGCGCCTCTCCTGAAACTCACTTGGTAGCCCAGGCTGGCCTCGAACTCACAGAGATCCGCCTGGCTCTACCTCCCGAGTGCTGGGATTGAAGGCGTGCGCCACCACCGCCCGGCAAGTTTTATTCTTATTACAGCTGAAGAAAGTCCTCCATTGAGCTTGTTTACCACATTTTCCTTACCCAAGCACGTGTTAGTGGATTTCTAGGCCGCTTCCATATCGTCACTATTTCAAATAGTGCAGCAATCAATGTGGGTGTACAGGGGCTGGGGGGAGGACTCAGCTGCTAAGAGCACTGAAAGAGTCCAGAGGAAGATTCCCAGCACTCACGTGGTGGCTCACAGCCTTCTGAAGGCTCCAGGGGAACGGACTCCCTCTTCTGGACTCCACAGGCAATGCATACATGTGTATTCACACATTTAGGCAAAACGCCCACATACATAAAAGACAAGTTCAAAACAAAACAAAATACGTGGATGTGCAGACTTAGTTTCCTTCAGACATCTACCCAGGGGAATACAAATGGAGCATGGCCAGCTCTAGTTTGTATTTTGGAGAAGCCTCCATACTGATTTCTGTATTAAGAGTCCTTTTCTCACACCTTTCTCCCCCTAGTCTCTCTATGTAGTCCTGGCTGTATAGACCTATATAGACCAGGCTAGCCTTGAACTCACAAAGATCTGTCTGCCTCTGCTGAGTGCTGGGACTAAAGGTGTGCACCACCACTGCCAGTCCAGCTTTGTCTCCTTAAGAATAGCCACTCTCGATGGAGTGGGATGGAATCTCAGCACGGTTAATGTGTGTTTCTCTGAAGGCAAAGGATGTTGAACAGTTTTTCATACATTTGTGGATCATTTGTGTTTCATCTTTTGAGAAATGTCTACTCAGATCATTAGGTCATTTACTGATAGAAGAATTGGGTTTTTTTATTTTTGGAGTTTTTAAAAATAAAATCTAGGTATTACTTCCCCCTCAGGTATATAGTTGGCAAAGATTTTCTTCCATTCTGTAAGCTGTCTTTTCAATCTGTTGTTTGCTTTGAGGTACAGAAATCTTTTAAATTTCCCTTCGTCAATTTTTAGAATTACTATTATTATTAATTTTGTGTATATGGGTGCTTTGCCTATATGTATGTCTGTTCACCACTTGTGTGTCTGGTCCCAGTGGAGGCCAGAAGAGGGCACTAAATCCCCTGAACTGGAGTTAGAGATGGTTGTGAGCCACCACGTGGAGGCTGGAAACCAAACCCGGGTCCTCTGGAAGTATTAGCTGTGCTTTTAGAATCCTTTACAGTAAGTCCTTGCCTCTGCCTATATCTTAAAGTGTTTTGTTTATGTTTTCCTCAAGCAGTTTAGGCCTTTGATCCATTTTGAATTGAGTGTGTGTGTGTGTATTTATATCTAGTTGCATTATTTTACAGGTAGATATACAGTTTCCCCAGAACCATTCATTGAAGTGGCTGTCCTCTGCAATGCATGTCTTTAGCATCTTTGTCAAATATTGGATGTCATTAGCTCTGCAGGCTTACTTATGAGTCTTCCGTTCTGTTCCTCTGGTCCCTATGTCATTTTTTCTTACAATGGTTTTATAGTGTAACTCGAGATCAGATTTAAGTGATCCCTCCAATATTGCTCTCTCTCCTCAGAATTACACTGGCTGCTAGGATCTTTTGAATTTTCATATGAATCTTCGCACTTTAAATGCTTCTCTGTAAATGACATCACTGGAATTTTTATGGAGATTGCATTGAATCCATAAATTGATTTTGGTTATATAGTCATTTTTCAAAGTCTTTTAAAATAAACTTGGTGTGTGTGTGAGAGAGCCCCACAGCACTCATCTGAAGGTCAGTTCTCTCAGCCCATCCTGTGGGCTCTGGGGACTGAACTCAGGCCTTCAGACTTGATGGCCAGCTCCCTTATCCACTAAGCTATCTCACCAGCCCCAGTTTTCCAGTATTGATTTTGCCAGTCCGTGTGCATGTGAGTTCTTTCCACCTTCTGCTATCTCCTTTAGTTTCTCCATGTTTTAAATGTTTCATTATAGAGTATTTCATACCTTATGTTTACTACTAGTAACTATTATTATTGTTATTATTTTGTGTGTATGTGTAGTGTATGTGTGTGTACGTGTGTGTGTGTGTGTGTGTGTGTGTGTGTGTGTGTCCACCTGTGTGTGCATGTGTGCGGAGGCCAGAAGTGGAAGTCAGGTTTCTTCTGCAATCTCTCTCCATCTTGTTTTCTGAGATAAGGTCTCTCCCTGAACCAAGAGCTCCCCAGTTCTGCTAGACTGGCTGACCAGTAAGATCCAGCCATCGGTCTGCCTTCTTCTCCCCACAGACACACACCACTATGCCTGGCTTTTTAAAATGTTTCAGTGTGAGTGCTAGAGCTCAGACTCAGGTCCTCACTGCACAGCAACTACTCTACAGCCAGTGGCATTTCCCCAGCCCTTACGGATTTATTTGAAGCTATAATAAATTAAAGCTTTTTTTTCTTTTCTTTTCTTCTTTTTTGCCAAGTTCATTACTGGTATGTGGTAAACCTACTGATTTTTATATGTCAATTTTGTATAGTGATACTTTGCTGAAAATGTTTATCTGAGAGCTTTCTGGTGTAGGGTTTTGTTTTGGTTTTTCAGGACAGGGTTTCTCTGTGTAGCCCTGGCTGTGCTGGAACTCTCTCTGTAGAGGAGGCTGACTGATTTGTCTTTACAGTCTTTTATAGGATTGTGTAATCTGCACATACGGATAATCTGACTTCTTCCTTTCCTGTTTGTAACCCTTTACCTTGTTCCCTTTCTTATTGCTCCCACTAAGACTTCAAATCTTAGGAGGATAACGTAGACAGTGAATAACCTTGTCTTGTTCCACAAATTCTGTTTCTCTCAATTGGTTTGTCCCAGATAGTCTGTTTTCTGTCGAGGTATGTCCCTTCTGTTCTCAGTTCCATCCGGGCATTCATTGTAAGGGTGAATGTTCCACTATCAAAGGCCTTTTCTGCAACTATTGACATGATTGTGGTGGTCAGTTTTAACTGTCAACTTGGCATAATCTAGAATCACCTGGAAGGAGGTCCCAGGGGAAACTTGTCTAGATCAGGTTGTGAAGGAGTTTCTTACTTGGATTAATTGAGGTGGGAAGACTCCCTGCAGGTGGGTCACTCCATTTCATGGGCTAGTCCCTGGACCACCTGAAAAACACACTGAGCCAGATGAGCACAAGCATGCACATGTGAATTCTCTGCTCTCTGCTGTCATCTTACTCCGGATGTCATATGACGAGCTGCTTCAAGAGTTCCTGCCATCTTGACATCTCTGATAGGATGGACTCTAACCTGGAATTGTCAGCTAAATTAACCCTTTCTCCTTTATGTCCTCTGCTAGGGTGTTTTCTGACAGCAACAGGAAACAAAACTAAGATGATAATCATAGAAATTCTGTTCTTTGAGTCTATTGATGTGCTGCGTTTTATCGTCTGATTTTTGGATGTTGAACCATCCTTGCAATCTGGGGGGGAACCAACTTGATGATGGTGTATTATCTTCCTAATGTGTTCCTGAATTCAGTTCACAAGTATTTCACTAAAATGTGTTATGCCTGTACTCATCAGAGAAATGAGTCTATGGCTTTCTTTTTGTTATTCTACCCTTATTCACTTCTGGTATTCACATGAAACTGAATTTGAGAGGTATGGTTCCATTTCTTAAAAGTATATGAAGCATCACCAACCTAATATTAACCAGAATAAAAAAATTTTGCTTGAAAAAAAATTTGCTTGCATTTTTTTCAGATCATTCAGAGTTTGTAAATCCTATTACCAAAGCCACTTGAGAGTGGGCTTATAGTTTTGATTTATCAAGAGCAAATCATTTCTTGGTCTCCATTTATGGCCTAAACCAAGGAAGGCAATTCCTTAACATCTTTTCTCATGGGTAGATTGTGTTCTGATCCACTCATCCGGGACATGGGCTGTTTGGAGATTTCTTGCTTTATGCAAAGTCCAGCATCATCTACTGCCCATGTGGGCTTACTCTGCCTCTTGTCTTCCCTGTTCAGAGCCCTTTAGAACAAAAGTTTCAGGCCACTGAAGGCTGACAGTTACCCCAGGCATGAGCTGGGTCTAGAACCTTAACTCTTTATGAGCCCGTTTTCCTTTCTCTTTGTTATAGTTCCAAAGGATTTCTCTTCTGCTTTTGATCTATCTAAGCATTTTCCTAAAAATATAACCACCACCCACTTTTGGCTAAGGTCAGATCTAAAAATATAACCAGTATTTTAAAAGCATCTTATATTCAGCATTAATTTTTTTTTTGGGGGGGAAGCTGAGGACTGAACCTCAGCATTAATTTTTTAAATTTAAATTTATATATATAGCTGTGGGGGTGGGTGGGTGGGGGTGGGCATACTTGCCATGGTGCATATGTAGAGATCAGAGGACAATTTGTGGCAGTCAGTTCTCCCTTTCCACCCTATGGGCTCCCGCGATTAAGCTCAGATTGTCAGACTTGCCAGAAAGGGCCCTTACCCTCAGCTACCTCATTGGTCCTTAATTCTTTGATTATACGTTGTGTGTGTGTGTGTGTGTGTGTGTGTGTGTGTGTGTACATGCCAGTGGACAAATTGCAGAAGTTGCTTTTCTCCTTCAACCGTATGAGTTCCAGGGATAACAATGAGGTCCTCAAGTTTGGTGGCAAATGCCTTCTTTACCTGCGGAGCCAGCTCATTGCCCCCACCCCTACCCAAAACTTCTTCTTTTTTTTCGAGACAGGGTTTCTCTGTGTAGCTTTGTGCCTCTCCTGGAACTCACTTGGTAGCCCAAGCTGGCCTCGAACTCACAGAGATCCACCTGGCTCTGCCTCCCGAGTGCTGGGATTAAAGGAGTGTGCCACCACCGCCCGGCTATCCAAAACTTCTTTTGATAGTCAAAATTCTAAGAACTGTACTTTCGTGCTTCCCTCGAGAGTGGCGAGCTGTTTTTCTCTACTGAGTATTTCAGTGGAATGACTATGTCTGTCTTTGCTGTTGTCGTATCATATTTAGACTACTGCCTTGAGATCATTTCTCATGGGTTTCCTTGGACGAAGGAAAATTGATGATTGAATTGCCAGAGGTTTAGGAAAGAGAATCAGCAAGGCTTTGCTGTAGGAGGAGAGGCAGAGGACGGGATCTAGGATGAGACTTACCTTTTTGGCTTCGGTATCTGGGTAGATGATGATGTCATTGACTAGGATCGGGAATAGAGGTTAAGGTGGGTGTGTGCGTGGGGAGCAATAACAAGTTCCGTTTGGACATGTTGTGTGCAAGATGTCATGTAGGTAGAGAAATTTGTGGTAGACAGTTGGAAACAGGGTAGAGGCTCGGGGCTTGGGGTCTGCAGATACAAATTCACACAGTTGGGGTTCCTAAGTCTCTGAGACTCTTCAGCGGCCTTTTCAGGAGTCTGTGTGATCACTGGGTTGATTTTACACTCACGCTTCGATTTCAACAATAATCTGGATTATCAGGATGACCATCTTATGAATGAGTATTGCCAGCCTCCCCAGTTTCTGCGTCTGTGTTTCTGTTTATCATCTTGCTGGTGCCAAGTATCACAGAGTAGGGATTAATATGTAAATGATGTAACCTGGTCAAGGGTCACTGTGTGCCTGCTAGCTCATGTGAATGAAAGTGTCACAGCAGTTTGACTAGAGACAAGGGCTGGGAGAACCGAGTCATCGGATGGCACAAGGCTCGATTTCAGTTAAAAGAGCCTCTGTTGGCAGCAGCCGCTTCCCTGTTCACAACGCAAATCAACAGTGTAGCTAAAAAAAAAATGAAGAAACTCTAACTACATAAATTAATGCATTATTTTCTGAGTTTTACAATTTTTAGTTTTATTTGCCTCCATTTTACAAAACTTCAGTTGTAAAATGTAAGTATAAGAAATTTATACTTAAGCTGAGTGGTGGTGGTACACACCTTTAATCCCAGCACTTGGGAGGCAGAGGCAGGTGGATCTCTGTGAGTTCGAGGCCAGCCTGCTCTACAGAGCGAGATCCAGGACAGCCAAGGCTGTTACACAGAGAAACCCTGTATTGGAAAATAAAAATAAAAAGTAATTAATTCAACACTCAATGTCTAGGAGAAATCTGTTTCTCCAAATGGTATCTGTGTGTGGCGTTGACTTATTGTGAGGATTGGGGCATAAAGGAAACTATCACAATAGAGAACAGAACCTTAGGAAACATCAGTAACAGCGTGTGGAGGATAAGGGAGAGAGACTAAAAATAGACAGCATTAAAAGAAGATTAAGGAAGGAAGAGAGAAGAAAAGGTAAGACCTGGAAAATGTCCTCAAAAAGCACACATATCTTTGGCTCAGACATTTCATTGACAAACAGTCTTGAAAGTCATATTTTTGAAGTTGAAGGAGTAAATAGAAATTGTAAGTGTAGAAATTTTATTTTATTTATTTATTTTTAACTTTTTATTTATTTAATTTTTTTTTTTGGTTTTTTTTTTTTTTTTTTTTTTTTTTTTTTTTTGGTTTTTTGAGACAGGGTTTCTCTGTGTAGCTTTGTGCCTTTCCTGGAACTCACTTGGTAGCCCAGGCTGGCCTCGAACTCACAGAGATCCGCCTGGCTCTGCCTCCCGAGTGCTGGGATTAAAGGCGTGCGCCACCACCGCTGGCTTATTTTTAACTTTTTAATCTATGGGCATTTGGCCTGGTCCTTGGAGGCCAGAAGAGGGCGTCAAATCCCTTGGAACAGGAGTTAAACAGATGGTTGTGAGTTGCCTTGTGGTTCCTGGGAATTGAACCCAGGTCCTCTGGAAGAGCAGTCTGTACCTTCAGCTGTTGAGTCATCTCTCTAAGTCCCTATTAATTTATTTTTGAAAGTTCTCACTATGTAACTGACCTGGAGGTCATTATGTAAACCAGGATAGCCTCAAACTCACAGAGATCCACCTCTACCTCTTGGAACAAAAGATGTGCGCCATCAAACAGGGCTGAATATGGAAACTCTCGTGTTTGGCGCTAATGAAAATAAAAGAATGTCTCTGGAATAGACTGCAATATATATATATATGATAAACAGAAGGTGGGGCTTGGAGAGAAGATCCCCGCTCAGAAAGGAGGAAGCGACATTGTGGGGCTTCAGAAGAAACGGGTCTTAGGGACCTGGAAATGGGTCACCAGAAGGACTGCCCGTGAGAAATCCTGACAGTGGTCTTTCAGATGGGTTATGAGGAAGCTGAATAGAGGAACTGGCCTGGTGGTCTTGAGGTTCCTGTGGAGAGGCCACAGTGATGCAGTAGGCATCCCTGCATTATAAGGTTCACGAGAGGAGTGCCCTAGCTGTCATGGGACTTGGGAGAAATTTAATAGTAATGTTGGGTCCTCATCTTGGCCAGGCCACTAACTAACTCTGTGAATTGGACAAGTAACTTAATTTGTGCAAATATTTTCGGAATGAAACATCTGGACTAAAATGTTCTGAAGAGCTTTCTGGCCTTAGAACTCAGCACTAAATCCTTCACAAGTCAACTATCCCAATTAATGCTTTATTTTCCCCTTGAGAGAGGGGTTTGTGGAGCAAAAAGGCATAGGCCATTTTGGATTCTATTTAATTTGAAAATCCACGAGGAGAGTTTAAAAGTCAGTTCTCCTAGAAAGGGAGGAAGGACTTGCTTCACTCTCATTTTCTAGATAGACTGCTCATCCACCAAAACCAAACAGAAAAACCCAGGGACTGAGCTAAGGAGGCAACTGCTGTCTTGAGTTAAACTATCAAGCATTCCAAGGAGGAACTGAGGGAAACAGTACAGCCTCCATGGCTTCCTTATGAAGGAATCCTCCCAAGACTTAGCTGCAGGGCCTCTTTAATGAAGCCAAGAGTGCCTGAGATGGACACCAGCTCTGCTCCTGACTCAGACATTCTGTGCGTAATTAAACTTTAAAAAATGTAAAATTGAGGGTTTTTTTTCCATCTGAATTAACCAAAATTTATCAGATTTGGCCTCATGAAGAGGGTTATTATTCACCAATCACTGGGTATGGTTCCAGTAAGAATGTTTGTTACAACAGGCGCACACACACACACACACACACACACACACACACACACGTCCCTGAAATGACAAAAAATTCAGTTACCCAGAAATGACTGAAAGCCTGAGGACTTGTCCACTCCTCAGGTCCTTTATGACCAAGCTCTGGTCTAACCACCACAGAAAAAAAGGAAGTTTCTTTAGGAAAAGGCAGCTCTTCAGCCATTTCTTTCTTCACATTCCCATCTCTTACCAGAATGTAAGCTCCTGCATGGTAGAGCATTTATCTAATTCATTGTTTTATTCCTAATGCCTGTAGCAGTAACCCACAAAGGCTGGCCTTGAACACACAGAGATCTGCCTGTCTCTGCCTCCTGAGTGCTGAGATTAGCAGTGTGCACCTGGCCCATACAACTTTTTTTTTTGTTTCTTGTTTTGGTTTTTCGAGACAGGGTTTCTCTGTAGCTTTGGAGCCTGTCCTGGAACTCACTCTGTAGACCAGGCTGGCCTCGAACTCACAGAGATCCGCCTGTCTCTGCCCCCGAGTACTGGGATTAAAGGCGTGTGCCACCACCTGGCCCCATACAACTTCTTAAAATATGCTTATAGAATAGATGAATGAGATAAATCCATGGTTCAGTGTTGCAAATAATTAGAGAAAGAGACTAAAATAATTCCAATTATTTTAAGGTGCAGTCAATCAGTTCTTTTCTGTGATGCTAACAGAAAGAAATGGTATTTGGCATCTTTGAAAATTAAGAACACACACACACACACACACACATTTCTGGATGAGCACATGTTGCTTTGATTATTTCCATACATCTTTTGCCGGCATCTGTGTTTGGTTATCCTCTGGTTAAGGACCCATGATGGTTTCTGGTTGTATGATGTATTAGTCTGGAGTCTTAGGACAAGCAGCCTTTTCAATTACGTCCAAGATTTTTTTTTTTTTTAATTTTTTCGGAGCTGAGGACTGAACCCAGGGCCTTGCGCTTGCTAGGCAAGTGCTCTACCACTGAGCTAAATCCCCAACTCCAAGTCCAAGATTTTATAAGCACTGTGTAATGGTAATTTTATAGAATCACCTTATGTAGGTAAATTATTAATTAGCTCTTACGTGAATGATAAAGTCAGAAATTATTTCATTGAATCTCATGTAAGCAAAAATAGAAAAGAAAAAAAATTATTTGATTAGCTAGAAAGTCCAGTAGACTGTAGCTGGCTGTGGAAACAGTTAGATCCAGAGTCAAGCCATGATGCCATGTTTCTTCCCCTTGTACATTCACTTATTTCTTCTCAACTTCTGCCTTCAGTTACCATTTCTCCTCTACAAAGGCAAGATGGCCTCCGGATGCCTCAGGCTCACATTCTTCAAGTTTAGCAATCTCCCAAGGAGAGAAACCATCCTCATTAGCTGATGAGGGAAGGTTCTGGGAGGACTGTGCCTGGCTTAGCCAGTGTCACACCCATTTGTCAGTCAATTAATGACTGAGGTGAGGAGGACAGAGCACTTTAATTGGCCAAAACCTTTCCTCCCATGTCTCCCCACATCGGTTGGCTGAATCTGGATCCATGCTCAGCCTTGTGGACTGGGGGAGTAGAGGCTCAGAATGGCACTGTCTCCAAAGGAAAATGTGTGGGTGTGGCAGAGAGGGATGTGGCTGAACAAAGGGAACTTACCAGCACACTATACCAAGGTCGACACAGAGCTCTTATGTGTAGGTTTAATGAACCAACTGGTCTCTCTCCAGGTCGTTCCGGGGTCTCTTCTCAGTAGCTGAGGCACACACAGTGCCATTGTTAACTGTTTAGAACACCATCCGAACATTACAGTATCTCGACAGTTGTGATTTTTAAAATAACATGTGCAGTACTGGGGTCTACAGAGTCTTGTTCACATCAGACAAGTACTCCACCATGGGGCCACACTGCCAGCCCACAAAAATGGTGTATTTGTTGTCATATAAACACACAACAAGGATTCTTGTCTTTATGGAACTAAAAATTACCCTTTGCACTTAAAACATATACATACATATGTATGTGTGTTCAAGGCTTTTTTCAGAGCCTGATCAGATTTGGGAGGAATGGAGTAAGAATTGGTAAAATAAAATAAAATAAAATAAAATAAAATAAAATAAAATAAAATAAATGAATCCTCCATACCTTGTGTTTCTCCTCCAGGAAAATAACCAGTAATGTACACACAGTCTTTTATGAGTCTTTGTATCTAGAAGTGGCTTGATTTTTCAGATAACTGGACTGAGTACTTCTGTCAGTAACGAGCTTGGAGAAACAAGCACCAAAGCCAACCTAAGTCCCAAGTCCCCGAGATGCCCTTCGCGAGCAGTCAACCATTTAATTTGATCTATTAAATAAACTTAGCAGTTGGGGTGCCCACACAGCGAGGAAGGCTGCTTGGAGATGAGATGTTGGCTTTAACTGGGATCTTCTGGCCCTCATTAGCCGACCATAAGCTTCTAATTACACACACCATCTTTCTTTCAAATGTGGATTTGTAAAAGCTTATGAATTTTCATTCTTAGTCACAGATTTGGGGAATAAAAACAAGTTCCCGTCATGAACAAATAGGAGGATTTTTCTCTTTTTCTTTCTTTCCTTTTAAAATTTTGTCAGGCCCCCAAAAGATTCTTGATAATTGATCAAACGCCCACTGTGCATCCAGAGCTGCGTGAGTGACTTGGAACTATGAAAAGGACATTTGAAAGATAATTCCTGTCCTTGGAGAATTTAGGAAAGGTGTCTCAGGAGAAAGTTACGTACCTGAAACAGCTAAGCAACAGATGACTGCACCGCTCTTTCTCCCGGCGCGGCGACCTCCCTTCCGTTTCCATCTGCATGTATATGCTTCAAGCTCCGTCTTCAGTAATTTCCTCCATTAGGTCCTAAGCACCAAGTTAGGTTGACTACATCCATTCATCAAAGCCCGTGGAGAAGCCCCTCACCATCCCTCATGCCTTTCCTCTTCCAGGTCTTCTATCCGCACACCGCACTGAAGACACAGCCAGCCCTAGTACCAAACCCAGTCCTACGGGGTAAAATGTTGGGCACTAAACCTGAGCCACTGGGTGCTCTGAGTTACCACATCCGGTCTTCTCTGCCACTTTTCCTTCTTTTTTTTTTTTTTATTTTTATTTATTTTTGGTTTTTCGAGACAGGGTTTCTCTGTGTAGCTTTGTGCCTTTCCTGGAACTCGCTTTGGAGACCAGGCTGGCCTTGAACTCACAGAGATCCGCCTGGCTCTGCCTCCCGAGTGCTGGGATTAAAGGCGTGCGCCACCACCGCCCGGCATCACTTTTCCTTCTTTCTACAAACTGGCCCCTAAGTGTTCCCATTCGTCCACTAACTGACCTCAGACACCACTCTATCCATGGGGCCCCTTCCCTTTTCTTCCTCTACACCAGTGATTTTCAACCTTCCTAATGCTGTGACCCTTTAATACAGTTCCTTGTGTTGTGATGACCCCCAAACATAAAATTTTGGTTGCTACTTCGTAACTGTAATTTTGCTACTGTTATGAATCGTCATGTAAATGTCTGTGTGTTCTGATGGTCTTAGGCGCCCCCTGTGAAAGGGTCGTTCGATCCCCAAAGGGGTTTAGAACCACTGTTCTAGACTGTGTTTCTTTCACTTATTCCTATGATTGATTTGTTTTTGTGTCTCCCTTCCCTATCTAGACTCTTCGTACCCATGCTTTACTTTTCCTTGAATCTCAAGTGCATAGTAGGATGCCTGACACATGATAGGTCCCTTGTAAAGTGTGTTGAAATGAATCGAATCAGGTTGCCTAGAATTAAACGATGGTGTAGAAGAGACTTGAGGCAGCCTGAGTCCTGAACTTTACATCTAGGTAGTAATAGGGAAAGCAGCCTTGGGGGAGAAGGGGATGAGAGGGCAGTGTCCCAGCCACATGCAGGGGCCCAGCAAAAGCCAGGGGATTGAGTGGAGCATCTGGCTGGAGACTAGAGGTTGGGGAGTGTTGGGAATGAAGGTCATAAAGGCTGGGTGGGGCCAATGGAAAATCCTGAGTGTCAATCAGAGCCACTGGAATGTGATACAACATGCAGTGAACTTCAAGAAAAGTCGAGATCTGTGCACAGAGTGAGCTTTGCCCTTCCGGATACTTCTGCCTGAGACCTACGTCCTTACTCTTAGCATGTCACTGGCCTGGCGGGGCTTGTGCCATCTGGGTATAGCAGTGTGGTGTGGAAGCAGGGTGTGAACAGTGGAATCCAGAGTGCTGGAGGTGACTTTCCACTCTGGCTCGGATCTCTCTGTTGCTTGAGATGGTGAAATAGCTTCGTGCTCTAAGCCTCGGCTCTCCCCTGTAAAATGAAAGCATGGCGTGGAAAACGTGGTTCAAGAGGCTCCTTTGGTCTCTGGGACTCAACACGTATCAAGATAAGGGAGTCTGAGGGCTTATTGCTCTACGCTGGTTCCTGGCTTTGATTTGCTTGTGTGCTTTCCTATCTTCTGGGGTCCAAGCTGCTTTATTAGACTGGTCTGATAGTCTCAGTCTGCTCTACTGGGGTCAGCCTCTCAAGCCTTGACTATCTTTCCCCCCAGGTAAGTCCTCCTTAATCCTCCGCCCCTCTTGCAAACCCATCTCCAGCTCAGGCCACCATGTCTCTCCCATCTTTACCCCCATGCTTTTGATGATTATAGACATTTTTCTCGGTGCTGTACTAATTCCACCTGGGTGTTTCTGTCTCCAATCAGTTTGTACACTTTTAAAAATAAAACACTATTGCCGGGCGGTGGTGGCGCACGCCTTTAATCCCAGCACTTGGGAGGCAGAGGCAGGCGGATCTTTGTGAGTTCGAGGCCAGCCTGGTCTAGAGAGCGAGATCCAGGAAAGGCGCAAAGCTGCACAGAGAAACCCTGTCTCGAAAAAACCTAAAAAAAAAAAAAATAAATAAATAAAACACTATTAAGAGCAGTATTTATTTGTCTCCCTGCCCCCACCCTACTCTGGAGCAAAGCCAGGCTTAACACAGACATTAAATTAAGTTTTTGAGTGTTGAACTCAGTGATGTACAGGAAATAATACCCAACGTAGAGATCCCCAGGAAGCCATGTATTGGGTTTAGAGTAGAAATGACGGCATGTCAGAGGTGTTTTATACCTACCCAAAGGTTCTTTGAAGACAGGGAGACCTGGGAAGTTTCTGGTCTGTGGGCTTCTTGAAAAGTAAGGAGTGGGTAGTACAAGGGCCCAGTGATATCTCCGCCAACCCAAGGAAGAAACAGAGGACTGTTTACTGAGTGACTTTGCTGTTGGAAGCGTCCCAGCCACAGCTTGGGAACATCGGGCAGAGTTACCACCCTGCTGCCACAGCCTCTGCCAACTTGGATAAGCTGCAATGGAGTTGACCTGTCTTTTGGCTCCGACGCAAGGCAAGCAAGCGCCCCAGCAGGCATGGAAAGGAAGAAGTTGTGAAATGAAAGACACGAAAAAGAGGCGAGCATGGTGCTCCTCTCTCCTCTCCCCTGACCCCACCCCGCCACCCCCCAACTTCCCCCCACCCCGACCCCTCACCCCGGCTGCACCCCGAGCCTCTCCCCAGCTTCCTCGCCATCGTCATCTGCAAGCTGGTATAAAGCAGAAGTCTCCCCTTATCTCCAGGAGGGTCGTAGCTGTTCTAGCAGAAGGCAGGGACATTGTCCCCAGTGTGGTCCTTGGTTTGACGGGGATTAAAGTCAGGCCTCTAGGAAAGTAACTGGCTCACAAAGACATAGTGCTTTTGAAATGTAATATTACACACGGGAAGGCTCGCTGTGGGAAGTAGTTGAGCTCTAGATCTGGCCGACTCAGGGTTTTCTTCTTGATCACAGACTAGCGGACATAACCCGCCCCGAGGTCTCCAGATCCTTCCCGCCTTTGCTCAAGCTGCTGGGAGGAAAGTTTAGAAAGATGGATTTTGTTGCATGCCCTTCGCTTCTGATATACCCCAGAGCTGTTCATGTTTGTAGCCAAACTCTGCCGTGTGTCGATTCCTCTTACTGTTGGGGAAAGTGTAGGGATGAGTCCATGTGTCACCAAGTTTCTTAGCAGGAGAAGTGGTGAGATTTATTGGGGAAAGTACCCGTCATCCCGTATAAATAGATGCACAGTTAAGGCACGCACAGCGGGCAGTGTGTATGCTTCTGACTGGGTGTAAGGAACTTATTAGTGAATGCTTGTGACGAACAGCAGTCACTTGGGAGGAAGGCAGACATAAGGCTATGCTTACAGTTTATATAAAATATTAGTCAGAATAGTGATTTTGGCTTTACTTAGGAGTAGGAGTCATTTCTCTTTTTTTTGTTTGTTTGTTTGTTTGTTTTTTTGTTTGGTTGGTTGGTTAGGTTTTTTTTGTTGTTGTTTTTCGAGACAAGGTTTCTCCATGTAGCTTTGGTGTCCTGGTTCTTGCTCTGTAGACCAGGCTGGCCTCGATCTCACGGAGATCTGCCTGACTCTGCCTCCCGAGTGCTGAGATTAAAGGCGTGGGCCACTGCTGCCCAGCTCACCTCAGATTTTTTTTTATTTAATATTTAGGATACATGCTTCATTTTCTTTCTATTATATTCCTTTAAAGTTCTATATATTGCGGCTGGAGAGATGGCTCAATGGCTAAGAGCACTGGCCACTCTCCCAAAGGTCCTGAGTTCAATTCCCAGCAACCACATGGTAGCTCACAACCATCTGTAATGAGATTTGGTGCCCTCTTTTGGCCTGCATGCATACATGCAGACAGAATACTGTATACGTAATAAATAAATCAATCTTTTTTTTAAAAAGTTCTATATATCTTGGTACTGTGTATTCATTATCTGAGCTGCACTAAAATTTGCTAATTTGCATTTTTCCAGTAGTAGTTAGGAGTTCTGAAGTGAATGGCAATAATGTGATTATTATGCTGATTTCTAAGTGTATTGAACTATGAGAAAACATGTCTGAGGTGACTTTTGGTCATCAGTATTTGCTAGAAATTTGCTTCTGCACAAGTTGCCCGTGGGCTAGAGAGAATGTGTTCCCCGTGACTTAGGAGAATTAAGGTTGTTATTTATACCCACAGCAGGATTTTGAATTTCTTGTTTTCTCTGTGATTTTTGACATCATACACATGCACTGCCCCAACACATAGGCTTCAAATGGCATTCTTTCATTGTGAATTATTCATTTAATCTTTCTGCCACTATGCAATGGCATCCCTTATCCATTATATTTTTCCAACCAATTTGAAAACTTAATGATAATATTGTTATATATTTAATTAAAATAATTTTTTCTAATGTATTTTGCCCATTTCTTTATATAATGACCTCTCTGAATTATCATGTCTTAGGTGTACCTCTTAGAAGTAGTATATAGCGCTGGGCGGTGGTGGCGCACACCTTTAATCCCAGCACTCGGGAGGCAGAGCCAGGCGGATCTCTGTGAGTTCAAGGCCAGCCTGGTCTCCAAAGCGAGTTCCAGGAAAGGCGCAAAGCTACACAGAGAAACCCTGTCTCGAAAAACCAAAAAAAAAAAAAAAAAGAAGTAGTATATAGCTAAATTTTTTGTTGTTGTTGTTTTTGTTTTTTGAGACAGGGTTTCTCTGTGTAGCTTTGGAGCCTGTCCTGGAACTCACTCTGTAGCTCAGGCCGGCCTCAAACTCAAGAGATTCACCTGCTTCTGCCTCCTGAGTGTTGGGATTAAAGGCATGTGCCACCACTGCCCGGCCTATAGCTAAATTTTTAAAAACTCTATGAAGCTCAGCTGGGCACAATGACACATGCCTGTAGCCTCAGCTACTATGAAAGCTGAGTTAGGAAGAACCCTTGAGCCCAGAAGTTCAAGGACTGTCTGGGTGACATAATAAGACCATGTCTATATAAAGAAATATTCTGAGATTTCTGTCCTTAGCTGGCAAATTCAGTCTTAGAATAGTAATATGCATTTTTATTATTGAAAAATTACTTACCTTTTGTTTTATATTTACATTCTTCAACATCATCTTCTTTACTACCTTCTGTTGGGTTGATTCAGTTTTTTATTTTGTTTTTTTCTTTACTTTTCCCTTTCTTTTCTCCTGGAATTACAAGTCAGGATGAAATGGAAAAACCTTAGAGAAACTGAAGTCTCAGGCTTCCATGCTACCTCCCAAACTGGGAGAAGTCTGGCCTTTGAGCTCTCTTGTTTTCATGACGGGCCTAGCACCTCAAGGGTCCCCTTCAAGGATGTCTCCTGGGTCTCTGGAACCCACATCTCACAGAGCTCAGAGTTTTGTGTGCAGCTTCTGGACTTTCACAGAGAAGGCATCCAGACCTCACCCCCATGGGCTCTGTCTGGGTCAGCCTTCATCTGCCCAAAGGTATTGAAACAGTGACCGTTCTGCCTGACCCTCAAATGACCCAAAGGTCCACCAGAATGACTCCATTGTTGTTTTTGTGTTATCTCTTTGGTCTTTTTATTTCAAATGTTATTATCAATTCCTTGAGAATTTCCTGAAGTATACTTTGATCATGTTATTCTTTTTTTTTTTTTTTTTTTTTGGGGTTTCTCTGTGTAACCCTGGCTGTTCTGGAACTCGTTCTGGATACCAGGCTGGCCTCGAACTCACAGAGATCCGCCTGGCTCTGCCTCCCAAGTGCTGGGATTCAAGGCGTGCGCCACCACCACCGCCCGGCTGGGAATGAACTGTTCTTAAAAAGTGTTTGGAACATCTAAATATGTCCCTCCACTTCAGTCCTTTCATTTTTTGTTCCTAGGTTTCCCTCTGGTTGATGGACAGGTAGATTTTCTGCACTGATGACTTATTTGGATGCTCTGATGTCCTGATCTCTTCTAGAAACCTCTTCTCTCAGATGGAGGCAGATTAGACCCCACAGTCTGCCACACTCAGAGTCCAGGTAGGAAACCAGGATGCCATTCCCAGTGCTGAAGGCCCTGGGTGTGCCGTCTTTTCCCTGTTCTCCAGTTCTCCGAAATGAAGTGACAAGTCTCAGCCTTCCCAGCTGGGCACGCCCCTGGCTGTGATGGAAACATATGCATCTGGAGGCGCCTGGCACACTCAGACCTTCCAGGAGTTGGCTTTCCAATACATCCTAAGGCCCTGCTTCCTGCCACTTCTTTTTGGCCGGACAGCTCGCTCCCGCCACAGACATTCCCTGAGCAGATGTCTGAATTAACGTCTGAGCTTGGCCAACACTGGTGCAGCTGTGGACTCTGGCGTTGGCGCTCATGAGTAAATTCCTTAGTAAGCCCACAGGGCTGCCTTGATTTCTCTTTTGGGTGTGATTATCTCAGAGCAGGGCCAGCTTTGTAGGTATGAAACTATGCAGCCACACTCGGCCCCACACTCAGAGGACCCTCTTCTTGGATTAATGTTCCGATGTGGCTGTATTGAAATCTCAAGCAGCTCATGGATAAAATCTTGGGGCCTTGGAACTCATACAGCCTCCTGTAAGGAGGGACAGAGAACAGCCCTGGCCCTTGAGAAAGTGGGCGAGGCTTGCTAAGCCAGCCTCTTGGGAGTCCAGAGCGAGAAGATCATGAATAGTTGTTTGAGAATATCTTTTTAGATGTAGCGCCGTGTCTGGTAGAATTTATGCTTCCAGGAAGTTTCCCACACATCTAGACAGAGGCTTTTAGAGCTCCCGGAGAGAGCAGCTGTCCTCCAGGAGAGCAGTCGTGCTCTTCCCTACCTAGACAACTACTAAAGGTTTGAGCTGCGGCTTGTACGACTGAGGAGCCTGAATTTTTATATTTGAATTAAGTTTATTTATCTTATTATTCTTTTTGAAGGCTTCGTTTTTAACTACGCGTTTGTGTCCAGGGTGGGGTGGTATATGCTTGTGGGTGCAAAGAGGTGTCTGATTCCCCTGGAACTGAGTTATGGACAGTTATAAGCTGCCTAATGTGGGTGCCGGGAACCGAACTCACGTCCTCTGTGAGAACAGCAAGCAGTTTGAACTGCTGAGCTCTTAACTCCAGCCCCCAGTTGTTTGTTTTTAATGTAAACACCCACTTGGAGCTTGACGGAGAGCATAGCTTTGAACAGTCAAGTTCTGATCTCTGCTTTGATCACATTTTGCATCAGTTTCACAGCAAGACTTAGACATTGACCAGAAGGATTTCTTAGGTTCAAGTTTATTAATAACTAAGATGGGGCTGGGTACAATTTTTGGTGTCTTTTCTTAAGTCTGAAAAAGATCCTTTCTGCCCACGGAAGACAGGCAATGTAGCTCACTGCTATAGCTCGCAAGGAGATGCTGAACGAGTGACCTGCTGAAAGACTGCCTGCCCCACCCGATCCCAAGTGGAAGGAAAAAGGAACAGAAGAAGACACAAGAAGGCCAGAGGCCAGATTCTTGGCGATGAGTGGGAGGCGAGTTGACAGATGAGTGTGAGCCATTGCCTCTGCTGAGCTCACGAGGCTTCGTGTTGCACAGGTGATCCTGTGAATCCCGAGTGTTCTGACAGACACCCTGGTTTTGAGAGCACAGAGGTACATTCAGCGGGCTCTGGCCAAGAATTAGCTGAATGGGGCGGGGAAGGGGGTACAGTCAGATGACTGGAACCATGAATTTCAGGGATAGTTACCTCAAAAGTCTAGACTGGGAGAAAAAAACAAAACAAAACACTGCAGTGGTCCCCACTTCAGAGTAGAAACTCTCATCACTGAATCGCTGACCAATGAGGATCCAGGTAATACCATGGGCCTTCTCAGCTCGGACAGACCCCGGTACACATAGATGGTAGCTTGGACAAGAACAATGATTGACTTGTCTGAAGAAGATGCTCACCTCCTCAGTTGAGCCTAGGGACCAGCTACACCAGCATGGTGAGAGAAGTGGCCACTTAACCCCATAGACGCCTTCTTTGTGGATACTCACAACCTAACAAGAAAGGACATTTTAAGCACATCCTGAAAGGGCCTTCTCTCTTGTCGTTAGTCTGGATGAGGAAGAGGTTTTGAGATCAATAGGCAAGGAGCTACTTGGCAGGCTAAGGTCTCATTCTGCTCCATCGTCATTGTCATTCCCTCATGCTTAGTGAATCATATCCGGAAGCAAGTGGGCAAGACACACTTGGACGAAATCCTAATACAGACACCTACCTAGGTCTAACATCCTATCCGTCGCTTGCTTGTACAGTCCTCTGTGGGCTGCACCACCACCTGCAGGCCAGCCCTGAAAAGTACATGTCCAAGAAAATGGCGGTGTTCCTGGACCAAGCTGTCCGGCCAAAATAGCTGCTCTGTGCTTCTTTACTCAGAGTCTTGGAGTCAGGGCCCACAGGTCTCATTACCAGATGGCTCAACTCCTAGCGTTTAGCAGACAATTCTTCCCTCATTTCTTCTCTTTGGCTTGCTCAGTAGGAAAAGGTTTTCTTGGTTCTCAGGTGCAAAGGAAGCCTTCTACAAAGTAATTAGAACTACTTGTGTAATTCTTTCAGTCTTTCCTAATCTACCCGAAACAGCCCAATCCACTTGACAGTCTCCAGCCATTGAAATGGGGACGTTGTGCCCCAGGGGGACAGGCCTTCTTTAGGAAACTGGCTTTTGGAAAAGTTTAATTGCCACCCTCTTGAGAACAAGATCTCTTGTCCACCAGGCTGGGGTGGTTAATTAGATACAGAAGTGCAGAACCGATCACCTTCTCCAAGCGCTTTGGATCTGCCATTTCATCTGCAACCAGATGCTGCAGAGCCATGAGCAGAGACCGCAGCACCGCTTTTGGCCATCATCTGCTAGGAATATCCAGGATGCTCGGTCTTGGTCTTCACAAAGAGGTCAACCGGCCAGCGGCAGGGGCTCTGATAACTGGGCTTGGACGCCATATAGGTGTAAGTATATGAGCTGAGCTGTAAGATAAGTAAGACCAGTCGCTACAACAGAGAAAACTGGGACAAACAAGTTTGGGAGAGACGATCAAGCTCTATTTGGAAAATGTTTGATTTGAAATGCTTATTAGTTATCTGATGGAAATGTCAAGTAGAGAGATTTGCTAAGGAAAATGTCAGGACTGAAAAACATAGATCGGAGAGCTATTGACAGAGATACAAGTTAAAGCCCTGGGTTAAGACCTCCCACAAAGTGAGCATGTGTATCTAAAGAATAGAGTTTAAATGACTCAAAAATTGGGAAAAAGAGGGGTTGGGGATTTAGCTCAGTGGTAGAGCGCTTGCCTAGCAAGTGCAAGGCCCTGGGTTTGGTCCTCAGCTCCGGAAAAAAAAAATGGGAAAAAGAGAAAAGAGGCTGGCTGCAGGCTTCAAAGAAACCGACAGTGCACAGCCAAACTGAGCCAGGGTGCAGTCTCGGGCCACCAAGAGGTCCAATGAGAGGCTGGCTCAGCTGGTGTAGAGAGCTGAGTAGCGGCAGCGGGTAGATAGAGAAGAGCAGGTATTCTAGGGAGAACATATTTAAGATGAAATAAAACACAGATACAAAAATGTAGATAGACGGCGGATGGATGAATAGACAGATGAATATATATATATAGACAGTGGGTGGGGAAAAGATATATAGATGATGGGTAATTAATAGGTAGGTAGCTGCCGAAATGGACGGCTAGAAAGGGAAGTATTGAGATGCTGGAGAGAACGAGTGCTGGAAAGACTTTCCGTAAGTGAGGGAGGATCCTGGCCGCCAGTGGCAAGGTCTAAGAGGACTTGGAATCCAGAACGGGTTTGCCATCACAGGATGGAAAGGAGAACGCTAGTGAACACGATGATGGGAAACACCACAGTTGTCTTCTGGTTGCTACTGCTTTGGTAATAAAAGGAATGATGAGGTTTGTTTCTGCCAGTTTCTTCTAGCCCTGCACTGAGGCATTTCCCTAGACTTAACGTCCTTCCCTTCATCCTGCAGCTGAGCTAGAAGAGCCCAGTTTTCAAAGCTCTGGATCCTCATCAGTACCACAGCTCATTCCAGTCCTTCTCTTAAGAAGGAAACCAACTGGATGTGGAGATGTGACACGCCCCCACCCCGGCTGAGAACCCACTCAAACTGCACAAACTACAGGATACAGCCAGTGGAAGAATGGCCAGGTTAGAGTTTCCATCCACAGGCTAGGGCTGCTGGCACCCATGTTTAAAAAGCCACAAAAGCATCTCAATGTTTAGTTTCTTCCTCTGTCATGATGTCTAACTTGCTTCTCAGTTGGGCTTCCAGTTTGCCCTCACATTTGATCTCTTCCCTCCCTCTCTCCCTCCCTCCCTCCCTCCCTCTGTTTCCTTCTGCATCTCTCTTTTCCTTCCCTTTCCTATTTTCCCTCTCCCCTCCTCCTCTCTCTCTTTCCCCTCACATATATGACTGTGCTTTGGATTTAACAGGCAATTAATTCAGCTCCTCCCCCAAGGATGCTTTCCCTGGACTCTCCCCCTCTTTAGCTCCGGCGTCAGACTTGTTCCGGGCTCCCACTACCACATCCCTTTCTAGGACTCAGGTCTTCACACAAACGTGAACACAAATACGTAAAAAAGATGAATAATGTCCATAAGACATTACTGATGAGTTAAGACCACCATGATGGCTTTTCAAGCAGGCCTCTGGCAAGGAACCCTCTCCATCTCTTTCAAGTCCAGCAGGGAAAGTATCTCCTCGGGAACAGCACATCTTTTGCGGAAATGAGAGAAAGCATAGCGGGATTTGGGTTTCGAAAAGGTGAGAATAAAGAAGGCTACTTCCACCACGGAAGCCATCCTCCCTCCCCGCAAACAAACCCTCGGTCACAACACGTTGTAACTACGTTTATTGTTGCTTAAACAACAAATGAGAATGTTTCTTTTCCTCGTATAAATTTTATAGGGAAAAAAAACCAAAGACATACATTAATATAAAATGAAAACATATAATTGTACATCAATAGTTTAGTAAGTAGGCTTTCTATGGATGAACACTATCCTATTTGAATAAAAACATCTAAGTAGCCAGGCGGTGGTGGTGCACGCCTTTAATCCCAGCACTCGGGAGGCAGAGCCAGGCGGATCTCTGTGAGTTCGAGGCCAGCCTGGTTTACAGAGCGAGATCCAGGACAGGCACCAAAACTACATGGAGAAATCCTGTCTCGAAAAAAACAAAAAACAAAACAAAACAAAGATTTCAAGACAGGGTTTCTCTGTGTAGTTTTGGTGCCTGTCCTGGATCTCACTGTGTAGACCAGGCTGGCCTCGAACTCACAGAGATCCGCCTGGCTCTGCTTTCCAAGTGCTGGGATTAAAGGTGTGCACCACTCTCAGCTTTCCAAATTAACCTTTGACTAAATGAATGAGGCTATTTCAGAATCTTTATTAGGATGCTGGAGAAACGGCTAAGTGGTTAGCTGTTTCTATTTGCATTCCCCTAATAGCTAAGAACACTGACCATTTTCCCAGGTATCTTCTGGCCATCTGCCCAGCTTTTGGGATGTGTCTGTACATTTTATTCACCCATGTACTGATTAGATTGTTTTGTGATAGTTAAGTTTTGAAGTTCTTTTTAGATTTTATACAGTAACTTTCTGTCAGATGTAGATTTTGCAAAGATTTTCTCTCATTGGGTGGTTGTCTCTTCCCTTAATTGTTTCCTTTGCTGTGTAGAAGCTTTTTGGTTCCATGAGGTCCCGTTTGTCAATTCTTAGAGCTGTTTTTTATTCTATTAGAACCCTGTCAGGAAGCCCTTGCCCATCCTGTATCAGGGAGTGTTTTCCCTTGGCATCTACATTAGTTACCTTGGCTTCTCTGTGACCAAACGACCCGACAGAAGTGGTCTAGTCCGTCACAGCGGGGAAGGCATGGCAGAGCTCAGGGCGGTGGGAACATGAGACAGTGCTCCTCCATCATGGCGAACCAGGAGGCCAAGAGCTTGGCACTGGACCCAGAAACAGGTACAGCTTCCAAGGACGGCCTTTCTTTTCTCAGCCAAGCCCCACCTCAAGTCTCCCATGTCTTTTTAAGTTAGTACCACAAGCTGGGGACTGAGTATCCCAGCCTGAGCCTGTGGGGAACATTCTGGATCCAAACCGTAACTGGCTCCTCTGAACCCCTTTCTCCACTGGGCCTTTACTCTGGCTGGTTTGCTTGTCTTTGGCTTGCCTAGCCCAGTTTTAGTAAGCATCCCCCGTCAACCTGTTGAGGAGTTTGATACCCGAATACCCTTGGTATCTGAGTACCTTTCTTACCCCTTTCCTCTGTTATGTGGGCTGTGCTCAGCAGCAAAGCAGGAAAATCAATTTAGAAAGAATCTTCTCAGCCCAGCGTCCCTCCCAGCCACTCTGCTCAGTGGCCATCAACCCCTGCTCGTCTTTGTCGGAGACAAGAGCTTGTTCCCTCTCACCTTCTGGGACACAGGCCACCCTACTGAGATCCTCTTGATTAAAGTCTTCTTCGCCGTGCGTACAAGTGTCAGAATCGAGTCTGCTATGAAAGACTCCTGAGGAGAATGGGGTTTCTTGATCAGTGAGTGAGGTACAAGCTCTCACATCCAGCACTACTCGGATATCATTCTGCCCGTCTCCTGCCCGATTTTGGAGTCCTTAAAATCTTAACTTGTCCCATGGGTGTGCTACCCTTTCTCTTTACTTCTGGCTGTTGAACACATTTCATGGCAATCACTGATTCATCACACGGAACAGAATAAGAACCATTTAATATGATTATCTTCTCCATTAGATCTGTCATCATAATTAGAGCTGCAGTGAACTGTTTGCCAGGAATGATACTTCTGCCAAGAAAAACTTGGGTGTCATTTTAGAAAAATTCTTAGGTGGGGGAGGAGAAGATCAGAACCATCTGTGTGGAGGAGCCAAGGCTAAATAATGATCGGCAGAGCCCCTTTCCCCGCGGTCTGCCAAACTCTGGCCAGCCAGCCAACTGGATCTTGCCAAAGACGCTGGACTGCACCGGCTTTCAAGGTAGTCCAAAGGGGCACGCCCTCTCTGAGGAAGAGAGCCTTCCGGAAAGCCGGGGGGCAAATCAAAATCAGGCCTCATGTGCAGGCTCTCTTTAAAAGTTCCAAATAGATTTGTTTGCCACCCCACTGTTTCCAGGGCAACCACCTGAGCCAGGACAGAAGCAGAAGGCTAGACTAGGACCACCCACTGCAATTCTCATTTTATCCTGATGGCAAGAACCTCCATATCGACTCCGAGTGTTCGTCAGGCCCCTCGCTGTGAGTCACAGGAATAACATTTTACCCTGGTGGAAGAGTGCCACAGGCTGCCGCTCCCTCAACCCCCATACCGAGACGCTTTTAAATGGAACCAAACATCCCAGGGGAGTTTTCTCGGCACAAGAATTACTTTGTCACACATTTTTAGATTACACTGTAAATTATAGAGTTTTTTAAAAAAAATACATTATGCTAATTTTTTCCAGCGTGTCTTTTAGTTATTTTTAGGGACAGTGTCTTTGGAATTGAGCTTCTCTGTCAAATGTTTAAGACGATGATAAGAATAAAACCTAGACAGAGGATGCGTAAGACTCTGGCTGCGGCGGCATCACTGTCGGGTGCTCGGGAAGGAGCGGTTTGTGTCCAGTGTGGGTTTTAGCTGATGTCATGGAAGTTGATCTGGTGCAGGCATCATTAGCCTTGGGTGTGCCTTCTCGTTCTGCAACTGTTTTGGATGTGTGACTTTGGAAAAATTTGTTTCATTTTCCTAAGGGTCTCCTCAGCTATGGAGGTCTCTAAGGGGCTTCCGCTGCTTGCACTCTGTGCTCAACCGAGTTGAATGTCCTCACACCACTTAAACAGGTGGTGCTGACTAGCTTTATAAAGAATAAACAGTCTGCGAGCATTGGAGAAAATTCAGCAGTCCAAAACCCTCCAGCCCATGTTCTTCACGACGACATGTTACACTGGGAGGTTGATTCTCCCCTGGCTTCGACGGCACTTGACCCTTCCGTGTGCTTGTGTTAGAGAGGATTCAGAAGCAGGCCACAAGAACCGGTCAAGTCTTCAAGCAGTAACTCACAGGGAAGAGGTAATCCATGTGGCAAGTACTGGCTGAGGAGGCATCTGGTCCGGACTGGCAGGAACACTCCCAGCATCTCGTCATATAACCCACCTCTCCAGAAGAGATCTTTGCAATAACCCGGCCAAGTGCCCCATGCAGACTCCAAGATCACGTTACCCAAGGGCCACAGTGCAGACTCCAAGATCACGTTACCCAAGGGCCACAGTGCAGACTCCAAGATCACGTTACCCAAGGGCCACAGTGCAGACTCCAAGATCACGTTACCCAAGGGCCACAGTGCAGACTCCAAGATCACGTTACCCAAGGGCCACAGTGCAGAGCGGGCGCCCTCACTGTTGGCCCATCTGTGCTGTACCTGATTGGTAGCCACAATTAAGGCCCCGGTGTGGATTCCCTCTCTTCTTGTGGCAGTTCTGAGTGTCCCACTGGTAGAGCCTAAATCACATTTGCAGTTATAAAAGAATGCTTCCAATGACATACCACAGAAACATGAACTTTGGAGATTTAAACAAAAGAGAAGAATTCAAATCTCTGCTCTATGAGTTATTAGATACATGGCCTATCAGTATTAGTTATTGATAATTAGTATCATTAATATTAAGTAGAATGTACTCAGTATTGCTAAATCTGTTTTTCATCTGTCCAGTAGCATTCTGGTTTTTTTTTGTTTGTTTGTTTGTTTGGTTTTTTTTTTTTTTTGGTTTTTCGAGACAGGGTTTCTCTGTAGTTTTGTGCCTTTCCTGGAACTCACTTTGTAGACCAGGCTGGCCTCGAACTCACAGAGATCCGCCTGCCTCTGCCTCCCAAGTGCTGGGATTAAAGGCGTGCGCCACCACCGCGCGGCAGCATTCTCGTTTTGATGAAGTGTCCTTGAGGTTCCCATATGCAAAATGTGGGGCCAGCTATGGTGTTGGGAGGTAGGGTTTAAGAGGTGGGGTCTTATAAAAGGATGCCCTTGAAGATGACCGTGGGGCTTGCCTTTTTTTTTTTTTTTTTTTTTTTTTGAGATGGGGCTTACTAGATAGCCTTGGCTGGCCTGGAACTTGCTATATAGACCAAGATGACTTTAAACTCACAGAGGTCCACCTGGCTCAACCTCCTAAATGCTGGGATCAAAGGTATGTGCCGCCATGCCTTACTTGTTCGGTTTTCTTGATCCACAACCCTGGGCTTGTGCTGGGAATGGTTTATTTGGCTGTGGTCTGGTCAGATTGTGCCAATATCACCTGAGGGAGGCCCAAACCAACAGGTTACCTAACTTGGATTTGAACCTCCTGAAGTGTCAGTTAATCAGCACTTTCTACTTCATACTTGCCTCGGGCATTTTTTCAACCGTCCTGATACTGGACAATTAAAAAGCTGACTGATACAAAAGGGACTAATAATATCTGTTTCAGAACAGTGCACAATGACATATCAAGTATTTGCTGATTGCTACATTAGTACTGCAGGTTGTATTTGTTTGTTTGTTTTTTCGAGACAGGGTTTCTTCTGTGTTGTTTTGGTGCCTGTCCTGGATCTCACTCTGTAGACCAGGCTGGCCTCAAACTCACAGAGATCCTCCTGACTCTGCCTCCCGAGTGCTGGGATTAAAAGCGTGCGCCACCACTGCCCAGCTACAAGCTGTATTTTAAAGCAGCAGAAACCTGACTAGCTGATGAAACCAAAGAGAAATTTATTCAAGCATATTTGGCAGCTCACAGAATGGCCAAGAGGCTGAACTTGCAGTCATTGGAGCTCCCGTGAAGACTCTGCTCCTGCCTCTAACCCCCCATGCCCAGCACTCAGGGCTTTGGTGTGCATTACCAGCAGGAACAGACCTTTATTGACATGGGTGCTACTATTGGCTGTCACTAGAAACCAGCCGATTCCACGTGGCATCTCTGTGTCCCATGTTTTCTTAAAGGGGATTTCCCCATCTGTGTCTGCTGGGGCCTGGTGACTAGGAAAGCATGGTCTGTGACGTCTCATTTGAGGATAAAAGAGACTCCCTACCCAAACGAAAGCAAGTTCACAAGGTGTGCTCCCCCCATTAAGTGTCCAATCTACCGACTCCAAAGGGTAACGAAATGGACGCTGTTTCTCATTCTCTTTTCCATTCTGGTTCCTTTTCTGCTGTCCTTTGCACAGGCTTTACCCTCAAGCATCCTCCCCCCCAAACCCCTCACCACCACCACAATGGTACCACTGCCCCCTAAGAACTACAAACTTACACCTGTCCTCTAAACTGTCCCTGTGCTAAGAGTGTGTCTCTTTCCCAGTCATTCCAGCAAAACTATGTATTTGGCTGTTGTTGTGCCTGGGGCCACATAAGTTTTCCTAAGTCATTCACTAACCTGGGGAGATAAACTTGTACACCAGTCCTGAGTTACAACTACCCAAGCTGGAGGGGTGAGTTACAACTACCCAAGCTGGAGGGGTGAGTTACAACTACCCAAGCTGGAGGGGTGTAGCTTTGGTTCTTCTAGAGCAGTTTGACTCAAGTATGGGGGAAGGAAGGGTTCATGGTGAGAACAAGGAGTGCTGGGCAAGTAAAGCCAATTGTTTGTCCAGTGTATTCCTCCTGACCACCCAGCATCCTCATCCACGCCCACCCTTCCCTTCCTTCGCACTCAGTGTGATAACCATGTTAGTGGACTCTTCCATCTGCAGCCTCAAGTTCCTGCCTTCCTAGATTCTTGGCCAATTTCTGCTTCCAGCTCCAGGGCATCTTGGCGACAGGCATCACTCTTCGGTAAACTCAGGATAGCTCCTTGTTTATTGGCAACTGATGGCTGTCTTAATCAGTGTTCTTCTGTTGCTGTAAGAGACATCATGATCACAGCAACTCTTTTTTTTTGGTTTTTCGAGACAGGGTTTCTCTGTGTAGCTTTGCGCCTTTTCCTGGAACTCACTTGGTAGCCCAGGCTGGCCTCGAACTCACAGAGATCCGTCTGGCTCTGCCTCCCCAGTGCTGGGATTAAAGGCGTGCGCCACCACCGCCCGGCGATCACAGCAACTCTTAAAAAGGAAAGCATTTCCTTGGAGCTGGCTTACAGTGTCAGAGGTCTAGTCCACTGTCATCACGGAGGGAAACATGGCAGCATGCAGACAGACATGGTGCTTGAGAAGGAGCTGAGAGTTCTACATCTGGATCCACAGGCAGCAGAAGGAGTTTGGCATGGGCTTTTTGAAACCTCAAAGCCCACCCTCAGTGATACACTTCCTCCATGAAGGCCGCACATCCCAATCCTTTCAAATAGTGTGGAGACCAAGTATTCAAATCTATGAACTATAGACAAATTTCTAAACAGTCTTATTAAATAAGAAACACAGAGCCAAATACAGGGTAATAGCTGAAGAGATCAGAAAACTAGCGAAGAGCCACAACTAGCCTTAACTTACCACCACGCTGTAGCTTTCCCAGAGAGAGGGCTTCTTCCTGTCTAACCTGTGCTTTTTATTGCCTTCCTGTTCTGCCTTCTCATTGGTTCTAAGCCCAGCCACATCACTTCCTCATCACTGCCTGTCTATACAGACCTCCAGGTCTCTATGGTTGATACTGGGATTAAAGGCGAGTGTCACCATGCTTGGCTGTGTCCTTGACCACACAGAGACTCTGCCTGCCATGTGATTGGATTAAGAGCATGTGATACCACCACCTGACTTCTGTTTATGGCTCGTTATGTGACCTCTGATCTCCAGACAAACTTTATTTATTAACATACAAATAAAATCACATTTCAGCACAATTAAAATATCACCACAATGAATCTATGAGGGAGCATTTTTATTCAAACCACCATAATGGCCAAATGACAAATTTGACAAAAACAAAGACAAAAAGAAGGAAAGAAGTCATGCTGAAGGGGAAGAAACAGTGCACAGTGATTACTTATCAGTAGTGTGTATCACATCCTTCTTTCTAACTTTTATCGTGTGTGTGTGTGTGTGTGTGTGTGTGTGTGTGTGTGCGCGCGTGTGTGTGTGTGCGTGTGTGCCTGCAGGTGAGACTCTTGTCTCTTACTCATAACTACTTACCTTGGCCTGTAAACGCCAGCCGGATCTCACCAGCTGACATTTATCTGCTGGCTCTCCCTTATCTCTAGTCAGAGTGGACACAATGCTCGAATTCTGAAATACAACATGCTGACAAAGACAGCCATCTTCTCAGCCAGGAAAGAGAAGTCCACACTGACCCTGCCTCACCGCCCCCTTCCCACTTCACGTGGCCATTCCAAACAGAAAGCCCCGTCCAGGAGTAAATCTCTACTGCTGTCCATTCTATTTCTCTACAAACAAAATATACTCACCCTGGCAAAATAAAATAATGAATGTGTTCAGTTAAGAAATCCAAGAAGCCTGTCTCAACAAACAAACAAACAAACAAACAAAAAAAGCCAGGGAGCACAAAGGGTTAAAAGAAACGTGAAACACTGGCCATGAGGACTAGAGTCAGGTTATGGCCAGTCTTCTTTAAGTGATGCTATCACAATAAATGATTTCATCTTCTCTTCCTCCCCCCTTTTCTGCTCAGGCTGGAGAGATGGCTCAGAGGACCCAGGTTCTGTTCTTAGCACCGCATGGTGACTCACAACCACCTGCAACTCCAGTTTCAGGGAGATCCAGTGCCCTCTTCTGACCTCCTCAGGCACCAGGCACACATGTCGTGTACACACGGACACATAGGCAAAAGTCATACATACAAAATAAAAATAAATAATTTTCAGAAGTCCTTCTGAGAATCTTAAAGGTGCCATGTCTTCTAGAGTGTCCAATAGAGCTCATTTGAGTGGACTCAAGATATTTATCCTTTTTGTTTGACCTCTGACATAATGTCATACCCCCAAGATATTATGGATGACCAAGTTGTTGCATGTGTCAAAAATTCCTTCATTGTGGGAGTGTGCATATTCCATGCATGTATGTACCACATTTTCTTTACTCAGCCATCTACGTATACCTTAGTTGCTTCCTCTTTTAGCTGCTGTGACTAATGCTACAGTAAAGGAAGGGATACAGAGGTTTTAAATTTTTTTTCAGATTTATTATATTCTCTCATTTACTGAACCAAAATCTTGGAAGTGCAAGAAGAGCAGTGGAGAGCAATTTGAGGGGTGTATTTTAAACATTTTTAAGGAGATTTGGAGTATGGGTAATGACAACTGTCTTCCTGTTCTATTGCTGTGAAGAGACACCACGACCAAGGCAACTTACAAAGAAAGCGTTTAACAGGGACCTTGCTTACAGTTTCAGAGGGTTAGTCCATGACCATCATCATGTGGGAAGCAGGGTGGCGGGCAGACAAGGCGCTAGAGCCTTAGCTGAGAGCTATCTGACTGGCAAGTTGTAGGCGTGGCAGGTGTGGGGGTAGGGAGGAGGCCTCCCGTCGCTTTTGAAACTTCAAATCCCACCACCGTGGCACACCTCCTCCAAGGCCACATCTCCCAATCCTTCCTAAACCGTCCACAAACCAGCAAGCAAACATTCAAATAGAGGAGCCCCCAGGAGCCATTCTCATTCAAACCAGCCCACCAACCTTGAACTGAGCTTTGACAGCCACTGATCCTCCATAGTAAGGGTCTAGAAGAACAGAGGAAAGCAACTCAGAGAGATAAGAAGACTGGGAAGGGTGAACTCTTTGTAATGCTAAAAACCAAAGGAGCTTAGAGTAGGCAGGGGTGAGGGCACACACCTCAGGTTAAGGCAGCAATGGAAGTATTGTGATTCTACTTCTCAGGTGTCTAAGATAGCTCATTCATTCCACGTCTAAATAGACTTTTGTTCAACTTTCACTCAATCATCACCGCAAACAGCAACAATAACAAACAAGAGTTGTTCCACTGTTCTAGAAACCTGTGTCTAAGAATGTGTCACACAGCTTCTGCTTCTCTTGAATGAAGGCAGGTCAGCAGGAAAATAAAAGGAGATCCTGATGCAGAAATGGAATCTTTTTTTTTTTTTTTTTTTTTGGTTTTTCGAGACAGGGTTTCTCTGTGTAGCTTTGCGCCTTTCCTGGAACTCACTTGGTAGCCCAGGCTGGCCTCGAACTCACAGAGATCCGCCTGGCTCTGCCTCCCGAGTGCTGGGATTAAAGGCGTGCGCCACCACCACCCGGCCAGAAATGGAATCTTTTAAAACTGAGATCAGGCTGGGCGGTGGTGGCACACGCCTTTAATCCCAGCACTCGGGAGGCAGAGCCAGGTGACTCTCTGTGAATTCAAGGCCAGCCTGGTCTACAGAGTGAGTTCCAGGAAAGGCGCCAAAGCTACACAGAGAAGCCCTGTATCAACAAAACAAAACAAAAAACAAAAACAAAAAACCTGAGATCCGTCTAGAATGTTCTTTTGATGATGAAGAAGTCATGGGCAATCTGTGACAGTCATCCCAAGCTCTTTGTTGCAGAAGCTGGGATCCAACACTGAGGTTGCCATTGCAGGCCTTTTCACAGCTTCTCCATGCTTCTCTAAGCCAAGAGAGGGAAGAGCCAGGCCCTGCTTTTCCTCAAACCATCCCCAGTGGCTTTTAAATGAATACATTGGTTGTATTCTGCCCCCTTTGGCTGAACTGTATTAAAAACAAATTTATCATTCAACCTTTTACCGTTTGAGGAACATTAATTCAACTATTTAATCTAGTCTCTAGGTAAAATGATATATAGCCTGATACATTTGTTTTTAAGTTTGTTTTTTTTTCTGTTTTTAGAAATTGCTTGAACATTACCAGAAAAATTTCATCTCGATGGCTTTAAAATAAATTTTACCAACCTGCTTTTATGCTGTGAGTGATCCAGTAAATGTCTCTGCGACTTTCTGCTCCCTTCATGTACAATTCAAGTTGTTACTTGGTGTGAAAATCAAACTATTATGTTGAGAGAACCTTTTCCTCTCAATTATTTTTCAAGTTCATTAACTGAGCACTTACTGCATGCCAGGAACTGTAATTGGTGAGCAGGCAAGAAGAGAGTTTTGGGCAGATAGTTCATATAAGTGACAGAAACATTAACTGAAATAATTCCAAACAAATGCAAATGTTCTACACTTAACTATCATCAAAATGAAATTTGGACTATGTTTTATGAGTGAGTGATAGTGTTTTGGGGCTGTTTGAGGGCTCTTTGAGTTGAGAGTTTAAAGGATAAAAAAACATAATACTGGGTGTGTGGTAGCTGAGAGGATTGCATGAAGAGGGAATGGCGCTTTTAACTAAGGCCCTCATTACCAATCAAAAGGTTACTTCAACCTGGGTCACTGGGCCATCTCTTTTCACTTTTGCTCAGTGGACCAGGCTGGCCTGGAACTCAGAGATCCGCCTACCTTGCCTCTGATTGCTGGGATTAAAGGCATGCGCCACCACAACCCAGCCTCATTCACTCTCCTAAACTCCTTTTCACAAACGTTTCCAGGTACTTTGAATGGAGATTTAGATATATTCTTATTTTTCAATTATGTTGCTGAATGACTTACAGTAAGAATGGAAGCCAGGATACACAAAGTACTAACAGTCTTTTAAAGTGAGAAACAATTGCAAAAGTTAACACATTCTTTTTTGATAAAATTTTACTCCCTTAAAAATGGCCACCAACATCTGGAGCTCTTCACATCAGGAGGGATGGTCCTCTCCCCGATCCTTGTGATTTTATGATCTTAACTAACAATATCTAAAATGGCATCATGTGACCTATTAGCCAAACCTTGAAGAGGTCTTGAAGCTTATGCTTTTTGAGTCCCAGCGGCCTAGCTCCCTCCTATGGAGGAAACCTCAAATTAGCTAATGACAGAGGGTAGGGCAGGCACACAGGTACACAGCCAACAGCCTAGTCTACTGCTAGGTGTGTGAAGGAGACCAACAAAGACCAGTCTTCCCTCCATCTGCTTGCCAGTTCAAGGCATACACATCCGTTAAACCGGTCAACCACAAGAAGCCAGATACTCTGCCCCAATACCAACCTATAAAATTACTTGTTTTTCTTCTTTTTTTTTCCGAGACAGGTTTTTCGAGACAGGGTTTCTCTGTGTAGCTTTGCGCCTTTCCTGGATCTCGCTCAGTAGACCAGGCTGGCCTCGAACTCACAGAGATCCGCCTGGCTCTGCCTCCCGAGTGCTGGGATTAAAGGCATGTGCCACCACCGCCCAACCTATAAAATTACGAGCCCTTATAACCAGAAGCCAAGAAGCTATAGCCCACCGGCTGATGCCCACTGCCTCTCTGGCGAGCGGAGATACCACCTGTTTACATACTGTTTCTGTAGCCCACTGGCTGATGCCCACCGCCTCTCTGGCGAGCGGAGATGCCACCTGGTTGCATATTGTTTCTGACTGCTTTTGACTTGCAGCAGCTGAGTTGAGCAGTTGCCACCAAGAGTTTAAATGGATGTACTTTGCTGGAAAAGCTTTCCAGTCCTTGTTTTAAGCTGTAAAGTTTTGGGGTACTTTGTTAGACCACAGTAGTTCACCCAAACACTGTCTGCCCAGCCGAAGAGGCAGCATTCCCTGCTTGAACTATAATTATTTTCTGTAATCCCATGTGCATGTGTTTGAGACCCGTGAAGGCATTCACCTTTATCTAGACCAACATCTGTTTCATAGGAGTAACAATGTCATTTTTCTAAATAGAATATTTTAATAATGCTGGGACAATATCCACTTTCTTGATACAAGACATTTTTTGAATTTAATAACCAGATAAAATCCAATATGGCTCTTTTCTACCCTCAGAAACTATTTCATTTAAAAATTATCCATGCTAAGGTGATTTCAACTTGATGTCAGAAATGAGCCTCAGTCTGTGAAAGTGTAATTCACCACGGAGAGCAGCCTCTAAGTATTACTGCCACATATTCATAACTTCTCCTGATAGTTGGTCCTTATCTTTTCTCCTGAAAAAAAAAAAAACCAAGAAAAAAAGAAAAGTAAAATATTAAACCTGTCTTCAGCCTTCAAAGAGATGAGCCATATTTTCTGACTTACACAAAGTATTTTTTAAAAACTAATTTTAGGGATTGGCAGATCTACTGTGTAATCGTGGCTTGTTGAAAAGTAATGAATAGATTTCCACATAAACTAGGGACTATGAGCCAATATAATGAATGTAACACTGCAAAGTGCAGTACTTATCTATACACTGTAGGAGTTTATTATCATTCTTTGCCTAAATAGGAAATCAGTTAATATCGATTAAATAGTGCTATTTCTGCAAGAAATGATAAAATAAGAGTTCAGAAAATCCTAAAATGCATTTGCTCACTGCCCAGAGGTTTGGGGTGCAAGGCATGGCTCATGGGGGACACTTGGGTGTATAGTTGATCCTAACTATTTTACAGAATAGTGTTAAAGCACTATTAAAGAAAGTGCTGATTACAGAAACAGTACAAAATTAAGAGTCTAGCTGTAGCTGCAGCTCAGTTAGTAGCATGCATGTATAGCATGCATGAGACTCTGTGGTCAATCTGCAGCACCGCATAAACCAGGCATGGTAGTCCACACCTATGATCTTAGCTTGCTGAAGGTGGAGGCAAGAGCATCAGGGTTATCTTTAGATACCGAGGAATTACAAGGTCAGCCTGTATCAAAGGGAGGGGTGTGGAGCTGGAAATATCATCAGTATGAGTTACTGTGACTGTGAAAGCCCTCCTGAGGTCAGCAGTTGGATATGAAGGGCTTTCTTCAAGACACTTCATTCATGTCAGCCAATTGAGTTTTAGGAAGACCTTCCACAGGCCTAACCAGATTCTACCTTCCCTTCCTGCATATGATCTGTACCCAATCTAATATTTTAAAGTTATATTTAACAACATGTTATACTTTTTTTTTAAATGTGTTTGAACCAGAATTATAGGTCTTGACAGCTGTGTGGGGCGTTGGAGACTTTCTGGTCCAGATGCCTCATTTTATAGAAAAGCAATTCATTTCTCTTTGTGTCTCCAAATATTTTATTCCCAAAAGACCATCTTACAGAATACTGTTTTCATGTAACTAACATATCATTAGTTTCTAAAGGCTTTGAACTCAAAAAGAATATGTAATATAAAAATAATATATAATATATACCAATCAGGTTAATGTCATGAACAGATATTTAATGAAAATAGTAAAATAGTCTGACAATTAATAAATTGCAGTCATTTGGGTCCTAAAAGATCAATAATAAAATTCAAGGGCATCTAAAAAAATGAGGATACAGAGTGAAATTTTGATAGCCTATGTTATGGGCTGACTTGTGTCTTCTCCACCAAATTCATGCTGAAACCCTCAATTCCAGCACCTCAGAATGAGACCATATTTGGAGAGAGGGTTTTGAAAGTGTTTTTACAGAGGGTTATTCAAATGAGTTGGTGTGGCAAGTCCCAATCCAACAACGATTGGTGAGACTATAGAGAAGACGGCACCAAGGAGAACGCTGCTGGAGAAATCACTCCAGGGCCCCAGACTCCTCCCTCAGAACCACGGGAAATAAGTTCTTTTGGTTTGAGCTCCCCGGGTCACGGGCTTTGTTACAGTAGCCCTAGCAAGCTGGTACACTTTATAAATATGTGGCACCCAGAGCCAGAGGTGATACAGACGTCATCTGGCCAACCGACATGACTGTCATTTTTATTGTGGTGAACGCGATAGTTCTGCTGACGGAATTGAGATTTCATGACCCGTGTGTGGTTGAGATAGCCTCTGCTTTCAGCTCAGCTGGGAGCTCCATTCAGATACACATTTCAGACATTCCAAAATAATTGGGGGAAAATTAACTTTTCTGTATGTTTTTTTAGAATGCATACTAAGTGAGGTGGTATCCCTGATTCCTTGGCAATAATTCCTGAAGCCCTCCAGCCTCATCTGAAAAGCCTCCCTTGCTTCAAGGCAGCTGCTAATCTAATTTCTTTTTTCCTGTTGTAAATGTCCCCAACTTGCTCTTTTAGCTGGTGCTAACTGGCTTTGCTCTTCTCAGTAACTCTTCCATTCTTCAGAATCTCTTTTCTTGGGCAACTCTCTGACTTTTCCAGGCGATCAATTGAACCTTTTCCCTCTTACTCAATCCACTAATCTCTTAATGAGGCCAAGTAACTAACCTTGCCAAAAAAAAAATTTCCTTGGCTAAAGGAGGGAGGGGAGAGGCTATGAACAGTCAGCTATTAATTCTTTTTCCAGTCAAAAATGCATTAACATTTTGCAGTGATTTCGTGTTGTGGTCAATTTTAAGTTTATGGTAATCTAAAATGCTTCATATGTATTAAACGAAATCTGTCTTATACTTTCTTCAGTATAAATGCAAAACTTGTAGTGTTGTTCCTGATAATCTTCACCCCATTTCTAAATTCTCAGGATCTTTTAAAAGTTTTTTTTTTTTCCCCTGTCATCTAGTACCTTTGACGTTATTTCTCGTTTTATGGGTTTGATGGCTATGAGAGCTGGCAGAATCAGGCAGGTGGTTTTGTAAAGCTAACTGTGGTAGTGAAATGTATTAATAGGTCTGTGACATCCCAGAGTTAGGAAACTATCCCTCTACTAAACTTAGAACTGGTCATACCCTTAAGGTATCACGCCAATTTGGGGCACTGACTTTTAAGGTTCATGTGAAGTGGCAGGGGACATTTAAGAGTCGGTCATCAGAGATGAAGTAAGAAAAAGAAAAGAAACGAAATGTGATTCAAGTGGTTGAGATTATTAAACTAGAGAAGAAAAACAGGCTTTCATGAAAAGCTCTACAGAGAAGATGTTGATCTGCTGCTCGCCAGTGTCTTAAGGAATCCAAAGGTCAAGAAGATGTGCCATTCAGAAAGCTGGACGCAGCAGAAGGGTCTAACAGGAAGTGACTATGTACATTGCGGTGGCTTTTGTATAACACAACAAACACGAGGTGTTTGATAGAAACATGGTGGAGGTTCTAATATCATCCTGAAGGAAAAAACACCTTCCTAGGTATTACGTCAAGCCCAAGCTGTAAAGAAATGTGTTTAAAAGCCCAAAAGGAGGAGGAAGGGGCAGAGAAAAGGTTGAAAGGATGATGTCAGTGTGTGAAAAGTTAGACAAAAGGCCAGTTTACTTAATGTGCAGAAAAACTGAACAAACCAACCAGAGAAGACTTAAGCACTCAGCAGAAAAGTGAGTAAGTTAGAGAGAAGGTTTATATCAAAATAAATTTAAATGAGTAATAAAAACGTGTTCAACTTTGCAGATAAATGAATCGCATAACTAAAATTCTATCTACCTTTGTTGCTGTTGCTTTGAGTTTTCTGTTTCATTTTGTTTAGTTTACCACAGGGTCTCTCTACTGAGTCCAGGCTAGCCTCAAACTTCTGACCCTCTTTCCCCAGGTTCCTGAGAGCAGAAACCATAGGCGTGTGATACCATGTTTGGCTTATATATACTTTAAAAAGTACACCAGGATAATAATATGGCAAAGTTGAAAAATTAAGCCTGGAATGAATATCAACAAAATAAAACAGTCTTGTTTGTGTAAGTTGGTACAGTCTTTTAGGAAAGTAATTTGGCAATATTCATAAAAACAATTAAAAGTGCACTCTATCCACTAAACTTCTAGAAGTTCATCTTAGCTGTTCTTTAACAAGTACAGAACACTATAGAGAGACCAGGAAAGATGGTGGCAGCCAGTCCACAACCTTCATGGGCCATAGAACAGCAAGAAGCTGCCCAAGTAGGACACCATCAGGTTTCTGTAGAATCACAGATCAGATGTATGCAGGAAGTAAATTAGCAGGCAACATGAAGAAATGGAGTCAAGACAGTAAGGACCAGCGGGTTATTGCCTATAAGCATCTTCTGGAAAATAAAGGTGTGTGTGTGTGTGTGTGTGTGTGTGTGTGTGTGTATGTGTGTGGTGTCTTGTAGGTCTGTACATGTTCTTTCTTGTGTGGGAAGAAAAAAAGATACAGACAGAATTTCACAGTAAACCATCTAATCCTTGATACTCATAAGTGCAAGGGTAATAGCTGGGGAAGTTGATTTTAAGAGGGACGTGTATAGCTGTAAGTGCTCACACCGAAAATCAGAAAGACAGGATGAACAGTCCAATAATGGACCTCGCGGTCCTAGAAAACAACAAACAGCACCCAGAAGCAGACAGCTTCAATGTTCTTTAAACCATTATTACTGTTATTTTCAGTTGACTTTAACTTCCCGTACATGTCAGTGAGACAGGGCCTTGCTTTGTAGTCTGGGCAGATTTGAACTTGGAATCCATTAGTCACAGACTCCCAGATGGGGGTACCACCAAGTTTGATTCTTTGTAGCTTTATACACAACCTCCTTGTTAGTCCACCTTGTGTGGCAAGAGACCCAGAGGGAATGCTTGGAGACAGCTAAAGGGATTGCTTTCTTGCAGAGCTTCCCTTCCATCTGTAAAGTCAGCTAATTGCCCATTGTGCCATGTAACACTCGGATAAACTGCTATGGCTTGTTGTAAACCTTTTTAACGGCTGTGTGCTGATTGGTCTCTGATTCTTAATTCTGAGCTCCTAGAGACCAAGACTTGGTTAAATGTGTCTTTATATCTCTTTGCACAGACACTGTTCAGATGATTGTTGAATAAACTCAGACTATCATGTAAACTCAAAGTCCTTGTTAATTTCCTGACTGTAAATTTATTCTCCCAAATACAAATGTGACACAATACTTCCTTCTGTGTCACAGACTTAGTGCCACCAGAAATACATAGTATGTGAGTGTTCCCTAATTTAGCTTATATTAACAGCTAGTCCTGGAAATAAATACTTAAAGGTTCCAAACTTGTCAAGAAAAAGAGAGAGTGTAATTCGCCTAGCAAACTCACGTGTTAGGCTTACTGCAGTTGCCAAAGCCCAAAGCGACAGTGCGAGGGAGGGGATAGCTCCACACCGAGGGTGCAGACGACACTGAGGGTGCAGACACCGAGGGTGCAGACACCGAGGGTGCAGACACTGAGGGTGCAGACGACACTGAGGGTGCAGACACCGAGGGTGCAGACACTGAGGGTGCAGACGACACTGAGGGTGCAGACACCGAGGGTGCAGACACTGAGGGTGCAGACACCGAGGGTGCAGACACTGAGGGTGCAGACACCGAGGGTGCAGACGACACTGAGGGTGCAGACACTGAGGGTGCAGACGACACTGAGGGTGCAGACACCGAGGGTGCAGACACCGAGGGTGCAGACGACACTGAGGGTGCAGACACCGAGGGTGCAGACACCGAGGGTGCAGACGACACTGAGGGTGCAGACACCGAGGGTGCAGACGACACTGAGGGTGCAGACACCGAGGGTGCAGACGACACTGAGGGTGCAGACACTGAGGGTACAGACACTGAGGGTGCAGACGACACTGAGGGTGCAGACACTGAGGGTGCAGACACTGAGGGTGCAGACACCGAGGGTGCAGACACCGAGGGTGCAGACACCGAGGGTGCAGACACTGAGGGTGCAGACCTCGAGTCTGTTCCTAACACAGAGCTGGCGAGTTCGAGGCTCGGGCAGAGAATGCCTTCAGCCACCGTGGGCTCCCTTCCCCAGTTTCTCCGTCCTATCAAGTGGCCGTCTGCTTAAAAGCAGAATATCATCTTTAAAAGGCATAATTCCTGTCTCAACATGTCCCCATTTTTATTCAGCCAACTCACTGAGGTCAAATTATCTACCCCAAACACACATCTATTTACGACACTCATCTGTTTAGACGTGTCTGCGATTCACAATCTGGTGAGAAAAGGCTCCAGTCTGTTCCCACCTCCAGATGTTCCACCCAGGCAACTGTCCCAGCCAGTCTTCAGACTCCTATTAACAGTGCCCTAGAACTCCGACCAAGCCTTTCTACAGCACCAACGTATTTAATTAAATCTCATTTGCCTTCAGAAATATCTCTTAAATTTTCCCCGGGTCCAGCGAGATGGCTCGTGGATTAAGGCACGTGCCACCAAGTCTGATGACCAGAGTTTAATCCCTGGGACTCAAATTGTAAAAGTGGAGAACCGAGTTATCTTGTGACTTTCACATGTACCCTGCAGCATGTGTGCCTGCACACACACACACACACACACACACACACACACACACACAAAATGCAACTAAAATAATTCCCTTTGTACCATTACAATGCTGCACTGTGATATTAAAAGTTCCATTGTTGTCACAATGCTGAACGATGACATCACAATATTGTATTCTCCAATAAGCCTTTGTTATGACATCATAATGCTGAATAATGACATCACAAGGCTCTATTGTGTCATTATAATCTTCCATCGTCCATTCACAATGCTACATCGTCATCAAAATTCTCCAAGTGAAATCAGTGCTCCCGTTTAGCATACATTCTACTATTATGCTACACTGTAATATTATAATGGTAAGTTGTGCCTTCACAATACTGTATTTTGATCACTTGTGCCCTCACAATGATGCGCCGTGACATCATAGTGGTCCACTGTGCCCTCACAATGATGGACCGTGACATCATAGTGCTCCACTGTGCCCTCACAATGATGCGCTGTGACATCATAGTGGTCCACTGTGCCCACACAATGATGTGCTGTGACATCATAGTGGTCCACTGTGCTCTCACAATGATGCACTGTGATATCATAGTGTTCCACTGTGCCCACACAATGATGTACTGTGACATCATAGTGGTCCACTGTGCCCTCACAATGATGCACTGTGACATCATAGTGGTCCACTGTGCCATCACAATGATGCACTGTGACATCAGAGTGGTCCACTGTGCCCTCACCATGATGCACCGGGACATCATAGTGGTCCACTGTGCCCTCAAAATGATGAAGTGTGACATCATAGTGGTCCACTGTGCCCTCACAATGATGCACTGTGACATCATAGTGGTCCACTGTGCCCTCACAATGATGCACTATGATATCATAGTGGTCCACTGTGCCCTCACAAAGATGCACTGTGACATCATAGTGGTCCACTGTGCCCTCACAATGATGCGCCGTGACATCATAGTGGTTCACTGTGCCCTCACAATGATGCGCCGTGACATCATAGTGGTCCACTGTGCCCTCACAATGATGCACTATGATATCATAGTGGTCCACTGCGCCCTCACAATGATGCACTGTGACATCATAGTGATCCACTGTGCCCTCATAATGATGGGCTGTGACATCATAGTGGTCCACTGTGCCCTCACAATGATGCGCTGTGACATCATAGTGATCCACTGTGCCCTCAAAAGGATGCGCTGTGACATCATAGTGCTCCACTGAGCCCTCACAATGATGCGCCGTGATATCATAGTGGTCCACTGTGCCCTCACATTGATGCACCGTGACATAATAGTGGTCCATGTGCCCTCACAATGATGCACTGTGACATCATAGTGGTTCACTGTGCCCTCACAATGATGCACTGTGACATCATAGTGGTCCACTGTGCCCTCACAATGATGGACCGTGACATCATAGTGGTCCACTGTGCCCTCACAATGATGCACTGTGACATCATAGTGGTCCACTGTGCCCTCACAATGATGCACTGTGACATCATAGTGGTCCACTGTGCCCTCACAATGATGCACTGTGACATCATAGTGGTCCACTGTGCCCTCACAATGATGCACTGTGACATCATAGTGGTCCACTCTGCCCTCACATTGATGCACCGTGACATAATAGGGGTCCATGTGCCCTCACAATGATGCACTGTGACATCATAGTGGTCCACTGTGCCCTCACCATGATGCACTGTGACATCATAGTGGTCCACTGTGCCCTGACAATGATGCACTGTGACAACATAGTGGTCCACTGTGCCCTCACAATGATGCACTGTGACATCATAGTGGTCCACTGTGCCCTCACAATGATGCACTGTGACATCATAGTGGTCCACTGTGCCCTGACAATGATGCACTGTGACAACATAGTGGTCCACTGTGCTCTCATAATGATGCACCGTGATATCATAGTGGTCTACTGTGCCCTCACAATGATGTGCTGTGACATCATAGTGGTCCACTATGCCATCACAATGATGTGCTATGACATCATAGTGGTGCACTGTGCCCTCACAATGATGCACTGTGACATCATAGTGGTCCACTGTGCCCTCACAATGATGCACCGTGACATCATAGTGGTCCACTGTGCCCTCACAATGATGCACCGTGACATCATAGTGGTCCACTGTGCCCTCACAATGATGCGCTGTGACATCATAGTGGTCCACTGTGCCCTCACAATGATGTGCTGTGACATCATAGTGGTCCACTGTGCCCTCACAATGATGCACCGTGACATCATAGTGGTCCACTGTGCCCTCACAATGATGCACTGTGAGATCATAGTGGTCCACTGTGCCCTCACAATGATGCACTATGACATCATAGTGGTCCACTGTGCCCTCACAATGATGCGCCGTGATATCATAGTGGTCCAATGTGTCCTCACAATGATGCACCGTGACATCATATTGGTCCACTGTGCCCTCACAATGATGCGCCGTGACATCATAGTGGTCCACTGTGCCCTCACAATGATGTACTGTGATATCATCGTGGTCCACTGTGCCCTCACAATGATGTACTGTGACATCATAGTGGTCCACTGTGCCCTCACAATAATGCACTGTGACATCATAGTGATTCACTGTGCCCTCACAATGATGTACTGTGACATCATAGTGGTCCACTGTGCCCTCACAATGATGTACTGTGACATCATAGTGGTCCACTGTGCCCTCACAATGATGCACTGTGATATCAGAGTGGTTTCCTGTGCCCTCACAATGATGCACTGTGACATCATAGTGGTCCACTGTGCCCTCACAATGATGCACCGTGACATCATAGTGGTCCACTGTGCCCTCACAACGATGCGCCGTGACATCATAGTGGTCCACTGTGCCCTCACAATGATGCACTGTGACATCATAGTGGTCCACTGTGCCCTCACAATGATGCACTGTGACATCATAGTGGTCCACATTGCCCTCACAATGATGTACGGTGACATCATAGTGGTCCACTGTGCCCTCACAATGATGCACTGTGACATCATAATGTTCCACTGTGCCCTCACAATGATGCACTGTGACATCATAGTGGTCCACTGTGCCCTCACAATGATGCGCTGTGACATCATAGTGGTCCACTGTGCCCTCAAAATGATGCACTATGACATCATAGTGGTCCACTGTGCCCTCACAATGATGCACTGTGACATCATAGTGGTCCACTGTGCCCTCACAATGATGCACTGTGACATCATAGTGGTCCACTGTGCCCTCACAATGATGCGCTGTGACATCATAGTGGTCCACTGTGTCCTCACAATGATGCACCGTGACATCATAGCGGTCCACTGTGCCCTCACAATGATGTACTGTGACATCATAGGGGTCCACTGTTCCCTCACAATGATGCACCGTGACATCATAGTGGTCCACTGTGCCCTCACAATGATGCACTGTGACATCATAGTGGTCCACTGTGCCCTCACAATGATGAACTGTGACATCATAGTGGTCCACTGTGCCCTCACAATGATGCACTGTGATATCATACTGGTCCACTGTGCCTTAAAAAATGATGCACTGTGACATCATAGTGGTCCACTGTGCCCTCACAATGATGGGCTGTGATATCATAGTGGTTTCCTGTTCCCCCACAATGATGCACTGTGACATCATAGTGGTCCACTGTGCCGTCACAATGATGTGCTGTGATATCATAGTGGTCCACTGTGCCCTCACAATGATGTGCTGTGACATCATAGTGGTCCACTGTGCCCTCACAATGATGCACCGTAACATCATAGTGGTCCACTGTGCCCTCACAATGATGCACTGTGACATCATAGTGGTCCACTGTGCCTTCACAATGATGCCCCGTGACATCATAGTGGTCCACTGTTCCCTCACAATGATGTACTGTGATATCATAGTGGTCCACTGTGCCCTCACAATGATGCACTGTGACATCATAGTGGTCCACTGTGCCCTCACAATGATGCACCGTGACATCATAGTGGTCCACTCTGCCCTCAAAATGATGCACCGTAACATCATAGTGGTCCACTGTGCCCTCACAATGATGCACTGTGACATCATAGTGGTCCACTGTGTCCTCACAATGATGCACCGTGACATCATATTGGTCCACTGTGCCCTCACAATGATGTACCGTGACATCATAGTGGTCCACTGTGCCCTCACAATGATGCACCGTGACATCATAGTGGTCCACTGTGCCCTCACAATGATGCACTGTGACATCATAGTGGTCCACTGTGCCCTCACAATGATGCACTGTGACATCATAGTGGTCCACTGTGCCTTAAACAATGATGCACTGTGACATCATAGTGGTCCACTGTGTCCGCACAATGATGCACTGTGACATCATAGTGGTCCACTGTGCCATTACAATGATGCGCCGTGACATCACAGTGGTCCACTGTGCCCTCACATTGATGCACTGTGACATCATAGTGGTCCATTGTGCCCTCACAATGATGCACCATAACATCATAGTGGTCCACTGTGCCCTCACAATGATGCACTGTGACATTATAGTGGTCCACTGTGCCATTGCAATGATGCATTGTGACATCATAGTGGTCCACTGTGCCCTCACAATGATGAACTGTGACATCATAGTGGTTTACTGTGCCCTCACAATGATGCACCGTGACATCATAGTGGTCCACTGTGCCCTCACCATGATGCACTGTGACATCATACTGGTCCACTGTGCCCTCACAATGATGCGCTGTGACATCATCGTGGTCCACTGTGCCCTCACAATGATGTACTGTGACATCATAGTGGTCCACTGTGCCCTCACAATGATGCACCGTGACATCATATTGGTCCACTGTGCCCTCACAATGATGTACTGTGACATCATAGTGGTCCACTGTGCCCTCACAATGATGTACTGTGACATCATAGTGGTCCACTGTGCCCTCACAATGATGCACCGTGACATCATAGTGGTCCACTGTGCCCTCACAATGATGAACTGTGACATCATAGTGGTCCACTGTGCCCTCACAATGATGCACCATGACATCATAGTGGTCCACTGTGCCCTCACCATGATGCACTGTGACATCATACTGGTCCACTGTGCCCTCACAATGATGCGCTGTGACATCATCGTGGTTTACTGTGCGGTAACAATGATGAACCGTGATATCATAGTGGTCCACTGTGCCCTCACAATGATGCACTGTGACATCATAGTGGTCCACTGTGCCCTCACAATGATGCACCGTGACATCATAGTGGTCCACTTTGCCCTCACAATGATGTGCTGTGACATCATAGTGGTCCACTGTGCCCTCACAATGAAGCGCTGTGATATCATAGTGGTCCACTGTGCCCTCACAATGATGCACCGTGATACCATAGTGGTCCACTGTGCCCTCACAATGATGCGCTGTGACATCATAGTGGTCCACTGTGCCCTCACAATGATGCACTGTGACATGATAGTGGTCAACTGTGCCCTCACAATGAAGCGCTGTGATATCATAGTGGTCCACTGTGCCCTCACAATGATGCACTGTGACATCATAGTGGTCCACTGTGCCCTCACAATGATGCGCTGTGACATCATAGTGATCCACTGTGCCCTCACAATGATGTACTGTGACATCATAGTGGTCCACTGTGCCCTCACAATGATGCACTGTGACATCATAGTGGTCCACTGTGCCCTCACAATGATGTACTGTGACATCATAGTGGTCCACTGTGCCCTCACAATGATGCACTGTGACATCATAGTGGTCCACTGTGCCCTCACAATGATGTGCTGTGACATCATAGTGGTCCACTGTGCCCTCACAATGATGCGCTGTGATATCATAGTGGTCCACTGTGCCCTCACAATGATGCGCTGTGATATCATAGTGGTCCACTGTACCCTCACAATGATGCGCTGTGACATCATCGTGGTCCACTGTGCCCTCACAATGTTGCACTGTGACATCATAGTGGTCCACTGTGCCCTCACTATGATGCACTGTGACATCATAGTGGTCCACTGTGCCCTCACAATGATGCGTTGTGACATCATAGTGGTCCACTGTGCCCTCACAATGATGCGCTGTGACATCATAGTGGTCCACTGTGCCCTCACAATGATGCACTGTGACATCATAGTGGTCCACTGTGCCCTCACAATGATGTACTGTGACATCAGAGTGGTCCACTGTGCCCTCACAATGATGCGCTGTGACATCATAGTGGTCCACTGTGCCCTAACAATGATGCGCTGTGACATCATAGTGGTCCACTGTGCCCTCACAATGATGCACTGTGACATCATAGTGGTCCACTGTGCCCTCACAATGCTGCACTGTGACATGATAGTGGTCCACTGTGCCTTAAAAAATGATGCACTGTGACATCTTAGTGGTCCACTGTGCCCTCACAATGATGCACTGTGACATCATAGTGGTCCACTGCACCCTCACAATGATGTACTGTGACATCATAGTGGTCCACTGTGCCCTCACAATGATGCACTGTGACATCATCGTGGTTTCCTGTTCCCCCACAATGATGCATTGTGACATCATAGTGGTCCACTGTGCCCTCACAATGATGTACTGTGACATCATAGTGGTCCACTGTGCCCTCACAATGATGTGCTGTGACATCATAGTGGTCCACTGTGCCCTCACAATGATGCACTGTGACATCATAGTGGTCCACTGTGCCCTCACAATGATGTGCTGTGACATCATAGTGGTCCCCTGTACCCTCACAATGATGCGCTGTGACATCATAATGGTCCACTGTGCCCTCACAATGATGCGCTGTGACATCATAGTGGTCCACTGTGCCCTAACAATGATGCGCTGTGACATCATAGTGGTCCACTGTGCCCTCACAATGATGCACTGTGACATCATAGTGGTCCACTGTGCCCTCACAATGATGTGCTGTGACATCATAGTGGTCCACTGTGCCCTCACAATGATGCACCGTGACATAATAGTGGTCCATGTGCCCTCACAATGATGCACTGTGACATCATAGTGGTCCACTGTGCCCTCACCATGATGCACTGTGACATCATAGTGGTCCACTGTGCCCTCACCATGATGCACTGTGACATCATAGTGGTCCACTGTGCCCTCACCATGATGCACTGTGACATCATAGTGGTCCACTGTGCCCTCACAATGATGCACCGTGACATCATAGTGGTCCACTGTGCCCTCACAATGATGTGCTGTGACATCATAGTGGTCCACTGTGCTCTCATAATGATGCACCGTGACATCATAGTGGTCCACTGTGCCCTCACAATGATGTAGTATGACATCATAGTGGTCCACAGTGCCCTCACAATGATGCACTGTGACATCACAGTGGTCCACTGTGCCCTCACAATGATGCACTGTGACATCATAGTGGTACATGTGCCCTCACAATGATGCGCTGTGATATCATAGTGGTCCACTGTGCCCTCACAATGATGCACCGTGACATCATAGTGGTCCACTGTGCCCTCACAATGATGCACCGTGACATCATAGTGGTCCACTGTGCCCTCACAATGATGCACTGTGACATCATCGTGGTCCACTGTGCCCTCACAATGATGCGCTGTGACATCATAATGGTCCATTGTGCCCTGACAATGATGCACTGTGATATCATAGTGGTCCACTGTGCCCTCACAACGATGAACTGTGACATCATAGTGGTCTACTGTGCCCTCACAATGCTGCGCTATGACATCATAGTGGTCCACTGTGCCCTCACAATGATGTACTGTGACATCATAGTGGTCCACTGTGCCCTCACAATGATGCACTCTGACATCATAGTGGTCCACTGTGCCCTCACAATGATGTACTGTGATAACATAGTGGTCCACTGTGCCCTCACAATGATGCGCCGTGACATCATAGTGGTCCACTGTGCCTTAAACAATGATGCACCGTGACATCATAGTGGTCCACTGTGCCCTCACAATGATGCACCGTGACATCATTGTGGTCCACTGTGCCCTCACAATGATGAACCGTGACATCATAGTGGTCCACTGTGCCCTCACAATGATGTACTGTGACATCATAGTGGTCCACTGTGCCCTCACAATGATGCACCGTTACATCATAGTGGTCCACTGTGCCCTCACATTGATGCACTGTGACATCATAGTGGTCCACAGTGCCATCACAATGATGTGCTATGACATCATAGTGGTCCACTGTGCCATTACAATGATGCACTGTGACATCATAGTGGTCCGTTGTGCCCTCACATTGATGCACCGTGACATCATAGTGGTCCACTGTGCCCTCACAATGATGTACTATCACATCATAGTGGTCCACTGTGCCCTCACAATGATGCGCTGTGACATCATAGTGGTCCACTGTGCCCTCACAATGATGTACTGTGACATCATAGTGGTCCACTGTGCCCTCACAATGATGCACTGTGACATCATAGTGGTCCACTGTGCCCTCACAATGATGCGCCGTGACATCATAGTGGTCCACTGTGCCCTCACAATGATGCGCCGTGACATCATAGTGGTCCACTGTGACCACACCATGATGCACTGTGACATCATAGTGGTCCACTGTGCCGTCACATGATGCGCTGTGACATCATAGTGGTCCACTGTGCCCTCACAATGATGCACTGTGACATCATAGTGGTCCACTGTGCCCTCACAATGATGCGCCGTGACATCATAGTGGTCCACTGTGCCCACACCATGATGCACTGTGACATCATAGTGGTCCACTGTGCCCTCACATGATGCGCTGTGACATCATAGTGGTCCATTGTGCCCTCACAATGATGCACTGTGACATCATAGTGGTCCACTGTGCCCTCACAATGATGCACCGTGACATCAAAGTGGTCCACTGTGCCCTCACAATGATGCACTGTGACATCATAGTGGTCCACTGTGCCCTCACAATGATGTACTGTGACATCATACTGGTCCACTGTGCCCTCACAATGATGCACTGTGACATCATAGTGGTCCACTGTGCCCTCACAATGATGTGCTGTGACATCATAGTGGTCCACTGTGCCCTCACAATGATGCGCTGTGATATCATAGTGGTCCACTGTGCCCTCACAATGATGCGCTGTGATATCATAGTGGTCCACTGTACCCTCACAATGATGCGCTGTGACATCATCGTGGTCCACTGTGCCCTCACAATGTTGCACTGTGACATCATAGTGGTCCACTGTGCCCTCACTATGATGCACTGTGACATCATAGTGGTCCACTGTGCCCTCACAATGATGCGTTGTGACATCATAGTGGTCCACTGTGCCCTCACAATGATGCGCTGTGACATCATAGTGGTCCACTGTGCCCTCACAATGATGCACTGTGACATCATAGTGGTCCACTGTGCCCTCACAATGATGTACTGTGACATCAGAGTGGTCCACTGTGCCCTCACAATGATGCGCTGTGACATCATAGTGGTCCACTGTGCCCTAACAATGATGCGCTGTGACATCATAGTGGTCCACTGTGCCCTCACAATGATGCACTGTGACATCATAGTGGTCCACTGTGCCCTCACAATGCTGCACTGTGACATGATAGTGGTCCACTGTGCCTTAAAAAATGATGCACTGTGACATCTTAGTGGTCCACTGTGCCCTCACAATGATGCACTGTGACATCATAGTGGTCCACTGCACCCTCACAATGATGTACTGTGACATCATAGTGGTCCACTGTGCCCTCACAATGATGCACTGTGACATCATCGTGGTTTCCTCTTCCCCCACAATGATGCATTGTGACATCATAGTGGTCCACTGTGCCCTCACAATGATGTACTGTGACATCATAGTGGTCCACTGTGCCCTCACAATGATGTGCTGTGACATCATAGTGGTCCACTGTGCCCTCACAATGATGTGCTGTGACATCATAGTGGTCCACTGTGCCCTCACAATGATGCGCCGTAACATCATAGTGGTCCACTGTGCCCTCACAATGATGCGCTGTGACATCATAGTGGTCCACTGTGCCCTAACAATGATGCGCTGTGACATCATAGTGGTCCACTGTGCCCTCACAATGATGCACTGTGACATCATAGTGGTCCACTGTGCCCTCACAATGATGTGCTGTGACATCATAGTGGTCCACTGTGCCCTCACAATGATGCACCGTGACATAATAGTGGTCCATGTGCCCTCACAATGATGCACTGTGACATCATAGTGGTCCACTGTGCCCTCACCATGATGCACTGTGACATCATAGTGGTCCACTGTGCCCTCACCATGATGCACTGTGACATCATAGTGGTCCACTGTGCCCTCACCATGATGCACTGTGACATCATAGTGGTCCACTGTGCCCTCACAATGATGCACCGTGACATCATAGTGGTCCACTGTGCCCTCACAATGATGTGCTGTGACATCATAGTGGTCCACTGTGCTCTCATAATGATGCACCGTGACATCATAGTGGTCCACTGTGCCCTCACAATGATGCACTGTGACATCATAGTGGTCTACTGTGCTCTCACAATGATGTACTGTGACATCATAGTGGTCCACTGTGCCCTCACAATGATGTGCTGTGACATCATAGTGGTCCACTGTGCCATCACAATGATGTGCTATGACATCATAGTGGTCCACTGTGCCCTCACAATGATGTAGTATGACATCATAGTGGTCCACTGTGCCCTCACAATGATGCACTGTGACATCATAGTGGTCCACTGTGCCCTCACAATGATGCACCGTGACATCATAGTGGTCCACTGTGCCCTCACAATGATGCACCGTGACATCATAGTGGTCCACTGTGCACTCACAATGATGCGCTGTGACATCATAGTGGTCCACTGTGCCCTCACAATGATGTGCTGTGACATCATAGTGGTCCACTGTGCCCTCACAATGATGCACTGTGACATCATAGTGGTCCACTGTGCCCTCACAATGATGCACTATGACATCATAGTGGTCCACTGTGCCCTCACAATGATGCACCGTGACATCATAGTGGTCCACTGTGCCCTCACAATGATGTGCTGTGACATCATAGTGGTCCACTGTGCCCTCACAATGATGCGCTGTGACATCATAGTGGTCCACTGTGCCTTCACAATGATGGACCGTGACATCATAGTGGTTCACTGTGCCCTCACAATGATGTGCTGTGACATCATAGTGGTCCACTGTGCCCTCACAATGATGCACTGTGACATCATAGTGGTCTACTGTGCCCTCACAACGATGTACTGTGACATCATAGTGGTCCACTGTGCCCTCACCATGATGTACTGTGACATCAGAGTGGTCCACTGTGCCCTCACAATGATGTACTGTGACATCATAGTGGTCCACTGTGCCCTCACAATGATGCACTGTGACATCATAGTGGTCCACTGTGCCCTCACAATGATGCGCTGTGACATCATAGTGGTCCAATGTGCCCTCACAATGATGTACTGTGATATCATCGTGGTCCACTGTGCCCTCACAATGATGTACTGTGACATCATAGTGGTCCACTGTGCCCTCACAATGATGCACTGTGACATCATAGTGATTCACTGTGCCCTCACAATGATGTACTGTGACATCATAGTGGTCCACTGTGCCTTCACAATGATGTACTGTGACATCATAGTGGTCCACTGTGCCCTCACAATGATGCACTGTGATATCATAGTGGTTTCCTGTGCCCTCACAGTGATGCACTGTGACATCATAGTGGTCCACTGTGCCCTCACAATGATGTACTGTGACATCATAGTGGTCCACTGTGCCCTCACAATGATGCACTGTGATATCATAGTGGTTTCCTGTGCCCTCACAGTGATGCACTGTGACATCATAGTGGTCCACTGTGCCCTCACAATGATGCGCCGTGACATCATAGTGGTCCACTGTGCCCTCACAATGATGCACTGTGACATCATAGTGGTCCACTGTGCCCTCACAATGATGCACTGTGACATCATAGTGGTCCACTGTGCCCTCACAATGATGTACTGTGACATCATAGTGGTCCACTGTGCCTTCACAATGATGTACTGTGACATCATAGTGGTCCACTGTGCCCTCACAATGATGCACTGTGATATCATAGTGGTTTCCTGTGCCCTCACAGTGATGCACTGTGACATCATAGTGGTCCACTGTGCCCTCACAATGATGTACTGTGACATCATAGTGGTCCACTGTGCACTCACAATGATGCACTGTGATATCATAGTGGTTTCCTGTGCCCTCACAGTGATGCACTGTGACATCATAGTGGTCCACTGTGCCCTCACAATGATGCGCCGTGACATCATAGTGGTCCACTGTGCCCTCACAATGATGCACTGTGACATCATAGTGGTCCACTGTGCCCTCACAATGATGCGCTGTGACATCATAGTGGTCCACTGTACCCTCACAATGATGCACTGTGACATCATAGTGGTCCACTGTGCCCTCAAAATGATGCACTGTGACATCATAGTGGTCCACTGTGCCCTCACAATAATGCGCTGTGACATCATAGTGGTCCACTGTGCCCTCACAATGATGTACTGTGATATCATAGTGGTCCACTGTGCCCTCACAATGATGCTCTGTGACATCATAGTGGTCCACTGTGCCCTCACAATGATGCACTGTGACATCATAGTGGTCCACTGTGCCCTCACCATGATGCACCGTGACATCATAGTGGTCCACTGTGCCCTCACAATGATGTACTGTGACATCATAGTGGTCCACTGTGGCCCACAATGATGCGCCGTGACATCATAGTGGTCCACTGTGCCCTCACAATGATGCACTGTGACATCATAGTGGTCCACTGTGCCTTCACAATGATGCACTGTGATATCATAGTGGTCCACTGTGCCCTCACAATGATGCACCGTGACATCATAGTGGTCCACTGTGCCCTCACAATGATGCATTGTGACATGATAGTTGTCCACTCTGCTCTCACAATGATGCGCCGTGACATCGTAGTGGTCCACTGTGCCCTCACAATGATGCACCGTGACATCATAGTGGTCCGCTGTGCCCTCACAATGATGAACTGTGATATCATAGTGGTCCACTGTGCCCTCACAATGAACCACCGTGACATCATAGTGGTCCACTGTGCCTTCAAAATGATGCACTGTGACATCATAATGGTCCACTGTGCCCTCACAATGATGCGCTGTGACATGATAGTGGTCCACTGTGCCCTCACAATGATGCACCGTGACATCATAGTGGTCCACTGTGCCCTCACAACGATGCGCCGTGACATCATAGTGGTCCACTGTGCCCTCACAATGATGAACTGTGACATCATAGTGGTCTACTGTGCCTTAAACAATGATGCACTGTGACATCATAGTGGTCCACTGTGCCCTCACAATGATGTACTGTGACATCATAGTGGTCCACTGTGCCCTCACAATGATGTGTTGTGTCATCATAGTGGTCCACTGTGCCCTCACAATGATGCACTGTGACATCATAGTGGTCCACTGTGCCCTCACAATGATGCACTGTGACATCATAGTGGTCCACTGTGCCCTCATAATGATGCGCTGTGACATCATAGTGGTCCACTGTGCCATCACAATGATGCACCGTGACATCATAGTGGTCCACTCTGCCCTCACAATGATGCACCGTGACATCATAGTGGTCAACTGTGCCCTCACAATGATGCACTGTGACATCATAGTGGTCCACTGTGCCCTCACAATGATGCACTGTGACATCATAGTGGTCCACTGTGCCTTAAACAATGATGCACTGTGACATCATAGTGGTCCACTGTGTTCGCACAATGATGCACTGTGACATCATAGTGGTCCACTGTGCCCTCACAATGATGCACTGTGACATCATAGTGGTCCACTGTGCCCTCACAATGATGCGCTGTGACATCATAGTGGTCCACTGTGCCCTCACAATGATGCGCTGTGACATCATAGTGGTCCACGGTGCCCTCACAATGACTGGCTGTGATATCATAGTGGTCCACTGTGCCCTCACAATGATGCACTGTGACATCGTAGTGGTCCACTGTGCCCTCAAAATGATGTACTGTGACAACATAGTGGTCCACTGTGCCCTCACAATGATGAGCTGTGACATCACAGTGGTCCACTGTGCCCTCACAATGATGTACTGTGACATCATAGTGGTCCACTGTGCCCTCACAATGATGCACCGTGACATCATAGTGGTCCACTGTGCCCTCACAATGATGTACTGTGACATCATAGTGGTCCACTGTTCCCTCACAATGATGCACCGTGACATCATAGTGGTCCACTGTACCCTCACATTGATGCACTGTGACATCATAGTGGTCCACTGTGCCCTCACAATGATGCACTGTGACATCAGAGTGGTCCACTGTGCCCTCACAATGTTGTGCTGTGATATCATCGTGGTCCATTTTGCCCTCACAATGAAGCGCTGTGATATCATAGTGGTCCACTGTGCCCTCACAATGATGTACTCTGACATCATAGTGGTCCACTGTGCCCTCACAATGATGCACTGTGACATCAGAGTGGTCCACTGTGCCCTCACAATGTTGTGCTGTGATATCATCGTGGTCCATTTTGCCCTCACAATGATGCACCGTGACATCATATTGGTCCACTGTGCCCTCACAATGACGCCCTGTGATATCATAGTGGTCCACTGTGCCCTCACAA